>NC_080184.1:5000-305000 GCF_950295315.1 Erinaceus europaeus
AGGCATATAAATCCATGATAAAACTTGATATAAAGACAATCTTCCAAGAAAATACTAAAATGAAATACACCTCAAATAAGCATGCACAAATAAGTCTATGCAGTGCAATGCACCAACCAGAAGACAGAGCTCACATTGTTATATCAATTCATACTGAAAAAAAACAGTTGGCAAGATTCAGCACTCAATGTGAAAAAACTACAACCTTTAGCTCAAAAGTCTTTATCATCATAACTATTCCACATAGCCCTGGGAAGACTTCAACAGTACGATCAGGCAAGTGCAGCAATCAAAGAAACTAATAATCATACAAGCCTACAAACTAAGTTACAGTGAAAAGAATAGATATTAGAAGTCACAGAAAGTTAACTATGCTAAGACATTTTGTTACATAAAGAATCAAAAACCCCTCAAAAGTCAGAAGAAAATAGGGGGCATCTTATAACAAATTGTAGAATATATACTCTTATTGTGAGAAGCATGAAAATTATGGCAAATGACCTCATTAAAATGCTGTTCATAGCAGCACAAAATGATGTACATTTACAAACTATGTAACCAAACTATGACTTAGTAAACCTAATTCTGCCTTTTGTACAGGGTCATCCTACTCTGTAATTCAAGGATCATTCATCCTACAATAGCTGTAGCACAGAATGTTACCAGCTATGACCATGAACTATGAGCTCAGAGACTTGTGGCCACAGAGACTCAGAATCGATACAGCCTACTGTGCTAAACGTGAATGGATATGCCCCATCAGATTGATGTGGCACATTTAATTGTATTTTAATGATTTACATGTTTAAGAGCTAGCCACTACCCCAATTTGGCATTTTAGTTCATTTATCAAATGTGACACTATATTACTAAACAATTTATCTAGTCTAGAATCTCTATTTTTATACCACTAAGAAACAGGGAAGCAAATTTGAAAAACATCAGAGAAAGTCAGCTGCTATTTCACTGATCTGAGAGAAAAAAGGGATAAGGAAGGATACTTAGAAGTATCTACCCCTTGTGGGTGATTGCCAACCATTGCCAAGAATGGCGCATGGATACCTCCCCACCTAAGTGGACAGCATCTGCAAGGCCTGGCCTTTGGGGTCCTGGGATGCAATCTGATTTCCAGTTAAAAGAAGCATGCTCGACAAAGGCCACCTCTGGGCTTCAATTAGTGGGCTTCCTTCAGAAGGCCCAGCCAGTTAACTGCCCAGGATCTATAGGTGAGAAGATTAGGACATATCTAGAATGCCTGCAAGCAATCTCATTGGCCACTGTCCTTGGACACACCCAGGAGGATCAATGCCGCAAGTCAGTGATTGGCCAGTGGTCTTGAGAACCGCCTACCTGATTCTACCCCACGTGGTCACTGGACAGCCTTTGAAAGACTGCAGGTAAGCCATTTCTGCTCGAATCTGATTGGGCTGGTTCCATAGACAAGCCAGCACAACCCCATTTCTAGGCTCCCACTGCTAGGCCACTTTCTGAGGACTGCACTCTAATAGGCCAGTTCTTAAGGTGTGCCCAGTAAAGTCATGGTTCCCTCTGGGTCTCCATAAAGAAGTCCAACCCTAGGTGCTAATTGGACAGCATCCAGGTGGCCACGTCTAAGGCACTTACGCTGGACCCTGATAGAACGGTTTTCAAAGGCACTCCTCCCAAGAGCAGGCAACTTGGCTTTCATTGGTGGGCTGCTCTCTGAGGCCCACCCATTACAACATTGCCTGTGCTGATAGACCACCGCTTGGGCCACGCCCCTGAAGGTCACTGCTCCTGATCTGTTTGGCCAGCAGTCTAGAGGTATGCTCACAGGTACGTCAACTCACAGTCATTGGCAATGACTCTAAGGTCCATCCCAAGGACATTCTGCTGTACACTGACTGGCCTGTTTCTCCAAACACAACCCCCACAGATCCTATCTGGGCTCTCATTGATGCACTGTTTTCTGAGGCACCTCCTCTGGACAGTGCCTGTTCTGATAGGCCTGGATCTTTGGGCATGCCCAGAAACCCAGCTGGCACTCCCATTCACCATTGATTCTAGGGCACTTGGCCTATGCCTGAGTCTCACGCTTATTTTGCTCTCTTGTGGACAATCAACAGAATGCAGCTGAGCATGGGAATTCACAAGCTCTCAATGGAGTCTTCCCAGAAAAAGAGAGAAGCACCATCCACTTGGAAAGCCAAATGGGGGAGCACTACACACAAGAGGAAATAACAGATGTCATGGGCAACCTATATGCAGTACAAACCTTAACATCCATGGGGCAAAAGTCTGAGCTCTGCTCATTCTACAAAATCTATACACAAAACGATGTGCTTTGCTGCCACCTTGTGGACACACAGCAGAATGCAGCTAAGCTTCCCATGCCACTCTCAATTCAGTCTTCAAAGAAAATTACAGAAAGCATGGGAATGGGAAGATCTAAGGTGAGGATCGCTTTGGAGAAGGACCAGTATCCAGAATGCAATGTGACATACATGCAAAAGCACTTTTGCAGACTGAACTGGCTTTGGCATGGCACAACCCAGGTTCAAGCCAAGTCCCTAAGACACGTAGGCTTTTGTGCTGGGGGAGTCTTCTCTCTGTTTCTGTCTGCCTCTCGCACACTGAAATCTATTCATTGGCACGTGAGAGTAAGTGTGCTGTGCATTGGGTGCAACCGCATGTTTTAATTTATTGATTATAGGATAAACAGGAATTGAGAGGGAAGAGTGAGAAAGTGAGGAATAAGACAAAGAGACATCTGCAGCCCTGCTAAAGCACTCATGATTTCTCCCTGCATGTGGCCATCAGGGAATTCTACCTGAAACTTAGTGCACTTCAATGTGTACACATATCCACTTATCTGAGTGATTAAAAGGGATAAGGAAGGATACTTACAAGTAGTAATAGGCTCTGCCAGTCCCTGTTCAGGTGCCAGATTCTGGGCTAGATTCTCGGGTGGGAGAGATGGCCAGGCACTCACGGCTAAGCGGGGATGCAAGGTTGGCTTTATTCATCTACATTTATAGTCTCCAGGAAGATAGTGGTAGGTTGTAAAACAGGATGTGACTAGGAGAGGGGGCGGAGTGAAGAGAGTGCAAACCAGGGAGATTAAATGGTGGAAAACAGGGTGTGACTAGCACAGGGGGCAGAGTGGAAAATGAGCGAGACCCAGTAGGGATTAAAACAATTAAAACAATGATCATGTAAATAGACCACAGAGTTAAGCAATACAAAGGAACCTAACGTGATCATCAAAACAGAGTGTCTTCTAAGCAGAATTGAAAGCATACCACCAAGGCTCTGAATTAAAAGAATCTCCTTTGTATTCAAAACCAGGCAAAAGACCAGTTAGTGGAACACCCAGTTAAGTGCACACACTAAAGTGCACAAAAAGACCTAGTTTGAAGACCCTGGTCTCCACCTAGCTCAGGAATAGTTATAGGTGGTAAATAGGGATGCAGGAGTTTGTCTCCTTCACTGTCTCACCCTATACTTTCTAGATCTGTCTTGACACAATAAAAATAAATATCTTAAAGACAATAAAGCTTTTAAACACAATCACTAATATGTGCCTGTGGCTGTAAATAAACTAGTTTAATTTCCAGAATTATCGGAGAGCTGAGCAGTATCTGGTCTGTCTTTGTCTCTATCAAATCATAATTATCTAATTTTCTCTACTTAATATAAATTAAACATTACATAAACTTTTCCTTATAAGACTGGAACTTTAGGGAGTGGGGAACTGGTACACCTGGCTAAGGGCACATAGTATGATGCACTAGATAAAAAGTAGAAAATGCATCTTGGGGGTTGGGCTGTAGTGAAGAGGGATTAATAGACTCAGCCTAAAGTTCATTTCATAAAATGCCTATGAAGAACTACAGTTTGCTGCCACCTTGTGGGCACACAGCAGAACACAACTGAGCTCCCATTCGGCTGCTCCCAGGCGGCCATGGGCTGCTCTGAGGACTACCCTTGCAACACTGCCTGTGCTCTGATAGAGGATCTTTAAAGATCACTGCCCAGATTCTGTGGATAGGGTATGGAGCCTCCCCACCGCAGTGGACAGCATCTCCAAGACCTGGCCTTGAGTGCCCTTGGCTGGACTATGATTTGCACTTAGAGGAAGCATGCTCAACAGAAGCCAACTCTGGGCTTCCATTACTGTCCATCCTTCAGAACACCTACCCACAGTTAACGGCCCAGGCTCTGCTAGGTCAGAGGCTCAGCATATGCCTAGAATGCCTGCCAGAAATCTCACTGGCCAGTGTCCTTGGACACTGAATTTGCCAGTGGTCTTGAGAACTGAAAACCTGGCCCTCCACGCATGGTCAATGGATCACCTCTTAAAGACCGCCCATATGGCACTTCTGCTCAAATCTGATTGGGATGGATATATAGACAAGTCCCAACAACCCCATTTCTAGGCTCCCATTGCTAAGTCACTTTCAGAAGACTGTCCTCTAACAGGCCAATTCTTAAGGCATGCCCAGGAAGGTCATCATTCCCTCTGGGGCTCCACTCACAAGTTCAACCAGTTATTCATTGGACAGCAATGTGGACCACCTCCAAGGCACTTCTGCTAGACCCTGATAGGATAACTTTCAAAGGCACTCCTCCCCAGAACAGGCAACTGGGCTCTCATTGCTGGGGTAATCAGAGTGAACGCACTACATTTCACAAAGACCTAGGTTGAAGACCCTGGTCTCCACCTAGCTCAGGAAAAACTATAGGTGGTAAATAGGGCTGCAGGAGTTTCTGTCTACTGCTCTGTCTCACCCTATACTTTCTAGATCTGTCTTGACACAATAAAAGTAAATATTTTAAAGATAATAAACTTTATAAACCCAATCACTAACATGTGCCTGAGACTGTAAAGAAACTATTTCAATTTCCAGATTTATCAGAGAGCTGAGCAGTATCCGGTCTGTCTTTGTCTCTATCATATCATAATTCACTCTCAGATTTGCTCTCCTTAGTATAAATTAATTACTTAAACGTCTCCATATAAGACTGGAACTTTAGGGAGTGGGGCACTGGTGCACCTGGCTAAGGGCACATAGTGTGATGCACAAAGTAAAAAGTAGAAAATGCATCTTCTTGGGTGTTGGGCTGTAGTGAAGAGGGTTTAGTAGACACAGCTTAAAGTTAATCTCATAAAATGCCTACACAGAACTAGTGTTTCCTGCCACCTTGTGGCCACACAGCAGAACACAGTTGAGCTCCCATTCAACTGCTCTCAGGCCTACCACGGGCTATGTGAGGACTGCCCTTGCAACACTGCCTGTGCTATGATAGAGGATCTCTAAAATCACTGCTCCTATTCTGTGGATGGGGTATGGAGCCTCCCCACCGCAGTGGACAGCATCTCCAAGACCTGGCCTTGAGTGCCCTTGGCTGGACTCTGATTTGCACTTAAAGGAAGCATGCTCAACAAAAGCCACCTCTGGGCTTCCATTCATGGCCATCCTTCAGAACACCTACCCACAGTTAACTGCCCAGGCTCTGCTAGGTCAGAGGCTCAGCATATGCCTAGAATGCCTGTCAGAAATCTCACTGGCCAGTGTCCTTGAACACGCCCAAGAGGATCAGTGCCAAGGGAGAGTGATTGGCCAGTGGTCTTGAGAACTGAAAACCTGGCCCTCCATGCATGGTCAATGGACAATCTCTTAAAGACCGCCCATATGGCACTTCTGCTCAAATCTGATTGGGATGGATATATAGACAAGTCTCAACAACCCCATTTCTAGGCTCCCATTGCTAGGTCACTTTCAGAGGACTGCCCTCTAACAGGCCAATTCTTAAGGCATGCCCAGGAAGGTCATCGTTCCCTCTGGGGCTCCACTCACAAGTCCAACCAGTTATTGATTGGACAGCATCAATGTGGCCCACCTCCAAGGAACTTCTGCTAGACCCTGATAGGATAACTTTCAAAGGCACTCCTCCCCAGAACAGGCAACTGGGCTCTCATTGCTGGGGTAATCAGAGTGAATGCACTACATTGCACAAAGACCTAGGTTGAAGACCTTGGTCTCCACCTAGCTCAGGAAAAACTATAGGTGGTAAATAGGGCTGCAGGAGTTTCTGTCTACTGCTCTGTCTCACCCTATACTTTCTAGATCTGTCTTGACACAATGAAAATAAATATTTTAAAGATAATAAACTTTATAAACGCAATCACTAACATGTGCCTGAGACTGTAAAGAAACTATTTCAATTTCCAGATTTATCAGAGAGAGCTAAGCAGTATCTGGTCTGCCTTTGTCTCTATCATATCATAATTCTCTCTCAGATTTGCTCTCCTTAATATAAATTAAATATTACTTAAACTTCTCCATATAAGACTGGAACTTTAGGGAGTGGGGCACTGGTGCACCTGGCTAAGGGCACATAGTGTGATGCACAAAGTAAAAAGTAGAAAATGCATCTTCTTGGGTGTTGGGCTGTAGTGAAGAGAGTTTAGTAGACACAGCTTAAAGTTCATCTCATAAAATGCCTACACAGAACTAGTGTTTCCTGCCACCTTGTGGCCACACAGCAGAACACAGTTGAGCTCCCAAACGGCTGCTCTCAGGCCAGCTATGGGCTTCTATCTGAGGACTGCCCTTGCAACACTGCCTGTGCTCTGATAGAGGATCTCTAGAAGATCACTGCTCCTATTCTGTGGATGGGGCATGGATCCCTCCCCACCTCAGTCTACAGCATCTCTAAGACCTGGCCTTGAGTGTCCTTGGCTGGACTCTGATTTGCACTTAAAGGAAGCATGCTCAACAAAGGCCACCTCTGGGCTCCCATTAGTGAGCTTCCTTCAGAAGGCCCACCCACAGTTGACTGTCCAAGATCTGATCAGACAGAGGCTTAGGAAATGCCCAGAATGCCTGCCATCAATATCATTGGCCAGTATCCTTGGATATGCCCAAGAGGATCAGTGCCCAGGGTCAGTGATATGCCAGTGGTCTTATTTACTGCCCACCTTACCCTCCCCACATGCTCACTGAACAGACCACCCATATGCCACTTCTGCTCAAATCTTGTCTAAGTAACCAGCCCAAACTACCCCATTTCTAGACTATCATTCCTAGGTTGCTCTCTGAGGACTGCAAACTAAGAGCCCAATTTTTAAGGCATGCCTATGAAGGTCATAACTCCCTCTGGGGTTCAAGCCTCAAGAATTACCCTAGCTGCTGATTGGAGAGCATCCAGGTGGCCCACTTAGTAGGCCCTTCTGCTGGACCCTGATAGGACTTTCAAAGGCTCTTCCCCAGAGCAGGCAACTCAGCTCTCATTGGCTGCATGCTGAGGCTGAACCACACAACACTGCCTGGGCCATACCCCTGAAACTCACTGCATTTCTGCGATTGGGCGGCAGTCTAGAGGTACGCCCACAGGGACATGGACTCATGCTCATTGGGCAATGACTCTGTGGTCCATCCCAATGACTGTCTGCTGTACCCTTACTGGCCTGTTTCTGCAAACACAACCTCCACAACTCCTACCTGGGCTCTTATTGCTGGACTGTTTTCTGAGGCCCCTCCTCTGGACAGTGCCTGTAATCTGATAGGCCAAGCTATTTGGGCATACCCAGAAACCTAGCTGGCACTACACCTGGCCATTGGTTCTAGGGCACTTGCCCTATGCCTCAGTCTCGCACTTGTGGACACTCAGCATAATGCAGCAGAGCATGGGAATTCACAAGCTCTCAATGGAGTCTTCCCAGAAAGAGAAAGAAACCCCATCCACTTGGAAAGCCAAATGGGGGAGCACTACACATGAAAGGAAATAAAAGAGGTCATGGGGAACCTATGTGGAATATAAAACTTGACATCCACAGGTCAAAGAACTGGAATTCTCATTCTACAAAATCTACACAAAACTATGATCTTTTCTGCCACCTTGTAGACATAGCAGAATGCAACTGAGATACACATGCCATTCTCAATGAAGTCTTCACAGGAAATTACACAAAGCCTGGGAAGAGGAAGAGCAAAGGTGAGGATCGCTTTGGAGAAGGAACCGTATCCAAATGCAATGTGACAAACATACAAAAGCACTTTTGCAGAGAGAACTGGCTTTTGCATGCCACAACCCAGCTTCAACCCCAGTCCCTAAGACACTGGGGCAGGATTTTGTGCAGGGGGAGTCTTCTTTCTGTTTCTGTCTGCCTGTCTCTCACACTCAAATCTCTTCATTGGCACGTGAGTGTAAGCGAGCATGGGTGTAACCTCATATTATAATTTATGGATTATTGGATAAACAGATGAATTGAGAGGGAAGAGACAGTGATAAATAAAACAAAGAGACATTTGGAGCCCTGCTAAAGCACTCATGGAGATTTCTCCTGGCATATGGCCATCAGGGACTTCTGAGACTTTGTGCACTCCAATGTGTAAACGTACCCAATGACCTGAGATATAGAAAGGGATAATGAAGGATACTTAGAAGTCGTAATAGGCTCTGAAGTAAAAGAATCTCCTTTGTATTCAAAACCAGGCAAAGGGGAGTCGGGCTGTAGCGCAGAGGGTTAAGCACAGGTGGCGCTAAGCACAAGGACCTGCGTAGGCATCCTGGTTCGAGGCCTGGCTCCACACCAGCAGGGGGTCGCTTCACAAGCGGAGAAGCAGGTCTGCAGGTTTCTGTCTTTCTCTCCCTCTGTCTTCCCCCTCCCCTCTCCATTTCTCTCTGTCCTACCCAACAATGACAACAATAATAACTACAATAAAACAAGGGCAACAAAAGGGAATAAATAAAATAAAATAAAATAAAAACCAGGCAAAAGACCAGTTAGTGGTCTACCCGATAAAGTGCACGTACTACAGTACACAAGAAGGACTAGGTTAAAGAACATGATCTCCACCTACTTCTACACCTACACCTACTTGGTCTACACCTAGGAGTAGTCTCAAACAGAAACTTACTCATTGTTTCTCATATTAAAATAAATTAAATATTTGTTTTATTATAAGGATGGTACTATAGGCATTGGAGTACAGGTGCACTTGGTTAAGTGCACATAAGATGATGCACAAGGACCTGTGGATCGATCTAGGTTTGAGTTCCTGCTCAAAGGCAGTGCTGTGGTGTCACTCACTCTGTACCCCTTTCTTATCCCACTTACTACAATAAGCTTTTTGGGCAGAGTCGGGCAGTAGCAGGTAGTGCGAAGCACAATGACCACTGTAAGCATCCAGGTTTGAGACCCCAGGTCACTATCTGCAGGTAATCACTTCACAATTGGTGAAGCAGGTCTGCACATGTCTATCTGGACCTTTTTGTGTTCCCCTCCTCAGTCCTATCCAACGATGACAATATCAACAACAATAATTAATAACCTCAACAATAAAAGGCAACAAAATGGAATAAATATTTAAAATATATATGATTTTATAATATATAACTTTTAAAATAAATAACATCTTGGGGGGCTGGGGGTGGTGCACCTGGTTAAACGCATGTATTATAATGCAGGTGTCACTCTATCATTCCCTTTCTAGCACCCCTTTGCTCTTGACTTCTGACTGTCTCTATCCAATAAAGATAATTAAAAAATAATTTAAAAATAAACTCTTAGGAATACTGAAGGTGGGGTGTGAGACAGCACAAAAGCTGAGCTGAGATGACCAGGCCTGAGTCCCTGTAGTGTTGTAGAGTGAAGACCTTGTATGTGGGAGGCTCTAGATTACATACTGGAATTTCACAGAATGGAGGACACAGCTCTATAGCCTGTCACTCCCCTACTCTCACAACCATAGGACAGGATACTGGAAGGGGGCCTAATGGAAAAAGCAGACCAGGGGCTCCAGCCTGAGGCCTCTATTCCATGGTCATCCCCTTTCCCGCCATGATCACAGTGGTACCCTTAGGAGTCTGCCCTTGGGGGGGTGAGCGTGGGCACAACAGACGGCCACCTCCCAGCACCAGGAGAAGCTGGAGCATTTAATCCCAAACTTCAAGCAGCTGGGCAGAAGCCAGGCAGATGAGGCTTCACCTAGGCCAGGGCAGTCTCCCTAATCCTAGGGCAGTTATAATGCCCCAGCCCTCTGGAGGCACATCAAGGCCACAGAAACTTGGTGGGGCTGCGGGTGGGGAATTGGGGAGGGTGGTGGAGGTTAAGCATGATGGCTGCTCATAGGACTGACTGCCTGTTGTGAAAGATCCATATGGCTGGCCTGTCTCTTTGGTTCCACCCAAGGCAGAGGTGCACCATGGAGGACTACGGGTCCACACAGTCCAGAGAGGTGCTATCTGTCTTCCCCCTTTGTCTCATTCATATATAAGGGAATGCTCTTTGCAAATGTACATATCATGATAGCTCTGAAACCTCTCTGTGTGTTAGGGACTGGGCTTGATCCTGGGTTGTGTACATAAGGCAAGTTCACTGTGATGTGTGCATTTCCCTCTGCACAAGTGCTTTTGCATGAATGAATGGCACACTGGATTCACAAGACTTTCTTTCCCTAGTCACTGCCCAACTTGGCTCTTCCCATGTCTGCTTTCTCTGATAACATTCCACTGGAATTTGCAGAATAGGAGCACTACTGTATTCTGCTGTGTGCCCACAAGGTGGCAGCATTGTCCAGAAGGCAGGCCTCAGAAAACAGCCCAGAAATGAGACCAGACAAGCGCTAAGGGGTGCATGTTTGGAGATACACACCAATCAGAGTCCAGCAAAGGCGCTTCTGAGGCAAGCCTTAAAGACACTGCCAAAGGAGCATGAAGGGAGGGCTGGGTAGGCTGTCATTGAGATTTCTGACCTATCATGAACCAAGAGTACTCACCTTCATAGACTGCCCCTAAGGATTGGCCAATCAGGACAGGCAGTGGTCCTGGGGTGGCGCTCAGAGAGAAGCTGGCCAATAAGAGCACAGGTTACTACTCTAGGGGGGGGCTTTCTCTAAAACACAGCCAATCAAAGTCAAGCAGAAGTGCTGGGGGTATCCTCAGAGTCCTAACAAGGAGCTTCAGGGAAAGGCACCATAGATGGTCCTGGTATTAGCTGCGAATCACCCAGTAAGAGCACAGACCCTCCCAGTACCTAGGTGGAACCAGACAGTCCTTAGCAATGAGAGTAAAGGAAGGGCAAGGGTGCATTGTCACCAGTCCCTAACCATGTTGAGGGCTGGCTGAAGTTCAGGAGCTGTCACGGGGGAAGTGAGCCCTTTCCAGATGAATGGCAGTAGGCTTCTTGGAAGTGTGTCAGAGACTGGCAGTGCTGCCTTTCCTGTGGAAGTAGGGCTGTTCTAGGGGCCTCTCTGCTCTGTTATCTTTTTTTTTCCTCCTCCAGGGTTATTGCTGGGCTCAGTGCCTGCACCATAAATCCACCGCTCCTGGAGGCCATTTGTTGTGGTTATTATTATTGCCCTCGTAAACACAATTCGTTGTTGGATAGAACAGAGAGAAATGGAGAGAGACAGGGAAGACATAGAAGGGGAGAGAAAGATAGACACCTGCAGATCTGCTTCACCGCCTGTGAAGTGACTCCCCAGCTCAACCATAAGTCCCTGGTCATCTGTTACCCGCCCGTGAAGCCAGCCCGGCGAAAACAACATAACCCGTCGAAAACAACAGAGAGGTACGCCCAGACAGCACTCAACTCTTGCTCATTAATGTCAGTCCCAAGGACCTCCTGCTGTATGCTGACTGGCCTATTTCTGCAAACACAACACCCACAACTCCTATATAGGCTCATATTGCTGCACTGTTTTCTGAGGCCGCTCCTCTACATAGTGCCTATGCTCTGATAGGCCAGGCTCTTTGGACATGCCCAGAGACCAAGCTGGCACTACACTTGGCCACTGATTCTAGGGCACTTAGCCTATGCCTCAGCATCACACTTTTGTCCCCTTGTGGACACTCAGCACAGTGCAGCTGAGCATGGGAATTCACAAGCCCTCAATGGAGTCTTACTAGAAAGAGAAACTCCATACACTTTGAAAGCCAAATGGGAAAGCCCTACACACTAGAGGAAAGAACAGATGTCATATGGGAGCCTATGTGCAATACAAACCTTGACATCCATGGGGCAAAAAGCCTGAGCTCTCCTCATTCTGTAAAAATCTCTACACAAAATTATGTGCCTAGCTGCCACATTGTGGACACACAGCAGAATGCAGCTGAGCTACCCCCATGGCATGCTCAATTGAGCCTTCACAGAAAACTACATAAAGCATGTGAATGGGAAGAAGAAAGGTGCAGATCTCTTTGGAGAAGAAACAGTATCCAGAATCCAATACCATTCATCCATGCAAAAGCACTTGTGAGAGTGAACTGCCTTTGCCATGGCACAACCCAGGTTCAAGGCCAGTCCCTAAGACACTGAAACAGGCTTTTGTACTGTGGGATACTTCTCTGTATCTCTCTATCTCTCTCTGTTTCTGCCTATCACACTCTGATTTTCTGATTTTCTCTCCTTAATGTAAATGAAATATTAAATTTTTCCATATAAGAATGGAATTTAAGGGGAGTTGGGTGGTAGTGCAGCGGGTTGGGCACAGGTGGTGCAAAGGACCTGCATAAGGAATGTGGTTCGAGACCATGGCTACCCATCTGCAGGAGTCACCGCAGGTCTCTGCCTCTCTCTCCCTGTCTTCACCTCCTCTCTGTATTCTCTCAGCCCTATCCAACAAGAACAACAACAACAACTTCAAGAACGATAAAGAGGGAGTCGGGCTGTAGAGCAGAGGGTTAAGTGCAGGTGGCGCAAAGCACAAGGACCGGCATAAGGATCCTGGTTCGAGCCCCGGCTCCCCACCTGCAGGGGAGTTGCTTCACAGGCGGTGAAGCAGGTCTGCAGGTGTCTATCTTTCTCTCCTCCTCTCTGTCTTCCCCTCCTCTCTCCACTTCTCTGTCCTATCCAACAACGACAACAACAATAATAACTACAACATTAAAACAAGAGCAACAAAGGGAATAAATAAAATAAATATTTGAAAAAAAGTACGGGACTTTGATCAGGTCCCTCTAAAAAAAAAAAAAGAACAAGGGAAACAAAAAGTAAATATATATTTTTTAAAAAACAATGGAACTTTAGGGACAGGGGCACTGTTGCAGCTGGCTAAGGTAACATAGAATGATGCACAGGGTACAGAGTAGAAAATGCAACTTCTTGGGTGTTGGGCTGTAGTGCAATGGGTTTAGTACATACAGCCTAAAGTGCAGAGTCCGGCCTAAGGATCCCGTTTTCAGCCCCCTGCTCCGTACCTGCAAAGTGTTGCTACTTTCTCTCACCCAGTTTTCATTTCTCTTTCCTATCCATGACAACCACATGAATAACAATAATAACCACAAAAATTATTTCTAAAAAAGGGCAACAAAAATAGGGGGAATAGCCTCCAGGAGCAGTAGATTCAAGATGCAGTCACCAAGAGCCAGCAATTCTAGAGGAAAAAATGCACCTTACACAGCCTATAATGATCCTGGATCCATATTCTAAGTGGGATAAAATAGAAAAGCTAGCAAGGGTGGGGATGGAATACTGAGTTCTGATGTTGGGAATTGTGTTGAATTAAATCCCTCTCATCCTATGTTCTGGCCAATATTTCCCCTTTATAAGTAAAAATTTAAAAAAGAAGTCATAACATTTATACCAACACTTCTGCAAATGTCATTTCCCCCTAAGCATGATCAACCCACAGCAATGGCAAATTACATAAAACAGACTATATAAAAAGCAGTTATGTTGATCAACCACAGTTAACATCATCTAATATAAGAAACTTGTTTGAAAGGAAAACCAGGCATGCATAATAAGTTATTTCATGTAAACACATTAGCAAAGACACAGTGAAACATAGTCCAGAATGACAAAACACTTTCACAATTAAATTCTTATCAATAACCTCGAAATCAAAAAAAAGGCCAGAGACATTTTTTTTAAAATATTTATTGATGTGGTGTAGTGCAGGTTAGGATGATACTTGGAAGACAATAGAACAGGTATGCATAAGGTTCTGAAACTGATAGAGAACTACAATGATATTCTGTTTTTTTCAGAGAGGTAAGCAGAAAGAAAATCCAGAGTATGACCCCGAATGACTAGTGAAGGATTGAACTTTCAACCTCATAAAGACAACTACTATACTCAATTTGAAAGACACACACCTTTTGATACATGAATTAGTTTTGTGTAAAACAGTTTTGTAGGCCATATCAGGAGAATTTAATGAAGTAGCACTGCAGGTATCTCTGAATCTCCCTATCTCAACCTCCCTATTCTTCTTAATATCTCAGCATCAAATGATAAATAAAGAGAACATTTTAAATAGCAGACATTATAAATAAGAAAGGTATGGGGGTATTTGGTGCAAGACCTGGTTATGTACACACATTACAGTGATCAAGAACCCAGTAAAATACCATGGTCCCCACTAGCAGGGGAGGAGCTTCATGCATGTGGAAGAAGGGCTCTAGGTATGTGTCCTTATTTCTATCCACACTCCCCTATCAACTTCTTACTCTCATATAATACATAAAACAGTTTTTTTAAATAAAAATGAAAGGGAGTGGGGCGTTAGCACAGCAGGTTAACTGCAGGTGGCACAAAGTACAAGGACTGGTGTAAGGATCCCAGTTCAAGACCTCGGCTCCCCACCTACAGAGGAGTTGCCTCACAAGCAGTGAAACAGGTCTGTAGGCGTCTTTCTCTCCCCCTCTCTGTCTTCTCCTCTCTCCATTTCTGTCTGTCCTATGCAGCAATGATGACTACAACAATAAAAATAACAAAATGGAATAAATATTTTTAAAATAGATAAATAAATAAAAACAAATAAAAATGAAAAAGAAATTTAAACTGCAAACCTGTAAAATGTCATATACACTGGAGGCCAAGTACAGAACAAAAATTTATAAAGGTAGTGCAATTGGAACCCTAAAGTAAATGGTACATTTTGTAATTACTGTTTACAATATTTATACACCTGCTGATTAGTGAAAAAATATACTTAGCACCTCACTACCTAATGCTATGATGTATTGCTACTGGGACCTTTTGCTTAGCAATCATCCAGGCTATGAAAGGTTTCCCCAACATTCCCTTGGTGTTTTCAGAGTGTTCTCACACCCTCGCCCAACTTTCAAAGTTCTTACCTTGTCCAGTAGTTCCATGTTGTGACAGATGAGAATTCATAAATATTGAATCCCGTGAGCCAGGACTGCATGCCAAGTCTGTAAAGAAAAGCACACAAACATAAAACATCACAGTAGCTGATAGCAATGCAAGACATGTCAAACTCAGTAACACACTTAGGCAGGTTTCTGTGCTGTAGTCTATCTCTCTCCCTCTCTCTCTTCCCTTCTCTTCATTGGCATGTGAGTGTGTGCTTGGGTGTGCTGTTCTATTTTTATTTCCCTTTATAAGTGGTTGGAGACTGAAAAATTTGAAAGCATGGAGAGAAAGATATACACTTGCAGCCCTAGTCTAACATTTGTGAAGCTTTCTCCCTGAAGGTGGGGAACCTAAAACCTTGCACACTTCAATGTGTACACTTATCCACTTATGTGAGAGATAAAAGGGGATTAAGGAAGAATACTAGTTATAGAATCTGATTTAAAAGAATCTCCCTGGGATTCAAAAACAATCTGAGGACCAGGTGGTAGCACACCTGGTTAAATGCACACAATACAATGAACAAAAAGACCAAGGTTGAACATCCTGGTCTTCACCTGCAGGGGTAAAGTTTAACAAGTAGTGAAGAGGGCTGCATATGTTTCAGTCTCTTTCCACTCTCTTATTTCCTCCTTCACTCGCTGTCTCTATATATGAAAAGTTAAATATTTTAAACAGAGTGAACCCAATCTCTAATGTTAAAAAAGTATTAAAACAATTAACAATTAAAAGTATATGGCAAGAACTGGGAGAGAAATGCAATAGAATGACTACTGAAGAAGCCTGAAGTCTTAGTCCCTCTCTTGTGCTTCCCTCTTGTGGACACTCAACAGAATGCAGCTGAGCAAGAGAATTCACAAACTCCCCATGGTGAAGCCCCATCCACTTGGAAAGCCAAATTCGGAATCCCCATACCTAAGAGGAAAGAACAGATGTCTAGGGGAGTCTATGTGTAATTCAAACCTTGACATGCACCGGGGACAAATCCTGAGCTCTCACTGCACAAAATCTCTACAGTTATGTGCTTTGCTGCCTCCTTGTTGTAATAAAACAGAATGAGGGGAGTCGGGCAATAGCACAGTGGGTTAAGTGCATGTGGCGCAGAGCACAAGGACCTGTATTAGGATCCCACCTGCTACCCACCTGTAGGGGAGTCACCTCACAGGCTGTGAAGCAGATCTGCAGGTGTCTATCTGAAAATAATCTGAAATAATCTGAAAAATAAAGATATCAACATACTCAAACAGATATGTAGGATATATTCTTCACAAGCCACTGTCATTACACCAGAATAAGAGTCTTATCAAAATCCTACAGTACAATGATTTAAAATAATTAATTCTATTAATTATGTAGATTAAGAAACTTTAAACAAAGCCCAATGTGATTTGATATACTCAGTCTTTAAATTAGAATGAAAATAGCATTGTAAAAAGATAGATGTTTTTGAAAGCAGTCTTAATATCTATTCCTGAAATCAACATCAAGTTTAGAATAATTAATTTATCTAGTATTGCTTTATCATTTTTTAAAATATTTATTTTATTTATGTATTCCCTTTTATTGCCCTTGTTGTTTTATTGTTGTAGTTATTATTGTTGTTGTTGGATAGGACAGAGAGAAATGGAGAGAGGAGGGGAAGACAGAGAGGAGGAGAGAAAGACAGACACCTGCACCTGCTTCACCTCCTGTGAAGCGACTCCCCTGCAGGTGGGGAGCCAGGGTTCGAACCGGGATCCTTATGCTGGTCCTTGTGCTTTGCGCCACCTGCACCTAACCCGCTCCGCTACAGCCCGACTCCCTGCTTTATAATTTTTATTTATTCATTCCTTTATGGGATATAGATTACAAAAAAAACAGGGAAAGGCAAGATAGAGTACTTCACCACTTACCATGCTCCTACTCTGCAGTTGGGGACAAGGGTTCTTGATCAGAAATCCTCAGAAATGCTAACATGTTGTCAGTGAACTGTGGCACCACCTGTGCTCTCCCACAATGCTTTTTATTTCAACTTTATTGCAAATACCAGAAACACCTGTTTCTCACAGATATTATCAGTTAAACCCAAATAGCTAATCCCTGGCAGATCTAAGCGCCTACCGTGGCCCTCAGCAGGCACATTGCAGCCCTCATCAGAAGCATGGCGGGGCAGCAGGTGGGGGAACTGAAGATGGGGGAGGGGGATTCAGCATGGCCGGCTCCACGCTCCTGAGCGCCCATGCCCTGGGGACAGCCTCCCAGACCAGCCTCAAGGTCTAGGGGACACGTGCCCGCCGGGTGCGCCCCTTCCAGTCACCCCCCACGCAGAGCAGAGCTCAGGGGCCCCGCAAGCTCCTAGTGGGACTGACGGGATATCAGCAACCACGTGCTCCTCCGCTGGGGGAGGTGCGGTGGGCCCCCTCTCCCCAGGGACCTTGGCCTTGGCCAGAGAGCTACTCCTGGGAGCAGCAACTCGTGGGCCTGACCCGCCAGAAGTCTGAGGCGTCAGCCACCCTGCTCGATCCCTCTGGGAGGTTTCTAAAGCCCCCGACCTGGGTGTCCCGGCCAAGCGGAGCCCGAATCAACCCGGGTGACCACCCAGGGCCGGGCGCAGGATTCATGGGCCCCAAGTTCAGGCCACCGCGCTGCGGTCACCGCGAAGGATGGCTGCTCAGAGGACCTACCAACCGCCTGGCGCCACCTTCCCTCCCGCCCCTGTTGCTCCACGCCCTGGACACTCACCTCGCACTCTAGTCTGGGCTCTCCACCGCAGCCTTCCAGCTCCCTTCTTTGGCCACACGGAGGGAAACGAGGCAAAAAAGTAAAAAAACAGGTGGGGGTACCGCATAATGGTTATGCAAAAGAGACTTTCATGCCTGAGGCTCTCAAGTCCCAGGTTCAATCGCCCACACCACCATAAGCCAGAGCTGAGCAGTGCTCTGCTAAAAAAATTAATAAAAATAAATAAAAGGGGGGTTCCTGTTCCGCAGCAGGCAGAGTGATGGAAGTGAAGCCGAGGGGCATGGGCTGAACGCAGCGCCCAGAACTCCCTGGAGGGCCACGGGAGGAGGTGGCGCCAGAGCCAAGACCCCGGTGGGGGAACAAAGAGGGAGCCTAGCTGAGGCCACGCTACCTCACTGTCGGGAGACAGCCACGGGGGGGAGGCCTCTGCCGGGACACCTGGGGAGGAGCCACCACCACTGGGCAGGAGGTGGCGCAGGAGAGGGTGCGGGACCGCATGGAGAAGCTGTGCGGGGGCAGGACTGTGCCGCAGGAGGAAGGTGAGCCGGCTGCAGCCCGCGGGGCAGGCAATGAGTCCCACGTGGGATTAATTGCTTGAAGAGGGAGCCCCGCCCGCCCCCCCGTGCTGCGCCATTGGCCCAGGTGCAGGCGGCGGAGGAGGGGCTGATGGCTGGTCATGAATATTCACCTTGAATGTGGCCATGGCGCCCCTCCCAACCCCGCCTACAGCCATGAGCTGGCCCCTAGGGGTCCTGCAGCCTGCCTGCAAGCCTGCTCCCCAGTCCCAAGCCAAGGCAACAACTTATTCTATTAATTATGTAGATTAGGAAATGTTAGAGCAGAGGATAGATAGCATAATAGTTATGCAAAGAGACTCTCATGCCTGAGGCTCCAAAGTCCCAGGCTCAATCCCCCGCACCACCATAAGCCAGAGCTGAGCAGTGCTCCGGTTAAAAAAAAAAAAAAAAAAAACTTTAAACAAAACCCAATGCGATTTGATATACTGTCTTTAAATTAGTCAAAATAGCACTGTAATAAAATATATGTGCTTTACCACTTATTAAGCTCCTACTCTTCAGTTGGGGTGTAGGGTGCTTGATGGGAAAACCTCAGAAATGCTAACATGTCAGTGAACTGTGTGCTCTCCCACAATGCTTTTTATTGAAACTTTACTGTAAATACCAGAAACACCTATTTCTCACAGATATTATCAGTTAAACCCAAATAGCTAATCCTCCGCAAGTATAAGGGCCTCCCCCGGCCCTCAGGAGGTACATTGCAGCCCTCATCAGAAGCATGGCGGGGCAGCAGGTGGGGGGAACTGAAGATGGGGGAGGGGGATTCAGCATGGCCGGCTCCACGCACCTGAGCATCCATGCCCTGGGGACAGCCTCCCAGACCAGCCTCAAGGTCTAGGGGACACGTGCCCGCCGGGTGCGCCCCTTCCAGTCACCCCCCACGCAGAGCTGAGCTCAGGGGCCCCGCAAACTCCTACTGGGACGGGCGGGATATCAGCCACCACGTGCTCCTCCGCTGGGGGAGGTGCGGTGGGCCCCCTCTCCCCCGGGACCTTGGCCTTGGCCAGAGAGCTACTCCTGGGCCTGACCCGCCAGAAGTCTGAGGCGTCAGCCACCCTGCTCGATCCCTCCGGGAGGTTTCTAAAGCCCCCGACCTGGGTGTCCCGGCCAAGCGGAGCCCGAATCAACCCGGGTGACCACCCAGGGCCGGGCGCAGGATTCATGGGCCCCAAGTTCAGGCCACCACGCCGCGGTCACCGCGAAGGATGGTGGCTCAGAGGACATACCAACCGCATGGCGCCACCTTCCCTCCCGCCCCTGTTGCTCCACGCCCTGGACACTCACCTCGCACTCCAGTCTGGGCTCTCCACCACCGCCTTCCAGCTCCCTTCTTTGGCCACACGGAGGGAAACGAGGCAAAAAAGAAGTAAAAAAAACAGGTGGGGTACCGCATAATGGTTATGCAAAAGAGACTTTCATGCCTGAGGCTCTCAAGTCCCAGGTTCAATCGCCCACACCACCATAAGCCAGAGCTAAGCAGTGCTCTGCTAAAAAAAATTAATAAAAATAAATAAAAGGGGGGTTCCTGTTCCGCAGCAGGCAGAGTGATGGAAGTGAAGCCGAGGGGCATGGGCTGAACGCAGCGCCCAGAACTCCCTGGAGGGGCACGGGAGGAGGTGGCGCCAGAGCCAAGACCCCGGTGGGGGAACAAAGAGGGAGCCCAGCTGAGGCCACGCTACCTGACTGTCGGGAGACAGCCGCGGGGGGGGGGGGGGGAGGCCTCTGCCGGGACACCTAGGGAGGAGCCGCCACCACTGGGCATGAGAGGCGGCGCAGGAGAGGGTGCGGGGGCAGGACGGCGCGGCAGGAGGGAGGTGAGCAGGCTGCAGCCTGCGGGGCAGGCAATGAATCCCGCCTGTGATTAATTGCTTGAAGAGGGAGCCCCGCCCGCCCCCCGTGCCGTGCCATTGGCCCAGGTTAGGGTTAGGGTTAGGGTTAGGGTTAGGGTTAGGGTTAGGGTTAGGGTTAGGGTTAGGGTTAGGGTTAGACAGAGCAGGTACACAGATGTCAAAGATGCTTAGAGCATGCACATAGATGGTCAGAGGATATCACAGCAGGTGCGTACGTCAGAGGGGAACAGATCAGGCTCAAGGAAGGTTAGAGGCGGAGAGAGCAGGAGCACTGAAGATCACTGTAACAGAAACAAGAGTAGACAGGCCACTAGATAAGCCCTGTTTCCTCAGAGGACGCCGCCATCTCACTTGACAAGATGGCAGGACTTCCATTCTGCTCACCACCCACAGAGCAAGTTTCTTCAAGCCACAGCAGAAAGGAGACACCAGCCAATTCTGAACAGATTGAAGTCTCAACTCATAGGCAGGGAAGCACATAGGTGGGACTTGAGCAGAGAGAATTAGAGTAGTGTACAGACAGAAATCACAGAAGGTCAGAGAGTGTCACAGCAGGAGTACAAAAGGTCAGAGGGTGTCAGACCTGGCACACAGAAGGTCAGAGAGGGACAAAGCAGGAAGGTGGAAGGTCAAAGTGAGACACTGCCATCATTCAGTATGTCAGATGAAACAAAGCAGGCACAGCAAAGGTCAGACAGTGATATAACAGGCACGCAGAATGCCAGAAGGAGTCAAAGTAGCTGCACAAATGTCTTAGGGTTACAAAGCAGGCCCTGGAAAAGTATTAGATGGAGTCAGAGCAAGCCCAAGAAATGTCAGAGGGTGCCAGAGCAGGTACAGTGTTGGTCAGAGAAGTAGAGCCAGCCTGTGCACAGAGGTGAATTGGGATCAGTGCAGATGCTCAGGTAACAGTGGGACATTGCATGCACAAAGAAGGTCGGACTGCTACAGAACAGGTTAAAGAAAGGTCAAAAGGGGTAAGAGCAGACTTTGGGAAGGTCAGAGGGGCACAGAGAAGGCAAAGGAAGATTAGAGGGAGACAGTGCAGGAGCATAGAAGGTCATTGTGATAGAAACCAGAGCAGAGAGTCCCCCAAAGCAGACCTGTTTCCTCAGAAGCTGCCTCCATCCTACTTGACAAGATGGCAGAAATTCCACATTCTGCCCAACTTCCACAGAGCAAGTTTCCTCTGCTGAAGCAGAACTGAAACACCAACCACTCATGAGAGAACTGAAGCCTTAACTAGGACCCAGGAAATCACACGGGTGGTACTTGCACAGAAAGAATCAGAAGAGTATGCAGGCAGAAATCACACAGGTCAGAGCACATAGCACAGGTGCACAGAGAGTCTGAGAAGGTGCACAGGTCAGAAACCACCAAATCAGGTCAGAGCCCAGCAGATCACGCACAAAGAAAGTCAGAACAGGTGCACAGAATCTCAGAGTGGGTCAAAGCAGGCAGGTCAGACAGGGTGTTAAAAAATAAACGAGAGGCCAGGTTTGGCATCTAGCTGAAGACTGATCTTACTATGTGCAAGTACCTGTGTTCAACTCCCGGGTGCCCACCTGTGGTGCTGAGTGAGGGGTGAGTTTCAGAACCATAAATCAATGATGCAAGTGAAACAGCTTTTATGGACCCTTTCCAATCAGCTTCTCTCGGTCTCTATCCAACAAATAAAATATATAACACATAAATAAGTAAATATTTATTTTAAAGTAGTGCAAATAGATATATTCATAACATCCTGTGATTCAGACAGACAACCATCATTGAGCAGAGCTTGTCTGCTAACACTGATTTAAACCATCACTCATTTTATCATTGGGCACATACACAAAGGGGTTAAAAATATACATATAGTCAACAAATGCTAAAAAAGATGTGTTGTCCTATATAGACTTTCCAAAGACTTCCCACACGCACTGAAGAATAGACCTCACCCAAGGAGAAAAAAAATTCTCAACCTGGAGAAAAGAGCCTGTCCCTGGAAAAGATGGCCGAGTTAAAGTTAATTGTGTATAAAAGGACATTCCAGAGTACCATGACAACATCCCTAGAATCTACCTGGATTGTGTGTTCACCAGTACTTGATTACATTTTTAACAAGAACATGATGGCAGAGGAGAACCTAGTAGGGGTTGAACTGTTATGTGGAAAAGTGGGAAATGTTATGCATGTACAAACTAGTGTGTTTTGCTATCAAATGTAAACTATTAATCCCCCAATAAAAAATTAAAAAGAAATTTAACTGGGGCTATGTGTAACCCAGACTGCAAAGTCTGTGGTCACAAATGCATCTTGTAGGATTATTAATGCGGCCACCTGCAATCACACATGAGCCATATTAGAACAGATTAAGACCTGGGCTGGCCTGTGACGTGATTTACAGACACGTATCATGGAAAGCTGAATAATTTGGCCCATGTGCTAACAACTGAATCATAAGCCACTAGCCTCCTAATAGAAAATATATATAAAGTTAAAGAAAGACTCAGAAAAATATTCTTAGAAGCACAAAATTTAAAGCTCTGTATTTTACATTGGTTTTGAAAGTTATCAAACAAACTTGCATGTGGTTGTATATGGAACATCAAAAAAATAAAGATTTAAAGAACAAAAAAATACCTCAGCAAATTAATTTTTAAATCACTTAAGATCCATTCCTGTGACAGAACAATGCCCTGTTAACTGTGAAATGTATCTCTTTGACTTATGACCTTTACATATTAGGAATAACATTCTGCTAATAATCCTAGTACAGGATATTCACTACAATTATAACAGATAAATGACTCACATTTGGGGGCTGGGCAGTAGCACAGTGAGTTAAGTGCACATGGTGCAAAGCATAAGGACTAGTGTAAGGATTCTAGTTTGAGGCCCCTTCTCCCCACCTGCAGAAGGGTCCTTTCACAAGCCAGGAAGCAGGTTTGCAGGTGTCTTATCTTTTTCTCCCCGTCTTCCCTTCCTCTCTCTCTCAATTTCTCTCTATCCTATCTACCAATGATAGCAAATGACAACAACAATGATAAACAACTAGGGCAATAAAAGGAGAAAAATAGCCTCCAGGAGCAGTGCAGGTACCAAGCCCCAGCAATAACCCTGGAGCCAAAAAGAAAGGATAAATAATACAAATTTATGCTAGGCTTTAATGCACAATCCTTAGCCTGAGAAACTGTAACATCTCTTAATCCCTAATTAATAATTTAACACTTAGCCAGTAACATGAAAGCCAAGTAGAATTCATTAATACCACAAGGAATATTAGAGTACAGAAAACATAAGATGAAATACTCTTTTTAAAATGTTTTATTACTTTTAATGAGAGATACAGAGATAAATAAACAGAAACACCAGAGCATGGTTTAGCTCTGGTTTAAGAAGTTCAATGCTCTTTATAGTCATTATTGTTTCAGAATGAAGTGGTTGGGTTGATTAAACAGTGTATAACACTTTGAAATCTAAAACACAAGGTCCAGCATCATAAGATTCAGGGTGTCAGTCTGGGCCTCTGCTCATCTCTATCTTAATGAATAATTTTAGAGCTCTGTTATAGCAAAATAGCTATGCAAAAAGACTTCTATGTCTGAAGGTTCAATTCACAGCACCAACAACAACTAGAAATGAGCACTGCTGGCCTAATCTGTTGCTTCTTCTGTATTTATTGCTAAGTAAAATAAATAAATTAAATATTTAAAATTTTACAAATAAAATTTGTAAAATAATAAAATTTAAAATAAATAAAATATTGAAATGCATGAATAAATAAAATATTTAATAGTAAAATCAATAAATATTTGAAAATTAAAATAAATAAATAAAATATTTAAAAAGTAACAAATATTTTAAACTTTATAAAATATCAACATAGTGGTCTGGGAGTAGGCACAGTGGATATTTATTGCAAATACCACAAACAGATATTTATCACTGATATTATAAGTTAAACTCAAATAGCATATTATCTTCATTAATATTTACTTCACACAGAGAAAGTTTTATTAGCATATATACTATGAGATCTAAACAGAACTCTCTTCATAGAGCATGACACCTGCTATCACTTCATACTTTCCTAAAACCTGATCCAGAGAAGTGAGGAAATATAACACACACACTGAGAGATAGAGAGAGAAAATATAGCAGTACCTATTCACAGACCATGTCACACCATTTACATATCCTGCTAAAAATTCAAAGTGATCTGGAGTAGACTAGAGAATTTGTGTAAACATTTAAAATAAAGACAACATTGATTTTAAAACATGTATGTATTATCAAGAATCAAAATTTGTATTTCAGAAGTGCAAAATAAGGCTGCACAACTAAAGCACTTTCCTGGAATATACATACGACTCACATCCTAACAATTATGAAATAATACCCAAAGGAACCACATGATCCCTAAATAAATGTGAAGGCAATCATGCTCATACAATGGAAAAAAAATGGCCACAGTACATTATTACCATCTGCTGATTTAAGATAATTCCGATTAAAATTTCCAGTTCCCTGGTTAAAAAAGTTAAAGGAGATGTAAACATTCAGACCGAATATTAAGAGTCTAATTAAGAATAAGTCTATCTTGAAAAGCAAAATCAAACCAAGAGATTCCTACTGACAAAAATACAATATTAGCTAGTGAGATGCTGTAATCCCAGGAGATATAGATATCAACAGAAATTATAAAAATAGGCAGGATCCACCCATAGTCTATGGTTTGGATAAGGAAAACAACACCGCGACAGTGTTTTCATGAAATTGCAACAACAGACAACTGAGAAAGTGCAGAGAAGTAAAATCTGAGACAAAAAATGGCAGATGATTGACTCAAAATGGGTTAAATGTGGGCTGACTGGAGAGTTTCTTGGGACAGTGAACTTCCTTTATCATGGGCACAACCCAAATTCAATCCCAGTCCCCATCATCCCGAGGGAAGATACAGTGTTGTACTGTGTCTCTCTCTGAAAAAAAAGTAAGCATTATAACCATTTAAGACTTTGAGCTTTAAAACAGGTTTACATTGGATGTGGAAATTATGAACAAAGAGAAATTTCTCTTTTATATGGCCAACAAAGTTATTACTGGGGCACAGCAAGTACGGATGAACTAGTCCTGGTGGCCATATTTTCATTTTATTTCTTAATATTTCTTTTTTTTTAATTCCCCCCTTGTTTTATCATCATTGTATCTTATTGATGATGTTGTTGTTGGATAGGACAGAGAGATATGGAGAGAGGAGGGGAAGACAGCGGGGGAGAGAAAGATATTCAACCCCTGCAGACTTGCTTTACCGCCTGTGAAGGGGCTCCCCTGCAGGTGGGAAGCCGGGGGATCGAACCCGGATCCTTACCCCAGTCCTTGTGCTTTGCGCCACGTGGCTTTACCCACTGCGCTACCGCCGACTCCCATTATTTCTCATTTTAATTAGATAGACTATAAAAAATAGAAGGGTTAGGGAGAGAGGACAAAAAGATATACACCTGTGAACAAGCTTCACTCTTGAATTTGACTCACTGCAGGTGGGGCACGAGGTTACTTGTGGGAAATTTAGCCGTAAGCACAGCCAGCTGAGACTCATCAGGATGGGGGAGGCTGCACAGTGCTGATGCAATAAGAATCTCATGTCTGAGGTTTCAAAGTCACAGGCTCTATTCCCTTTGCCACAATGAGCTGGAGTGTACCAGTGTTCTAGTAGAAAAATAAATACAGTAGGGGTAGGAGAGTGCTGCACACATGTTATAATGCACTGGGTTAAAGCCTCAGTACTACCAAGCAGGGGGGAAACTTCACAAAAAGTGAAACAGTACTACAGGTCTCTATCACCACAACTGATCTGTGTCTTCCAAATAAATAACATAGTTTTAAAAGAATAATGCAAAATGTGGACTAAACAATAAACAGAATTTAATGAGCAGAGAAGGTGGTAAAGCCAGTGAAACCTGCAACTTAAAACTCAAACGAGGCAGTGCTGTGGTGTCGCTCCCTCTCTCCCCCTTTCTTATCCCTTGTACTATACTAACACTCTTAGGAACATTGAATGTGGGGTGGGAGACAGCACGAAGGCTGGGCTGAGATGACCAGGCCTGAATCCCTGTAGTGTTGCAGGCAGAGTGCAGACCTTGCATGTGGGAGGCTCTAGATTACATACTGAAATCTCACAGAATTGAGGACACAGCTCTTTGGCCTGTCCCTCCCCTGCTCTCTCACAACCACAGGACAGGAGACTGGAAGGGGGCCTAATGGTAAAAGCAAGCCAGAGGTTCCTGCTTGAGGCTTCTAGTCCACAGTCAGCAGTGCCGCCTGGACTGAGAAACCATACACTGTCCTGATCACAGGGCGCACCAGTTGGAGGCTGTGACCCCGCCGAGGGGTGGGGCGGGAGGAGCACAATACACAGCCACCACCCAGCACCGGGATGAATTGCAGCATTTAATCGCCAGCTTCAAGCAGCCAGGCAGCTGGGGCTTCACCTAGCCAACGGGGTGGCTAGGGGGAGGAGGCGAGGTCACATAAATCTCCCTAATCCCCCTAATCCCCCCTCGCCTTCCGGCATTCAGCAGAAGCATGGTGGGGCTGTGGGCGGGGCATTGGAGATGGGGGACCTGAGCGCCCATGCCCTGGGGACAGCCTCCCAAACCAGCCTCGGGCAGGGCGGCGTGTGCCCGCGGGGTGCGCCCCTTCCAGTCGCCCCCCACGAAGAGCTGAGCTCAGGGCCCCCCAAGCTCCTGGGGTGATGTGCGGGATCCCAGCCACGTGCTCCTGCAATAGGGGTGGTGCGCTGGAGGCCCCTCTCTCCTCCTGGGGCCGGGCTTGGCGTGGCCGGAGAGCAACTCCCGGGAGCAGTAGACCTGGTCCTGACCCGCCAGGCCGTTGAGGTGCCGGGACCGGGCTCCATACCTCCTGGAGGTGTTGGAAGCCCCCGACCTCTCTGTCCCCGCAAAGCACAGCCCCCGACTCACCCCGCGGGCGACCAGGGCCCGGCGCAGGCTTCATGGGGCCCCAAGTTCGGGCCACCACGCCGCCGAGTCACCCCGAAGCCTGGCTGCTCAGAGGACTGACCGCCTGTCTGGCGCCACCTTCCCTCCCACCCCAGCTCTGCCCCGCCATGGACACTCACCTCCAACTCCAGTCTGGGCTCTGCGCTGCCTTCCCGCTCGGGGCGGTGCAGGAGAGGGTGCGGGAACCCAGGGAGAGGCTGTGCTGAGGCCTGGATGGAGCGACCAAGGAAGGTGGTCAAGCAGCAGCATCCGGTGCAAGCAATGGACCAGGCGCGTGAATAATTGCCCAGGGCATGGAGAAAGTGGGCCCCCGCTGAGCCCCGCCCGCCCCCCATGCCGCGCCATTGGCCCAGGTGCAGGCTGCATGGGAGGTGCCAGGGCCTGGCCTTGATGATTCACCTTGAATAAGGCCGCTGAGCTGCTCCCAGCCCCGCCTACAGCCCGCAGCTGGCCCATAGGGGTCCAGCCACCTGTCTGCAAGCCTTGTCTCTAGTCCCAGGCTGAGACAGGCCCAGATGCCCCCCATCCCCCAGCTAGCTGAGGTGCGTGCAGCATGGCGCCCTCCGAAACTGGGGCTAGAGAAAGGAGATGCGTGGGGTGGGAAGGTGATCAGACCCCAGTCCCATTCCCACCCTCATTCCTTCCCTCCATTGCAGTGGAGGCTGCCAGGGGAGGAGCAGGAAAAGCAAATTCTGCTTTGTGTTTTCCTTTCTGGAGTGTGTGTGTGTGTGTGTGTGTGTGTGTGTGTGTGTGTATTCATCATCACTTGGGTTTCATTATTTTAGGCTGAATTTTTCCAGTATATTATACCAATGAGAGACCAGGTGGTGGCACATCTGCTTAAGTATACACACTGAAGTGCACAAGGTGTCAGGCTCAACATCTACAGGGGAAAAGCTTCACGTGTTGGAGTAGGGCTGCAGGTGTCTCTGTCTTCCCATCTTCTCCCATTCTGCTCTGTTTCTTTTAAATTATATATAAATAAAAACATTATATTACACCTGTAGACACACACATGCCACTGAAGAAAAGTGAGTGAGCGAGTGAGAGAGAGAAAGAAAGCTAAGTGGACAGAGAACTGAACTCTCAATTATGAGGTTGAGTTTGAATACCAGCATGACATGAACCAGCCTCAGATTGAGGTTCTATACTCAGGACCTCTCCCTGCCTCTTCCCCCATCATCTTTCCCTCTCTACCTCAGAATTTGTCTCTGAAGAACAAATGAAAGAAAAAGATCATCTCCACTATATTTGAGTATTAAACAGGAAAAAAAGAAAAATACATATGAAACTGATAAGATTGACCTTTGTTCACCAACTGATGTTTAGTTCTGCACCTAGAGGTCCTCAGAAAATTGGGGGGGGGGAGGCTGACAATCTATTGCTATAGCTGTCCAAAAGGGATCACTGTATTGGAAATTTGAGCATGAGATCCGAAGCCTGATTCCTGGCATGGCATATGTCAGGTGATGGTGATGCAGGTGAGGCTGATGATCCAGGCTCAAGGACAGGCCATGCCAGCTCTCCTAGCTGCCCACAAACTGGGCCTCACTCATGTGGGGACCTAGCAGGAGGGGTTGCACAACATGACCCACTGGCTTGTGCCACGTGGCCCAGGGAGATTAGCCAGGTAAGGGCCCTGCCTGCACCAGGAGGTTTGTCACTGCCCTAAGCCACTCCTGGCTGCTGCTGGCCTCTGAGGCTGGAATCTAGTTCATGGCAGCTAGCCACAGCTCCCACCCCTTCAGACAACAGCCATGCTGGTCCCCCATAGGCAGGACCAAGGTAGAACCCACCAGGCCAGGCTGTGGGTAGGGGACTTGGGCTCCAGCCATGAATGATGATCCAGGTGTGTCCCATCTCTGAGTCAGTCCCTCTGCTGCCATACCCACTGGGAAGAGGCTACTGGGAACCCATTCAGGACCAGGAGCAGATAGAGGATTCCTGTCTATCACTGAGTCCCCCTAGCAGCAAATCCAGTGGATACTGGAGCAGCTAGGGGGAGAGGGCAAGGGCACAGGAAATCTCCCTAATCCCTGAGCAGGTATAAACTCACCCCCCCCAGCCCTCAGGAGGCACCTCACAGCTCTCAGAAGAAGCATGGCATGAGTTTCTGTTTCTATAAATCTTTCCCCTATCAGGTTTAGATCAAAGCTTGAACCTGGGTCCTTGTGCACTGTGACATGTGAACTTATCCATGTACCATTTCCTGGCATTATTATATATTTGTTTATTGTTTGTTTACTTATTTATATTTCAACCAGGATTAAGTTACCTCTGAGGCTTGCTGCCAAAGACTCCCTGAGTTTGAGCCCAAGTATCACACAGTCCAGAAAGAAGCTCTGTTATGCTCCTCCTCTCACTTATAATGCTCTTGCAAATTATATATATATATATATATATATATATATATATATATATATATAGCTCAGAAGTATACCTCAGTGTGTTAGGGACTAGGCTTCATCCTTGGTTGTGCCCATGACAATACAAATTCACTCTGTGATGTGTGTATTTCAATATGTGTGCCACTGCTTGGCCTAGCAAATTCCCTCAGCACAAGTGCTTTTGCATGAATGAATGGCACATTGGACTCACAAAACTGTCTCTTTCCCGAAGTCATTTCTCAACATGGCTCTTCCCATGCCTATGCTTCCTGTCATTTTATAGATGCTATTGGGGAGTCGGGCGGTTAAGCACTGCAGTTAAGCGCAAGCAGTGCAAAGCACAACGGCTGCCTCAAGGATACCCGTTCGAGCCCCCAGCTCCCCACCTGCAAGGGAGTCACTTCACAGGCGGTGAAGCAGGTCTGCAGGTGTCTATCTTTCTCTCCCCTGCTGTCGTCCCCTCCTTTATGCATTTCTCTCTGTCCTATGTAACAATGACAACATCAATAACAACAATAACTACAACAACAATAAAAATACAACAAGGACAACAAAAGGGAAAATGAAGATTAAATATAGATTCCATTGGGAGTTGCCAAATGGGAGCCCAGCTACATTCTGCTGTGTGACCACAAGGTGGCAGCAACCCATGTACTTCTGTGTATATGTTTTGTAAAATGAGAGTAGATCAGGTATTGTCGACTACAGATGTCAACGTTTGAATTGCACACACGTTTCCCAAAAATCGTTCTTCTAGGGTGTATTGATCCCCCGTTTTGCTTTCTAGGTGGATGGGGTTTCTTTACTGGTCTAGGGAGACTCCATTGGGAGCTTCTGAATTCCTGTGCTCTGCTGAATTCTGTTGTATGTCCACAAGAGGGCAGCACAAAAGCAGAAGAGAGATTCCTTGAACGTTCCCTAGAGGCACTTGTCAAGGAGATTACTGACAGGGCTTCTGAGCATGGCTGAAGAGCATTGCTTATCAAAGTGCAGGCATCATCTGTAAGGCGGGTCTCAGAAAATAGCCCTCCAATGAGAACCCAGATAGGGGCTATGGGGTGCATGTTTAGAAGAACAAGCCAGTAAGAGTCCAGCAAAGGGGCCTTATAGACCTGATCAGGGAGCGTGAGGGGTGGGCTGGGTAGGCTGTCTTTCAGTCTTCTGATCTATCAAAAACCAAGAGTACTGACCTTCCTAGGGGGTCCCTAAGAACGATCCAATCAGCAAAGGTAGTGGGCCAAGGGTTGGGCTCAGAACAGCTGGCATAAGAGAGCCCAGGTTCCTACACTTGGGGGCATGTATCTGAAAACCAGCCAATCAGAGTCAAGCAGAAGTGCTTCAATGGGTCCTCACAGAGGTATTAACAAGGAACTTATGGGGGGCACAATGTAGGTGGTTCTGGACATTAAATGCCAATCACTCAGGAAGAGTACTGACCCTTCCAGTCCCTGGGTGGAGCCAGGCATCTCTGGCTAATGAAAGTACAGTAAAGTCAAGCTGGCATGCAGTCCCTGAACATTCTGAGGGCTGCCAGGGGTTTAAGAGCTGGCCTTGGGGAATCCAGCCATCTCCTGATAAATGTCAGCAGGCACTAAGTTTCTGTTAAGAATTTCAAGGACTGACAGTGCCTGGATCCTGCTAGCAAAGGAAATTTGAAACACCTCTTACAGCTTTGGCCCTGAGGAGATACATAGGAATCCCTCCTGGAGCCTTCAGGTTATTGGCCCAGAGATGTGCTCCTAGTTTAGTGGCCTTCTAGCCATAGGTGAGAATATTGCCTAGACAGAAGAAGGAACTTCAAGTTTCAAAACAATTTGACCTCATGAGGCACTTGGAAAAGACATTTCACATCAGAAGACAGGTCAATCAAAGCACCCTCTTTCTAAACCCTGGAAGCTTCAGATTTTGTGTGAAAATCTTGTCACTTGTGTGGTCATCAGTGCCACATATCCTTCAAATTCGACCCACATATGGGGAAAATGTAATGTGCCAGTGGCATGTAGTTTCACATCTCTTGACCTGGCCTCTCATGGGATAAGGAGGACGCTGTGCAGGAGGCAGAGGAGGGCTGGATTTGCAAAGAGCAAATTGTGCAGTGTAAACTACCTTTGACATAGCACAAAATGGTTAATAATACCCTAAGGCAGGAATAAAGAAACAACAGTGATAACCAACACTCTACCACACACACACACACACACACACACACACACACACACACACACTCAATTTTTCCTGAGATAACTTGGATTGGAGTTGCTGTATTGTCGCCGAGTAAAATGTCAAAGTTTCATGGGTGGAGAGGGAAGTGTTAAGTTTCTGGAATATGAAGGAAGAGAAGTGCCTAGAGCCGTTAGATAGTTACATGGTTAATGAAGGGAGCCTGGGTGGAGGGACACCTGGTTAAGTTCACAGAAAACAATGTGTCAGGACCCCATTTTGAGCCCCTTGTCACCACTTACCTGGCTGAGGAAAAGCTGGGCTAGTGGAAAATCAGAGCTGCAGCTGTCTCTCTGTCTCTCTTCCTCTCTTCCTGATTGGTTCCCTGCCCTATCAATTTCTGACCATCTCCTAGTAAATAAGAAAAATTAAAATAATGTACATAAATACAGGAAAAGTGAGAAATATTATCCCTGTGCCCACTGTTATATTTAACTGCTGAATGTAAACCATTCACCCCCAGTAAAGAACAGTGAATTATTGAGGTTACAAACATTTTAAGTAAAATAGTGACAATTCTTTAAGCCATGCAATTCAAATCCATTGTGCATTGGATGTCACTAACATGAACTAAGATAATGTGTAGAATTTGTGACAGGAATTGTATTGTGCATCAAAAGATCCCTAAAATTACAAAATAAAATATACCAAGCAGAAGAAAATGCTCCCCATGGGATACCTGTCTAAATAAATAAATATGCAAATAAATGGGGAGGATCTAGGAAAAAATTTGGCAAACACTTAAAAATGCAAAGCTCAAGAAGAACAGATGATGGCAGTATTGTCCAGACAGACTGCTGAGAAACTGATGGCTCCTTCAGAAGTTCCCTGACACTTCAGTGTTCAGGGAATTTAAGATTTATGGAGAATGAAAACAAACACATATGTATTGAACCTTAGACTAGAAAATAAAGAGGCAATTTCTGTGCTATGATCATTACAATAAGGATACTGCTAGAAATGCTATTAGAAATGTTATTGGAAAGTTCAATTATTTATAAGTGTAGTGAATCCTGCTCTAAGTATGTGGCCACTTATTTATGAAAAATGAGTCTCGTACAAACGTGGTATTTCCAAATTGAGATCAAATACATGGGTCATCAATTCTAAAAAAGATATATATATGTAGACACAGATAAATATTCACAAACTCAGTGATAGTTAGCATATACCTGTATTGTGAATTTGCAGGTATAATTGCCACCCTCTCTAGTCCTGGCTGCTTCTCTGGGTGATATATATATATATATATATATATATATCTTTATTATAAATTCTGAAAATACAGGCATGGATATGAGGAGACAAAATATGGCTTGTGCCAGAGAGACTTCCAAGGCTGAGGCTCCAGTAGCCAAGTTGTAGTCACCAACACAGCAAGCCAGAACTCAGCAGTGCTCTGGTAACTCTCTTTGTATATCTGGGCCTGTCAGTAAAATAAGGATATAAGTAAAATATTAATGAGTGGAGACAGAATGAGTGAGAACATCTGAGAGGTAGAGACAGAAATGTTGGAGAAGAACTAGACCCTGAAAGAAACCATAGCACCAAAACCTCCTGCTCTGCTTTCATTCTTGACAGGTTCAAACCTGGGTTGTAGAGATGGTAAGGCAGCAACTCTCATGCCCACAGACCCCCAGACCTACACTAGGCTTTCCATATAATTTTCTACCAGGCATGGACAAGTGTGAATATGTGTGTGTGCATGTGTGTATGCATGTGTGCCTGTGTGTGTGTGTGTGTGTGTGTGTGTGTGCTCAGAGTTCATCTATACTAGTCTCACTGCATGGCTGCTAGGTAGCCACCCTCACCTGCAACCTAACTACAGACACCCCACGTGGTCAGGGACAGGCCAGGTAACCCAGATTCTGCCTAAGTAGGAATGCATATGTAAAGGGACAGTCATGTCTGACTCTCCATAGTTCTCACTTTAATCACCTGCCTCACTATCATCCAGAAACTTTCACCCACAGGGAAAGCTGGGGCACCCCTCAGCATTCAAGGGCATGAGCCTGGCCAGTCCTGTTTGGCTGCCTTCTCAGCCTCCAGACTCTCAGTCCACTTCTCAGGGCATCAGACTACAAGCCAGCAAGCACCCAGGCAGAGCTGTATTTTCAACATGGATGGGAACTCTGCTTGAGCAAACAACAGTGGATGAACCCGGCCACTTACACCTACCCTTCAGGCTCTGCTAAGGAAATTGCTCCTGTAGCCTCTCACAGCCCTGACAGATGTTGTCCAGGTATCCACACATCACACTCAGAGAGATTCCCAAAAGAGGGCTTGCATGAGTCTCCCATGCAATGTCGCTCTGCGGGCAAAAACCAGAAGTTGCCCTGGCCAGTACTTTGCTACGGAAAGACAAAAGACAAAAGGAAGATGTGTGCCTCTATTGGCTGAGTCAGGAGCTTCCAGTGGAAATCACAGACGCACCCTCCTGAGTGCTTGGCTGCTTCTAACAAATGCACTTGGAAACACCTGTTAAAGCTTGGTCCCTAAGAAGATACTCAGGAATCCTTCCAGGAGCCTGTGGACTGGCTGACCTCTTGACCCCGGCTCATTGGCCCAGAGTTGTGCTCCGAGTTTGGTGGGCCTTCTGGCCATAGATGAGAATATTGCCTAGACACAAGAAGAAATTTCACAGTTCAAAATGATTGGACCTCATGAGGCACTTGGAATAGACATTTCACATCAGAAGTCAGGTCAATCAAAGCACACTCTTTCTAAACACTTGAAGTTTATTCACCTTTGGCATGGAAATCTGGACACTGGTGTGGTCGTCAGTGCCACATATCCTTCAAATTCGACCCACATATAGGGAAAGCACACTGGGACAGTGGCATATAGTTTCACTTCTCTTGACCTGTGCTATCATGGGATAAGGACAAGAATGCTGTGCAGGAAGGAGAGGAGGACAGGGTTTAGGATGAGTGTCAGTCACCGGGCCTTGAAGAAGGGGAGTCAAGCACAGAGGGTCTGGGCAACTGCAGCTGGGGAAGGAAAAAGGCCTAGAAACTGCAGCAGGAAAGCTGCCTCCTCAGTTAACCTCAGAACACCCCGATAAAGCATGAGACTGAATAATCATTCATGACAGGTTCAAACCTGCATTGTAGAGATTGTAAGGCAGCATCTATCATGCCCACAGACCCAAGACATCCCAACATTCACCATATGCTGTACTACCAAACTGACAGTAGTGTGTGTGTGTGTGTGTGTGTGTGTGTGTGTGTGTGTGTGTGTGTGCTCAGAGCTCACCTATAATAGTCTCAGAGCATACGAGGCTAGGTAGCCAACCTCACCTGCAATCTACCTACAATGAACCCAGCTGTCAGGGCAATCAGGTAGCCCAGAATCTGTCTAAGCAAGAATGCATATGCAAAGGGACTCTCATGTCTTGCTTTCCTGAGTTCCCCATTCAATCCCATGCCTCACTGTCATCCAAAAACTGTCACCGGGGGAAGCTGGGGCACCCCCCACAGAATTCAGGGGCATGAGTCTGGCCAGTCGTGTTTGGATGCCTGGTAAGCCTCCAGACTCAGTCCGCTGCTCCAGGCAGCAGACTACAAGCCCAGCAAGCACCCAGGCAGAGCTGTGTTTTCAACATGGATGGGAACTCTGTTCAACCCAACAATAGTGGATGAACCCAGCCTCTTACACCTACCCTTTGGGTCCTGCTAAGGGAATTGCTCCTGTGGCCTCTCACAGACCCAAACGCTGGTATTCAGGTGTCCACACATCACACTCAGATTTCAAGAAGAGGGCATGCATGAGTGTCCAATGCAAAGTCACTCTGCATGCAGGAACAAGAAGCTCCCCAGTGCCCTTGAGACAGAGAAAGAAAAGGAAGATGGGTGCCTCCATTGGCCGAGTCAGGAGCTTCCAGGAGAGATTGCAGCCCCACCACTCACCTGAGTGCATGAATCCTAGTAGCAAAGGCAACTGGAAACACTTGTTACCACTCAGGAATCCCTCTAGGAGCCAGAAGGCAGGCTGACCTCCTGGACCTGGGTTACTGGCCCAGAGCTGTGCTCCTAGATGGGCAGGCTTTCTGGCCATAGGTGAGAATATTGCCTAGACACAAGAAAGAACTTCAGGTTTCAAAATCATTTTAAACCCCATGAGGCATTTGTAAAAGACATTTCACAGCCATCAAAACACCCTCTTTCTGAACCCTGGAAGCTTCAGCTTTGCATCGAATATCTGGACACTGGTGTGGCCATCAGTACCACAGATCCTTTACATTCGGCCCAATAGAGGGAAAGCACAATGTGTGTGCCAGGGAGATAGATTTTCACTACTCTTGACCTGGGCTCTCATGGAATAAGGACAAGGACGCTGTGCAGGAAGGAGAGGAGGGCTGCATTTAGGCTGAGTGTCAGCCTCAGGGCCCTGGACAATGGGAGTCAAGCACAGAGAGCCCGGACAGCTGCAGCTGGGGATGGACATATGCCTGGAACCTGCAGCAGGAATGCTGTCTCCTCAGTTCCCCTCTGAACTACCCCATATGCATGAGACTAAATTATCCAAAGGGCAAAGAAAGGAAAATTTCAACAGCAGGAAAACTGAGTTCACGATGCATGCACTGACTTCCAGTAAAGGCCCAGTGAAGAAGGCATGTAGACACAGTTCTTCTTCTTCTAGCGTTCGCCCTTCTTCCGTAGCCAGTCAACAGCATCAGGTTGAGCCTGATGTCAAGTTTCAAGACCTCCTTTGAATCTGGAGAGGTGGCAGTCATTGACTATGTGGGTCATAGTCTGTCTGGAGCCGCAGGGGCAGAACAGAGCCCTGGGGGAGGCCACTTGAGACAAGTCTCCATCTGCTAGACTTGTCACCCAGATGTACCCAGAATCTTCTGTTTTGGAGAAGAAATGATATAGTGTTGGCCACCCATGGAGGCAGGCCATGGAGGCAGAATTTCTCTGTAAGATGAGAAATATGTGACACAGTGAGAGAGACAGAATGACAGAGACAGAAAAGGACAAAAATTCTGGCCCTGTGTTGATCAGTGCTGGATCACTGAAGACATACTCTCCATGTCCAATGCATACTTCTTATGAGTGGTATTGTTATTTTATGTTTCTGACAAAGGGTAACACTTCAAACATCTAGGTCTCAGCCACTCTGAAAAGCAACACTTGGCATGCAGCCCATTCTCCTAAACTGCCATTGCCTCTCCAAATTGGAAGTAGTATTAGTGATGCTCCAGCCAAGAGATGCAGGCTGGCTGATTGAATCCCCCTGGTCCAGACTCAGCCTGTCCTGTGTGCAGGTAACTATACTCTATTTCTTCTTTTATTTACATTTTCTTGTAGGACTTGGTGCACAAAAAGAGGAAGAGGTGAGTAGATGATTTGTCAAAGGTATCTTGTGTTAAGAGAGTTTTGAAGAGTGATAAGAAGAATACGAAGTGCTCTGTGAGATGAATCTCAAGACTGTGGCTGGGAAGGGCCAGGTCACTCCCTATAACCACTATAATCCAGAGCTGAGCAGTGCTCTAACTAAAAGATACTGTTCAAATATCTGTATGTTATGTATATATATATACATATATATATTACATTACACTGATGTAACCATTTTGTACAGTGGATTCGATATGACATTCAAACAATTGATTGTTAAAACCTGGAGAGAAACTTAACATAAAGAAAAGAATTGTCAAATGGAGTAATATATCCAAATCATTAGGTATATGCAGCTCCTATAGGACCGAGCAAAAAAAAGCTCGAGAAGGAACTCATCCAGGAAAGTCTCTACATGGACAGCCACCACAACAAGCTTCCTAGTCTGGGAACACACACAGGGAAGCTGCTAGTTCCCAGTGTAGGTCTCAGGGCAGAAACCTCTCCCTATTCAGTGTATTTACACCTGAAAATAAGTAAAGTGACCAAGGGCCAAGGAGAGCAAGAATGGTGACAATATTCATCTGTAATCCATAATGTGCCAAATGTTATGTACGAAATCACCTGTGTCACAGTGATTCTGTGGTTCTCTCTCTCTTTCCCTCACACACACACACACACACACACACACACACATGCCCGCATCCACACAGGGATGCCCAATGGACAGCTTTTACAAGGCTGGGCACTGAGGGCACTGAGGGCCCTGAGGGCCATAGGCTGAACTCCACTTCACACTTCCTGGAAGCTCGCCCAGCCTTTTAAGGCCAGCTCTGGACTCCCATTGGTGGGCTTCCTTCAGAAGGCCCGCCCATAGGGAGAAACCAGGTTCAGATAGGCCAGAGGCCTAGGAAACGCCCAAAACCACTGCCAACAATCTCATTGGCCAGTGTTCTTGGCCACGCCCAGGAGGCTCAGGGCCCCTAGTCAGTGATTGGCCAGCGGCCTTGAGCACCGCCCACATGGCCCTGCAGTATGCTCATTGGACCGCCACTGGAGGGCCTGTCCACCAGCCACTTTCACTCGACTCTGATTGGCCTGGTGTCCCGGGACACGCCCCCAGCTACCTTCTCTTGGCTCCCATTGGTGGGCTGCTCTCTGAGGGGGTGGCCTCTGATAGGCCAGGCCCTAGGGCATGCCCAGAAAGGTCACTGCCCCTGGCCCTTGATTTTCCAGCCTCCTGGGCTCCACCAACAAGGCCCACCCTAGGTGCACATTGGACAGCCTCCCGAGGGCCTAGCCCCCAGGCACTTCTGCTGGACACTGATTGGCCAACATCCAGAGGCACACCACCCAGAGCAGGCACCCGGGCTCTCATTGCTGGGATGCTCTCCTAGGCCCACCCTCGCAACTCCTCCTCAGTTCTCATTGGCCAGCTCTAGGTTCACGTCCCTGAAGATCATGCTCCTCTTCTATGATTGGTCAGCTGTCTCTATGAATACACACACGGCCTTCCCCTCATGCTCATTGAGCATGGGCTTTAAGGGCCGGCCCTGAGGACTTTCAGCCATCCTCTGAAGGCCCTGTTTCTGGACACACAACCCCCCACAGCTCCTGTCTGGGCCTTTTCTTAGGACACTGTCTGCACTAGGCTGGCCATGATCTTGGGGCACACCCAGAAAGACTTTTGCCACTCTCCTTGGCCACTGCCTCCAGGGAACTTGCCCCAAGGAGCCTCAGTACTTCACTGGTGCTGCCCTCTTGTGGACACTCAGCAGAATGCAGCTAGCTGAGCACAGGGATTCACAAGCTCCCAGTAGAGTCATCCCAGAGTGAAACCCCATTCACTTGCAAAGACAAATAGGGGGTTCCCCCTACCCCACAGGAGAGAATAGATGTCTAGGGCAGTCTATGTGAATTTCAAACCTTGCTCTGCATGGGACACAAATCCCGGAGTTCTCCTCATTCCACAAAATCACTACACTCAACTAGGGGCTTTGCTGCCACCTTGTGGACACACAGCAGAAGGCAGCTGAGCTCCCCATGCCACTCCCAATTGAGTCTTCACAGAAAATTACACACAGCTTGGGAATAGCAAAGGGAAGAACCAAGGTGAAGATCACCTGGGAGAATGAACAACAGTATCCCGAATCCAATGTGCCATTCATACTTGCAGAAGCACTTGTGCAGTGGAAATTTTCTTTGTCAGAGCACAACCCAGTTCCAAAGACCCCCCCACATGGATCAAGGTTTTGATTCCCTCACAGGTTCCTCCAAAAGTATTGGTGGCAGAGGCTAAGTGGCTGAGTTCCAAGAAGCCAATGGTGCTCTCAGACTCCATCCCTTGTTCCGATCTCATTGATCTAGGGCCAGAACTTCCCCCACCTTATTCCGCTGGTACCAGAGGACAGAACAACCACCCTCCCTGTCAACAGCCAACAGTTCCTCTGCCTCCAGATGAGGGAGATCAGCATGCCTCAGGACCTGCATTTGGCCTCCAGCCCCAGCAGGGGCAGAGGGAGCCCACATTGTCAGAACCCACTTCAGTCCCTAAGGCACTCCTGCTGTAAGCAGTAGGTTCCCCAGATGAGGAAGGGAACCAGACACTCTATTATTGGCCATTCTCTACCTCTGGCGTGTATAATTGGAAAACTCAGAACCCTCCCTTCTCTCAAGAACCTAAGACATTGATTAACTTGTTAGATTCTGTTATCTTTACAAATCCAACTACCTGGGATGACTTGCAGCAGCTCTTAGAGGTCTTGTTTACCATGGACGAGAGAGAAAAGATCCAGAATGAGGCGCGGAAAGCCATCCCTGGGCCCAATGGGAAGCCCACCCAAAATCCAGACCTAATCGCAGTGGCTTTCCCATTGACTCGACCCTCCTGGGATTTCATTTCAGCAGAAGGTAGGGAGCATCTCCGTGTCTACCGCCAGACTCTAATGGCCCCGAGCAGCAGCTAGGAAGCCGACCAACCTAGCCAAAGTGCGGGACATGAGGCAGGGACTGCAAGAAATTCCTGCAGCATTTCTAGAAAGAATCATAGAGGCTTTTAGGCAGTTCACACCCATGGACCCTGAAGCAGAGGAAAGCAAGGCAGCTGTGATAATGGCATTTGTCAATCAGTCGGCTTTAGACATCGGAAAAAAATTGCAGAAGGTAGATCGACTAGGGGAAAAATCCTTGAGGGACTTGGTAGAGGTGGCAAAGAAAGTTTATAACAACAGAGAAAACCCTGAGGAGAGGGAGGAGCAGCTGAGAGCTGAAGAAGGAAGTACTGGGCTGCTGAAGGGAAGAAGCAGAGTAGGGAATTGACAAAAATCCTGTATGCCGTCACTCAAGGAGACAGACATGTAAGAGAAAGAGATAGGGGGTCAGGACAGAAAAAAAGAAAGAAGAAAAAAAGGGGGGAGAGAGAAAAAGGTTAGAGAAAGACCAGTGTGCTTACTGCAAAGAGAAGGGACATTGGGCAAAAGAGTGCCAAAAGAAGACCATGACAAACAAACTTAAGCAGGTCCTGCTGGCAGAGGAAGATAGTGACTAGGGATGTCTCGGTTCAGAGTCCCTCCCTGAGCCGCAGATAACACTAGAAGTGGAGGGCAGCCTGTGAGCTTCCTGGTGGACACTGGGGCCCAACACAGTCCTCACCCAGCCGCTAGGACAATTAGACAATAAACAGAGCTGGGCACAGGGAGCCACAGGGAAGAAGATCTATAACTGGACTACTAAAAGAAGGGTTAACCTAAGCGTAGGCCAGGTCACACATTCTTCTATGGTCATTCTGGAATGTCCAGCACCACTACTAGGATGAGACCTCCTGAACAAGGTCGGGGCTAGGATACATTTTGAAAGGAAAAATTAGAGTAACTGACTGCCAAACTCAGCCCCTATAGGTCTTGACCATGTCATTGGTAGATGAATACCGCCTCTATGATACAGCAAAGGCTGGGGAAACCTTATCAGGATGGTGGCTGCAAGCTTATCTCCAGGCATGGGCAGAAACAGGGGGTCCCAGATTGGTAGTGAAACAGGCACCCCTGTTCATAGAACTTAAACCTGGGGCTGAACCAGTCCACATTAAACAATACCCAATGACATTGGAAGCAAGGGAGGGAATCACCCCTCACATAAAACACCTTTTAGATCTGGGAATATTGAGGCAACGCAGATCACCATGGAATACCCTTTTGCCTGTAAAAAAATCTGGAACTGGAGATTATTGGCCTGTACAGGACCTAAGGGAGGTAAATGACAGGACCATGGACACATACCCCACAGTACCTAACCCTTATACTTTATTGTTGGCTCTGACCCCAACTCATCTTTGGTATACTATACTGGAATTGAAAGATGCATTTTTCAGCCTGCCACTGGCACCTAAAAACCAGGAAGTTTTTGCCTTTGAGTGGATCGATGAGTCCTGTGGCATCACAGGACAGTTGACCTGGCATCTCAGGACAGTTGACCTGGACCAGGCTCCCTCAGGGATTCAAAAATTCGACTACTTTGTTCAACGAGGCACTACACTGAGACCTGAGTGAGTACAGAAATGCCCACCCACAGCTGACGCTTTTAAAATACATTGATGCCCTTCTCCTGGCTGCCCCAGATAAAGAACTGTGTATGGAAGGGACTAAAGACTTATTGCAGACACTTGGACAGCTGGGATATAGGGCCAGCATGAAGAAAGCACAGATCTGCAAAGAGGAGGTTGTCTATTTGGGATACAAACTGAGAGGTGGGCAGAGATTGCTCACCCAAGCAATGAAGCAGATGATTCTGGGCATACTGACCCCCACCAATAAGAGGGGGGTGCGAGAGTTCCTAGAATTGGTGGCGTACTGCCACTTAAGGATCCCTGGGTTTGCAGAAATTGCTCGACCCCTATATGAAGGTGCAGCTGAAAAAGGAGAGTGGGGGTGGACTGAGGCTATGGACTTGGCTTTCCATCAGCTCAAAGAAGCCCTCCTGTTGGCACCTGCCTTGATCCTCCCAGTCCCCACAAAGCCATTTCAGATGTTCATAGATAAGAAAAAGGGGATAGCTAAAGGAGTACTGACCCAGGTATTGGGACCCTGGAAGCGGCCAGTCGCTTATATATCAAAAAAAACTAGACCCAGTGGCAGCAGGATGGCCACCCTGCCTACAAATAATAGCGGCCTCAGCTACATTGGTAAAAGACACAGATAAACTGACTTTGGGGCAGGCTCTAAAGATTACCACTCCACATGCTATTGAAGGGGTATTGAAACAACGCCCAGGAAAGTGGATGAGCAATGCCAGACTAACCCACTTTTAAGGCCGCCTCCTAGATTCCCCAAGAATACAATTTGTAGCCCCATCCACTTGAAACCCGGCTACCCTCTTCCGAGAAGCAGATTTAGAAAAGCAGCATGACTGCATGGAGTTGCAAAGGGACTCTCATGTCTTGTTCTCCTGAGTTCCCCATTGAATCTCATGCCTCACTTTTCTTCTAGCGTTTGCCCTTCTTCCGTAGCCAGTCAACAGCATCAGGTTGAGCCTGATGTAAAGTTTCGAGACCTCCTTTGAATCTGGAGAGGTGGCAGTCGTTGACTATGTGGGTCATTGTCTGGAGCTGCAGGGGCAGTTTGGGTCGTCTCTGGCTCCCCAGCGATGGAACATAGCGGCGCACTGGCCATGGCCTGTTCGATAGCGATTGAGGAGGGCCCAATCATAACGTGCGATGTCAAAGCCGGGTTGATGCTTGCAGGGGTCTGTGATGAGGTGTTTGTTCTTTACCTCAGCTGACTGCCAACTCTGTTTCCAAGAGACTGGAACAGAGAAGTTCAGTGTAGGCGTAGGGGACCAGATTGGGTGACGAGACGTCAAGCGTTGGACAGGGTGGGCAAAGATATCCGCTTATATTGGCAGGTCCGGTAAAGCGTAGACGTGGGAACTGAACTTAGATGATGCTGCATCCCGACAAATATCTGGCGGGGCGATGTTGCTAAGAACTGGCAGCCATGGAACCGGGGTGGAACGGATGGTTCCAGAAATTATCCTCATGGAGGAATATAATTTGGAATCGACCAAGTGGACATGGGGGCTACAGAACCATACTGGGGCACAGTATTCTGCAGTGGAATAGCATAATGCCAGAGATGATGATCGTAGTGTGGAAGCGCTCGCGCCCCATGAGGAGCTGGCCAGTCTTGCAATGATGTTATTCCTCGCGCCCACCTTTGCTGCAGTTTTTATGAGATGTTCGTGAAATGACAGAGTGTGATCCAGAGTAACGGCAAGATAGACTGGCTGGGCTTCATGCCGGATTCTCGTATCGCCAAGCTGCACATTAAGCTCACACGAGGCCGAGGCATGGTGTAGATGGAAAACAGATGATACCATTTTTGCAGTGCTAGGGATTAGTCGCCATTTTTTTACAGTAATCAGATATCAGAGACATGTCTTTCGTGAGTGTTTCCTCAAGGATGTCGAACTTTGATGCCTGAGTTGCACAGCAGATGTCATCAGCGTAGATGAACTTCCTTGAAGAAGTTTCTGGGAGGTCATTGATGTAAATGTTAAATAGCGTAGGAGCCAGAACAGAGCCCTGGGGGAGGCCACTTGAAACAAGTCTCCATCTTCTAGACTTGTCACCCAGATGTACCCGGAATCTTCTGTTTTGGAGAAGAAACGATATAGTGTTGGCCACCCATGGAGGCAGGCATCTTGAGATCTTGACCAGGAGACCACGGTGCCAGACCATGTCATAGGCTGCTGTGAGATCAACAAAGACAGCACCCGTCTTTAAATTCTTCTGGAATCCATTTTCAATGTAAGTTGAGAGGGCCAGGGCTTGTTCGCAGGTAGATCTTCCTGGGCGGAAACCAGCTTGGGCGGGTGATAGGAATTTCTCTGTAAGATGAGAAATACGTGACAGAAGCAGCCTCTCAAGGAGTTTGTAACATATGGAGAGGAGAGAAATCGGTCTATAGCTGGCGGCCAGTGTTGGGTCTTTCTTTGGTTTCAAAACCGCTATAATCTTCGCATGTGAGTACCCATTCATTGGGGAAACTGACGATCCTTCCTAGCCAACTGAATCCACATGGATCCCAGTCACTTTCAAAGCCAGCAACAAGCAGCTCCTGCCAGCTTTCAAGCTGTTGGTCCTGCTCTTTGAGTCCTCCAACTTAATGTTCAGGGGGCTGTCCTTTGCCAAATGCGTTCTTATTGGTCAATTGGCGATTCAGCATCAGGCAGATGTTATCTGCCTACAAGAAACACATATAGCAGTCGATGAAGCTGCTCGATTCACCATCAGTGGATTCGATTTAATATGCTATAATCTCCATCCTAAACATGGCCGAGCCAAATCGTGTCTTGCGGACGTTTACCATATGGCCTCTTCGACCTTCTACGACTCCATTACTATTGGAACTATTCAGCTCGTCAATGTATATAAGCCTCCCAGTGCCTCATGGGATAACGAGGTCCTGCCTAGCCCGAATCACCCAGCCGTTTACGTTGGAGACTTTAATAGTCATCACCAAGACTGGGGATATTCCTCCACTCGTGCTGAAGGCTCTATCTTAGCCACTGGGCTTCAGCGAATGACCTCTCCCTATTATACGATCCCAAACAGCCAGGCTCTTTTCACAGTGCTAGATGGAATAAGGACTCGTCACCCGACCTGTGCTGGATCAGCACAGTCAATGGCCAAGCCTTTCCCGCTACGAGACAAGTTCTCAAGATCTTCCCACACAGTCATCACCGCCCAGCTATCATCCACATTGGTCTCCAGCTCCCACTGATTCTGTGCTGGGAGAAACTAAGATGGAACTTTCAGAAAGAAAACTGGCGTCTATTCAGTGATCTTACCAACAAATCTATTCCTGCAATTCCAATTAACTCTATCCCCTCTGCAGACTCCTACAGGTGCTTCAAAGAAGTGGCTCGCTTCATTCCTGTCCCACATCTTGGAATATGAGTCATGCCTCACTATCATCCAAACACTGTCACCAGGGGAAGCTGGGCACCCCAAAGAATTCAGGGGCATGAGCCTGGCCAGTCACGTTTGGCTGCCTGCTTAGCCTCCAGACTCTCAGTCCATTGCTAAGGCCAGCAGACTACAAGCCCAACAAGCACCCAGGCAGAGATGTGTTTTCAACATGGATGGGAACTCTGTTTGACCAAACAATAGTGGATAAACCCAGCCCCTTACACCTACCATTATGGTCCTGCTAAGGGAATTGCTCCAGTGGCCTCTCACAGACCCATCCATTGGTGTTCAGGTGTCCACACATCGCACTCAGATTTCCTGAAGAGAGCATGCATGAGTGTCCCAGGTAAGTCACTCTGTATGCAGGAACCAGAAGCTCCCTGGGCCCTTGCTATGGAGAGACAAAAGGAAGATGGGTGCCTCCATTGGCTGAGTCAGGAGCTTGCAGTGGAGATCGCAGCCCCACCCCTCACCTGAGTGCCTGGATCCTGCTAACAAAGGCAACTGGAAACACCTGTTACCAATTGGGTCCTGAGGAGATACCCAGGAATCCCTCCAGGAGCCAGCAGGATGGCTGACTGCCTGATGCCGGGTTATTGGCCCAGAGCTGTGATCCGAGTTGGGCGGGCCTTCTGGCCATAGGTGAGAATATTTCCTAGACACAAGAGAGAACTTCACGTTTCAACATGATTTGAAACCCCATGAGGCACTTGGAAAAGACATTTCACAGCCATCTAAACACCCTCTTTCTGAACCCTGGAAGCTTCAGCTTTGCGTGGTGGAAATCTTCACACTGGTGTGGTCATCAGTGCCACAGATCCTTTACATTCAACCCAATATAGGGAAAGCACAATATGTGTGCCAGTGGCATAGAGTTTCACTTCTCTTGACCTGGGCTCTCCTGGGATAAGGACAAGGATGCTGTGCAGGAAGGAGAGGAGGGTTGCATTTAGGCTGAGACGGCCTCGGGGCCTAGGAGATGGGGAGTCCAGCACAGAGGGCCTGGACAGCAGCAGCTGGGGATGGACATATGCCTGGAACTTGCAGCAGGTAGGCTGTCTCCTCAATTCCCCTCTGAACTACTTGATATGCATGAGATTGAATAATCCAAAAGGCAAAGAAAGGAAAACGTCAATACCAGGAAGACTGACCTCATGATGCAGACACTGACTTCCAGTAAGGGACCAGTAAAGAAGGCAAGTAGAAACAGTGAGAGAGAAACCAAGACAGAGACAGAAGTAGACAAAATTTCTGGCCCTGTGTTGATCAGTGCTGGAGCACTGAAGACATACTCTCCATGTCCATTCATACTTCTTACGAGTGGTATTGTTATTTTATGTTTCTGACGAAGGGGAACACTTAAAACATCTAGGTCTCAGCCACTCTGAAAAGCAACACTTGGCATGCAGCCCATTCTCCTAAACTTCCCTTGCCACTCCAAATTGGAAGTAGTCTTTGTGATACTCCAGCCAAGAGATGCAGGCTGGCTGATTGCATCTCCATGGTCCAGCCAAGCCTGCCCTGTGTGCAGGTAACTATACTATGTCTATTTCTTTTATTTTATTTACATTTTCCGGATAGGACTAGATGAACAAAAAGAGCAAGAGGTAAGCAGATGATTTCTCAGGGGTAGCTTGAGCTAAGGGAGATTTGAAATGTGATTAGAGGAATACGGATGGCTCTGTGAGATGCCTCTCATAACTGAGGCTGGCAAACGCAAGAAGAACAAGTGTGGCTGGCAAAAGCCAGGTCAAGCCCTATTTCCAACATAAACCAGAGCTTTGCAGTTCTCTACCTAAAAAATTGTTCAGACATCTGTGTGTTGCATATATATATATATGTATGTATGAATGTGTATATATATACATATATATGTATATATATAACAGTAATGTAATCACTTTCTACAATGGATTCGAGGTGACATTCAGCTGGTTGCTAAAACCTGGGAGAAAATTGTGCAAGAAAATAATTGTCAAATGTAGTAAAATCTCCAAATCATTAGCTATATGCAGCTCCTACAGGACCGAGCAAAAATGGTTCGAGAAGGAACTCATCCAGGAAATTCTCTACATGGACAGGCACCGCAACAAATGTCCTCGTCTGGCAACACACACAGGGCAGCTGCTAATTCCCTGTGCAATCCTCAGGGCAAAATCCTCTCCCTCTCATTGTTTTTACATCTAGAAAGAAGAAAAATGACCAAGGGCCAAGGAGAGCTACAATGGTAAAATATTCAGCTGTAATCCATAATGTGCCAAGTGTTTTGCACAAAATCTCCTGTGCCACAGTGATTCTATGGTTCTTTCTCTCTCTCTCTCCCTCACACAAACAAACACACACAGACACACACACACACACACACAAACACACACATCCACAGAGGCACAGGCACAAACGGAGTTATACACATGCGCAATGGACAGCTTCTGCAAGGAAGGGCCCTGGGCTGAACCCTGCTTCGCATTTCCTGGAAGCACGCCCAGCCTGTTAAGGCCAGCTCTGAGCTCCCATTGGCGGGCTTCCTTCAGAAGGCCCGCCCACAGGGCGCCAGCCAGGCTCTGATAGGCCAGAGGCCTAGGCCACGCCCAGAGCCCCTGCCAGCAATCTCATTGGCCAGTGTGCTTGGACACGCCCAGGAGGGTCCAGGACCCTAGTCAGTGATTGGCCAGCGGCCTTGAGCACCGCCCACATGGCCCTGCAGCACGCTCATTGGGCAGCCTCTGGAAGGCCCGCCCACCAGCCACTTCCGCTCGACCCTGATTGGCCTGGTGTCCCAGGGACACGCCCCCAGCCAGCCTTCTCTTGGCTCCCATTGGCGGGCTGCTGTCCGAGGGACGCCCTCTGATAGGCCAGTTCTTAAGGCACGCCCAGGAAGGTCACTGCCCTTGCCCCATGATTGGCCAGGCTCCTGGGCTCTGCCCACGAGGCCCGCCCCAGGCGCTCATTGGACAGCCTCCCGAGGGCCCGCCCCCCAGGCACTTCCGCTGGACCCTGATTGGCTGACCTCTAGGGGTACGCCCACCCAGAGCCAGCACCCAGGCTCTCATTGGTGCGCTGCTCTCTGAGGCCCACCCACGCAACTCCTCCTCTGTTCTCATTGGCCAGCTCTTGGTTCACGCCCCTGAGGGTGATGTTCCTCCTCTCTGATTGGCCAGCTGTCTCTATGAATACCCACTGGGCCCTCTCCTCAGGCTCATTGGGCACGGGCTCTGAGGCCCGCCCCCGGGGACTTTCTGCCATCCTCTGAAGGCCCTGTTTCTGCAAACACGACCCCCACAGCTCCTGTCTGGGCCCGTCCTCAGGACACTGCCTGCCTGCGCTAGGCTGGCCATGCTCTTGGGGCACACCCAGAAACACTGTCGCCACTCTCCTAGCCCAGTGCCTCAGGGCACTTGCCCCATGGAGCCTTAGTCCCACCCTGGTGCTGCCCTCTTGTGGACACCCAGCAGAATGCAGCTGAGCACAGGGATTCACAAGCTCCCAGTAGAGTCATCCCAGACAAAGAGACAAACCCCTTCCACTTGCAAAGCCAAATGGGGGATCCCCCCACCCCACAGGAAAGAACAGATGTCTAGGGCACTCTACGTCAATTTCAACCCTGCTGTCCACGGGCCACAAATCCCAGAGTTCTCCTCATTCCACAGAATCACTACACTCAACTATGAGCTTTGCTGCCACCTTGTGGACACACAGCAGAATGCAGCTGAGCTCCCCATGCCACTCCTCTTTGAGTCGCCACAGAAAATTACACACAGCAAGGGAATAGCAAAGGAAAGAACCCATCTGAGGACCACCTGGGAGAATGCACAACAGTGTCCACAATCCAATGTGCCATTCATACTTGAAAAACCACTTGTGCAGTGGAAACTTCCTTTGTCATAACACAACCCAGTTCCTAAGTCCCTGCGTCAGGAATAAAGAAACAACAGCGGTAATCATAACTGAAACACACTTATGCACACTTACACACACACACACACACCTTGCCACAGAGACGTACACACTTGTCCCTAAAATAACTTGGATTGGAGTTGCTGTTTTGCACCCTAGCAAAAGGTCAAAGTTTCATGGGTGGAAGGGAGAAGTGTTAAGTTTCTGGCATATGAAGGTGAGAAATGCCTAGAGCAGATCGATAGTTACATGGACAACGAAGGGAGCATGGGTTGGAGGGACAGCTGGTGGAGCTGCCAGGGAACTATGTGGAATCCCAGGACCCTGTTTTGAGCCCCTGGTCACACTTACCCAGCTAGGGAAAAGCTGGGCTAGTGACAAATCAGAGCTGCAGCTGTCTCTCTGTCTCTCTTCCTGCTTGGGCCCTGCTCTCTCAATTTATGACTGTTTGCTTCTCCTCAATAAGAAAGTTACAAAGGATGTACAGAAATACAGGGATAGTGGGAAAAATTACCCCCCGTGCCCACTATGACATGTAACTGTTGACTGTAAACCATTCATCCCCCAAGAAAGAACAGAATAAATATTTGTGAGGTTAAAAACATTGTAGGTAAAATAGTGAACATTCTCTAGAGCCATGCAATACTAATCCATTGTGCATTGGATGTCACTGTCAAAAACAGTGCAGTAGTAGTTGTAGTAGTGTGTAGTATCTGCAAAAGGAAATGTATTGCGTGTCAAAATTTCCCTTCAATTATAAGAGAAAATCTATCAGGCAGAAGAAATGACCCCTCATGTGATATCGGACTAAATAAATAAATATGCAAATAAATGGGAATGATCTAGGAGGATTTGAAAAAAATCAAAAATAAAAACAAAGACCACAGGAAGACCTGATGACAGCAGAAATATAGAAAATGTCTGCTGAGAAACAGAGGGCTGCTTCAAAAATTCCCTGACACTTCGGGGTCCAGGCAAATTAAGAATTCCGAGAATGAAAAGAAACGCATACGTTTTGAAGCTTACACTAGAAAATGGAGGCAAGTGATGTGCTATGATAATTACAATAAGGATACTGATAGAAAGGCTATTGGAAATGCTACTGGAAGGTTTATAATTTATAATTGTAGTGAATCCTGCTCCAACTATGTGACCAATTATTTATGAATAAGGAGGCTGTTATAAATGTGGTAATTCTGCATTGAGATTAAATAAAAAGGTCAACAATTCTAAAAATGACTGATATATATATATATGTAAATATATGTATGTGTATCTTTATTATAAAATCTGAGGGTAACTGGCATGGCTATGAGGAGACAGAGTATGGCTTGGGCCAGAGAGACTTACAAAGCTGAGGCTCCAGAAGCCTAGGTGAAATCGCCAACAAAACAAGCCAGAGCTCAGCAGTGCTCTGGTGACTCTCTTTGTATATCTGGGCCTGTCAGTAAAATAATATGTAAGTAAAATATTAATGAGTGCAGACAGAGTGAGTGAGAGCCTGTGAGAGTCAGAGACAGAGAAGGCAAGAAGAGAAATAGAAGAGTTGGAAAGAGACCAGAAGTCCAAAACCTCCCACACTGTGTTCATACATGACAGGTTCAAACCTGGGTTGTAGAGATTGTAAGGCAGCAGTCTCCTGTCCACAGACCCCAGACAACCCCAGCCTTCACCATATGCGTGTAGTATTTACGACAGGAAATATATTGTGAGTGTAAAGTTCCCTTCAATTATGGGGGAAAAATCTATCAAGCAGAAGAAATGACCTCTCATGTAATATAGGACTAAATAAATAAATAAATAAATATGCAAATACATGGGGGTGATCTAGGAGGATTTGAAACAAATGAAAAAAAAAAAAAAAAAGCACAAGAAGACCTGATTACAGCAGAAACATAGAAACCATCTGCTGAGAAACAGAGGGCTGCTTCAAAAGTTCCGAGACACTTCAGAGTCCAGGGAAATTAAGATTTCAGGAGAATGAAAAGAAACTCATAGGTATTGAAGCTTACACTAGAGAAAGGAGGCAAGTTCTGTACTATGATAATTACAATAAGGATGCTGATAGAAATGCTATTAGAAATGCTGCTGGAAGCTTCTATTATTTATAATTGTATTGAATCCTGCTCCAACTATGTGGCCAATTATTAATGAAAAAGGAAGCTGTTATAAATGTGTTAATTCTGATTAAGATCAATTACATAGGTTGACAATTCTAACAATGACAGATATATATATATGTATATTTATATATGTATATGGATGTATATCTTTATTATAAAGTCTGAGAGATACTGCCATGGATATGAGGAGACAGAATATGGCTTGAGTCAGAGAGACTTACAAAGCTGAGGCTCCAGTAGCCTAGGTGAAATCACCAACAAAACAAGCCAGAGCTCAGCAGTGCTCTGGCCACTCTCTTTGTGTATCTGGGCCTCTCAATAAAATAAGGATATAAGTAAAATATTACTGAGTTCAGACAGAGTGAGTGAGAGCCTGTGAGAATCAGAGACAGAGAAGGCGAGTAGAGAAATAGAAGAGTTGGAAAGAGACCAGAAGTCAAAAACCCCCAGGCTGTGTTCATTCATGACAGGTTCAAACCTGGGTTGTAGAGATTTTAAGGCAGCAGCTCTAATGCCCACAGACCCCAGGCAACCCAAGCCTTCACCATATGTGTGTAGTATTTGCCCCAGGAAATGTATTGTGCATCAAAAGTTCCCTTCAATTATAAGAGAAAATCTATCAAGCAGAAGAAATGACCCCTCATGTGATACCTGACTAAATAAATAAATATGCAAATAAATGGGGATGATCTAGGAGGACTTGAAAAAATAAAAAAAATAAAAACAAAAACCACAAGAAGACCTGATGACAGCAGAAACATAGAAACCATCTGCTGAGAAACAGAGGGCTGCTTCAAAAATTCCCTAACACTTCAGGGTCCAGGGAAATTAAGATTTCCGGAGAAAGAAAACAAACACATACGTATTGAAGCTTACACTAGAAAAAGGAGGGAAGATCTGGGCCATGATAATTACAATAAGGATGCTGATAGAAACACGATTAGAAATGCTACTGGAAGGTTCCATTATTTATAATTGTATGGAATCCTGCTCCAACTATATGGCCACTTATTTCAGAAAAACTAGGCTGTTATAAATGTGGTAATTCTGAATTAAGGTCAAATACATAGGTCGACCATTCTAAAAATGACAGATATATAAATATATATGTATATATATATATATATATATATATATATATATATATATATATATATGTATATCTTTATTATAAACTCTGAGTGATACTGGCATGGAAATGAGGAGACAGAATATGGCTTGTGTCAGAAAGACTTACAAACTGAGGCTCCAGTAGCCTAGGTGAAATCGCCAACACAACAAGCCAGAGCTCAGCAGTGCTCTGGTAACTCTCTTTGTCTATCTGGGCCTGTCAGTAAAATAAGAATCTAAGTAAAATATTAATGAGTGAAGACAGAGTGTGTGAGAGTTAGAGACAGAGAAGGCGAGAAGAGAAATAGATGAGTTGGAAAGAGACCAGAATTCAAAAACCTCCTACACTGTGTTCATTGATGACAGGTTCAAACCTGGCTTGTAGAGATTGTAAGGCAGCAGCTCTCATGCCCACAGACCCCAGACAGCCCCAGCCTTCACCATATCCTGTACTACCAGACCTGACAGTAATGTGTGTGTGTGTGTGTGTGTGTGTGTGTGTGTGTGTGTGTGTGCTCAGAGCTCACCTGTAGTAGTCTCAGAGCATGGGTGGCAAGGTAGCCAGCATCACCTGCAACTTATGTACAGAGAACCTAGCTGGTCAGGGCAAGCCAGCTAGCCCAGATTCTGGCTAAGCAAGAATGCATATGCAAAGGGACTCTCATGTCTCGCTCTCCTGAGTTCCCGATTCAATCCCATGCCTCACTATCATCCAAACACTGCCAACGGGGGAAGCTGGGGCACCCCTCAGAATTCAGGGGCATGAGCCTGTCCAGTCATGTTTGGCTTCCTACTCAGCCTCCAGGCTCTCAGTCCACTGCTCAGGGCAGCAGATTACAAGCCCAGAAAGTACCCAGAAAGGGCTGTGTTTCAACATAGATGGGAACTGTGTTGGACCAAACAATAGTGGATGAACCCGGCCCCTTACACCTACCCTTTGGGTCCGGCTAAGGCAATTGCTCCAGTGGCCTCACATCCCTGATCATGGTGTCCTGGTGTCCACACATCACACTCAGAGAGATTCCCAGAAGTAGGCATGCATGAGTGTCCCATACAATGTCGCTCTGCTTGCAGGAAGCACAAACTCCCCGGGCCCTTGCTATGGACAGACAAAAGAAATATGGATGCCTCCATTGGCTGAATTAGGAGCTTCCAGTGGAGATCACAGCCCCGCCCCTCACCTGAGGGCCTGGCTGCTGCTAATAAAGGCAATTGGAAACACCTTTTACACTTGGGCCCTGAGGACATACTCAGGAATCCCTCCAGGAGCTAGCAGGCTGGCAGACCTCCTGACCCCGGGATAGCTGTGCTCCTAGTTGGGCGGCCCTTCTGGCCAGTGGTGAAAATATTCCCTAGACACAAGAAAGAACTTCAGGTTTCAAAAGGATTTGAAACCCCATGAGGCACTTGGAAAAGACATTTCACAGCCATCAAAACACCCTCTTTCTGAACCCTGGAAGCTTCCGTTTTGCATGGAAAATCTGGACACTGGTGTGGCCCCATCAGTACCACAGATCCTTTACATTCGGCTTAATAGAGGGAAAGCACAGTGTGTGTGCCAGGGGGATAGAGTTTCACTTCTCTTGACCTGGGCTCTCATGGAATAAGGACAAGGACACTGTGCAGGAAGGTGAGGAGGGCTGCATTTAGGCTGAGTGTCAGCCTCAGGGCCCTGGAGAATGGGAGTCAAGCACAGAGGGCCTGGACAGCTGCAGCTGGAGATGGACATATGCCTGGATCCTGCAGCAGCAACGCTGTCTCCACAGTTCCCCTCTGTACTACACCATGTGCAGGAGACTAAATAATCCAAAGGGCAAAGAAAGGAAAATTTCAACACCAGGAAGGCTGAGTTCACGATGCATGCACTGACTTCCAGTAAGGGCCCAGTGAAGAAGGCACGTAGAGACAGTCAGAGAGACAGAATGACAGAGACAGACAAGGACTGAAATTCTGGCCCTGTGTTGATCAGTGCCAGAGCACTGAAGACAAACCCTCCATGCCCATGCATACTTCTTACAAGTAGCATTGCTATTTTATGTTTGTGAGGAAAGGTAACACTTAGAACATCTAGGTCTTAGCCACTCTGAGAAGCAACCCTTGGCCGGCAGCCCACTCTCCAAAACTGCCCTCGCCTCTCCAAATTGGAAGTAGTCTTAGTGATGCTCCAGCCAAGATGCAGGCTGGCATATTGCATCTCCCTGGACCAGCCTCAGCCTGTCCTGTGTGCAGGGAACTGCACTATGTCTATTTCTTCTTTGATTTACAGTTTTGGGATAAGACTCGGTGGACAAAAAGAGCAAGAGGGAAGTAGATGATTTGGCAGCGGTAGTTTGTGCTGAGAGAGATTTGTAGAGTGATATACGATATGGCTCTGTGAGATGTCTCTCATGACTGTGGCTCAGAAGGGCCAGGTGTATCCACATTGCTACCCTAATCCAGAGATGTGCAGATCTCTAGCTAAAAAATATTTTCAGACCTCTACATGTTACATACATATATATACATATATATATATATAGAGAGAGAGAGAGAGAGAGAGAGAGAGACTGATGTAGTCATTTTCTACAATGGATTCGATATGACATTCAGACAATTGATTGCTAAAACCTGGAGAGAAACTTTGCATCAGGAAAAGAATTGTCCAAAGGAGTAAAATCTCCAAATCATTAGCTATATGCAGCTCCAACAGGACCGAGCGAAAAAGGCTCGAGAAGGAACTCATCCAGGAGAATCTCCACATGGACAGGCACCACAGGTTTCCTAGTCTGGCAACACAAACAGGGCAGCTGCTAGTTCCCAGTGCAAGCCTCAGGGCAAAAACCTCTCCCTCTTCAGTGTCTTTACATCTGAAAAGAAGAAAAGTGACCAAGGGCCAAGGAGAGCTGCCCTGGTGTCAATATTGAGCTGTAAATCAGAATGTGCCAAGTGTTTTGCACAAAATCTCCTGTGCCACAGTGATTCTGTTGTTCTCTCTCTCTCCCTCCCTCACACACACACACGCACACGCACACGCACACACACACTCTCACAGTCACACACAGGCACACATCCACAGAGGCACAGGCACAAACGGAGTTATACACATGCGCACTGGACAGCTTCTGCAAGGAAGGGCCCTGGGCTGAACCCTGCTTCGCATTTCCTGGAAGCACGCCCAGCCTTTTAAGGCCAGCTCTGAGCTCCCATTGGCGGGCTTCCTTCAGAAGGCCCGCCCACAGGGCGCCAGCCAGGCTCTGATAGGCCAGAGGCCTAGGCCACACCCAGAGCCCCTGCCAGCAATCTCATTGGCCAGTGTGCTTGGACACGCCCAGGAGGGTCCAGGACCCTAGTCAGTGATTGGCCAGCGGCCTTGAGCACCGCCCACACGGCCCTGCAGCACGCTCATTGGGCAGCCTCTGGAAGGCCCGCCCACCAGCCACTTCCGCTCGACCCTGATTGGCCTGGTGTCCCAGGGACACGCCCCCAGCCAGCCTTCTCTTGGCTCCCATTGACGGCTGCTGTCCGAGGGACGCCCTCTGATAGGCCAGTTCTTAAGGCACGCCCAGGAAGGTCACCGCCCTTGCCCCATGATTGGCCAGCCTCCTGGGCTCCGCCCACGAGGCCCGCCCCAGGCGCTCATTGGACAGCCTCCCGAGGGCCCGCCCCCCAGGCACTTCCGCTGGACCCTGATTGGCTGACCTCCAGGGGTACGCCCACCCAGAGCCAGCACCCAGGCTCTCATTGGTGCGCTGCTCTCTGAGGCCCACCCTCGCAACTCCTCCTCTGTTCTCATTGGCCAGCTCTTGGTTCACGCCCCTGAGGGTGACGTTCCTCCTCTCTGATTGGCCAGCTGTCTCTATGAATACCCACTGGGCCCTCCCCTCAGGCTCATTGGGCACGGGCTCTGAGGCCCGCCCCCGGGGACTTTCTGCCATCCTCTGAAGGCCCTGTTTCTGCAAACACGACCCCCACAGCTCCTGTCTGGGCCCGTCCTTAGGACACTGCCTGCCTGCGCCAGGCTGGCCATGCTCTTGGGGCACACCCAGAAACACTGTCGCCACTCTCCTAGCCCAGTGCCTCAGGGCACTTGCCCCATGGAGCCTTAGTCCCGCCCTGGTGCTGCCCTCTTGTGGACACCCAGCAGAATGCAGCTGAGCACAGGGATTCACAAGCTCCCAGTAGAGTCATCCCAGACAAAGAGAGAAACCCCTTCCACTTGCAAAGCCAAATGGGGGATCCCCCCACCCCACAGGAAAGAACAGATGTCTAGGGCACTCTATGTCAATTTCAACCCTGCTGTCCACGGGCCACAATTCCTAGAGTTCTCCTCATTCCACAGAATCACTACACTCAACTATGGTCTTTGCTGCCACCTTGTGGACATACAGCAGAATGCAGCTGAGCTCCCCATGCCACTCCTCTTTGAGTCTACCCAGAAAATTACACACAGCATGGGAATAGCAAAGGAAAGAACCCATCTGAGGACCACCTGGGAGAATGCACAACAGAGTCCACAATCCAATGTGCCATTCATACTTGAAAAACCACTTGTGCAGTGGAAACTTCCTTTGTCATAACACAACCCAGTTCCTAAGTCCCTGCGTCAGGAATAAAGAAACAACAGCGGTAATCATAACTGAAACACACTTATGCACACTTACACACACACACACACACACACCTTGCCACAGAGACGTACACACTTGTCCCTAAAATAACTTGGATTGGAGTTGCTGTTTTGCACCCTAGCAAAAGGTCAAAGTTTCATGGGTGGAAGGGAGAAGTGTTAAGTTTCTGGCATATGAAGGTGAGAAATGCCTAGAGCAGATCGATAGTTACATGGACAACGAAGGGAGCATGGGTTGGAGGGACAGCTGGTGGAGCTGCCAGGGAACTATGTGGAATCCCAGGACCGTGTTTTGAACCCCTGGTCACCACTTACCCAGCTAGGGAAAAGCTGGGCTAGTGACAAATCAGAGCTGCAGCTTTCTCTCTGTCTCTCTTCCTGCTTGGGCCCTGCTCTCTCAATTTATGACTGTTTGCTTCTCCTCTGTCGTATGCTTTACATTGGTTTGTTCTAGCCCTCCCCCCCCCAAGAGAATCGGATGAGTCCTGTTAATTTCGCGGGCCTGCTTGGCCCCACCAAAAGGAACCCAGAGAGAGGGTTCCTGAGTCCGAGAGTTCCAGAGTGACAGAGTGACTGAGTTCTGGAGTTCGAGAGTGCGAGAGTGCGAGAGTTTCTGAGTTCGAGAGTAAGGGAGAGGGTTCCTGAGTTCCAGAGTTAGAGAGAGAGTGCTTGCGCCAACGCAAAGAGACAGCAGAGTTCTGTTTGGTGAATAAAGAAATACAGCTTCCCTGCCCAGCCGTTGTCTCCGCGTCTCTGTTACCCGACAGTGAAGTCAGCCAGCCCGGCCAGAGCCTCCGAAAATTTTAACAACAAATGGCACCCACGTGGACCTGACCTGCGCATCTCTCAGATAAGTAAAGACAATTTGGCTACCTATGCACGATGGCCTTCTCTTCTGCTTGTGAAGAGATCTCCAAAGGCCTCTGCTCTTTCTTCACGAGACTGTTTTGCTGTTTCTGGAACATTTATCTCTGGACCACTCTGTGGTTTCTACTCGCTCGGGCGGACTCAGAACAGCCAGCGGGAAGAGCCAGCGGGCAGGAGACAAGGCACGGAGCTGCCGTTTCCACCTGGTTAAACAGTCAGCCAGCCGGCTGCGCCCAGACAACCCCACGCACTGCGCCCGCAGCCCCGCAGCCCCGCAGCCCGCAGGAGGCCTATGCCAGCACACAAAAGCCCCAGGAGCCCAATGCCAACATGCTGGAGCCCTATGCCAACACACAAGAGCCCGAGGCCAACATGCAAGAGCCCGAGGCCAGCCCACAGGAGCCGGCTCTCCACTGCGTGGCGCAGGGCACTGGACGCGTGATCCCTCCACGCTGCTCGGCCACTGCAAACAGGGCAGCAGACATGACAGGGCCATGGGGCAGGGCCGCGGCGGCCCATCATGGCCGCCACCCCTGGGCACCTAGGCCCACGCCTTCTGCAAAGCTGGCCTGCCTGCCCTCTTTCTATGAATTCTGGAACCATCCCGGGCCTCCCGGACCCCCGGGCTCCCTGCCGAAACTGGGCACACGAGATCTCCAGCCGCCGGTCCGGTCTGAAGGCAGACAAGCTGGAGTACGCAGAGATTCGTGCAGAGATCGCAACCTGCAATTCCTAGAAGTGGAGCTACACGGGAAGCCACCTCCGGATGGTGAACCCCCCCCAACAACTAAGACAGTACAGATTTAAATTCGTGTTTAAAATGACATGTCTTCGTAACAAAGGTTTCTCTCCTTGTGTATTAATGACCATGTTTATGTGTATGTTTAAAGTTTGATAAACAGTAGCTTTAAGGCTAAATTCTTACTAGTCAAAGTTAAATGAAAAAGGTTTTCAATATAATTCTCATAAAGATAAAATTAACTTACATTTAAAGTCTAAGGTAAAAATTAGTTAACAATCAATATATTTTAACTAAGTTGGTCTAAACAAAAGGTTAAATAGACTTGTTGATATGTAAAACACTACCTTCTCTATTAGAAATGGTAGATCGCACAATGGCTATGCTAATTATTCTCATGCCTGAGGTTTCCTCTCAGGCCCACACCTAGGGTGTGTCTCCATCTTGAATGGGTGTAACAAAAGGTTAAAAGACGTTGTTGATATGTAAAAGTCTCAAATTCCTTCTCTATTAGAAACGTTGGATCGTGCAGTAGATATGCTAATAACAAGTTTTGTTTCATAGTAAGTAAGTTGCAGCCAGCTGCCTGTGGGACCCTAGGCCGTTCCCCGCCCCCATGCAATTGCCCGTTGAGGCAAGTAGCCCCCCGAGGCAAGAAATGGTTTTTTTTCAGATATGGCCCCCTCAGGCCTTCCCTTGGCAACATGCTGGTTTTTGTTATATATGTTTCTGTTCACCCCACACCCTTGATACTATAGTCATTTAGTTAAAAAGAAAAGGGGGAATTGTCGTATGCTTTACATTGGTTTGTTCTAGCCCTCCCCCCCCCAAGAGAATTGGATGAGTCCTGTTAATTTCGCGGGCCTGCTTGGCCCCACCAAAAGGAACCCAGAGAGAGGGTTCCTGAGTCCGAGAGTTCCAGAGTGACAGAGTGACTGAGTTCCGGAGTTCGAGAGTGCGAGAGTGCGAGAGTGCGAGAGTTTCTGAGTTCGAGAGTAAGGGAGAGGGTTCCTGAGTTCCAGAGTAAAAGAAAGAGTGCTTGCGCCGCCGCAAAGAGACAGCAGAGTTCTGTTTGGTGATTAGTTTGTCTTAGTTTATGAATCGTTGTTCCTGAATAAAGAAATACAGCTTCCCTGCCCAGCCGTTGTCTCCGCGTCTCTGTTCACCACCGTGAAGCAAGCCAACCCGGCCGGCAAGAGCATCCGAAATTTTAACAACACTCCTCAATAAGAAAGTTACAAAGGATGTACAGAAATACAGGGATAGTGGGAAAAATTACCCCCCGTGCCCACTATGACATGTAACTGTTGACTGTAAACCATTCATCCCCCAAGAAAGAACAGAATAAATATTTGTGAGGTTAAAAACATTGTAGGTAAAATAGTGAACATTCTCTAGAGCCATGCAATACTAATCCATTGTGCATTGGATGTCACTGTCAAAAACAGTGCAGTAGTAGTTGTAGTAGTGTGTAGTATCTGCAAAAGGAAATGTATTGCGTGTCAAAATTTTCCTTCAATTATAAGAGAAAATCTATCAGGCAGAAGAAATGACCCCTCATGTGATATCGGACTAAATAAATAAATAAATATGCAAATAAATGGGAATGATCTAGGAGGATTTGAAAAAAATCAAAAATAAAAACAAAGACCACAGGAAGACATGATGACAGCAGAAATATAGAAAACATCTGCTGAGAAACAGAGGGCTGCTTCAGAGGACTCGCCCATGTGGGAAGATCCAGAAGGTTCTACTGGACACTTCCGCCCTTTGGTAGCTAATATTAGCACCACCTTACTGGGCAGGGATCTTCTGGAATGTCTTGATGTTAGGATATCCACAGACGACTCTGCAGAGCGTAAAACTCGTTCCCGCGATACCAGGTCTATTCAGTACCCCCAATAATAAATGCCACTGTTCATAGCCAAACACCCCGCTTAGGCTGGCTTTCTAATGAGCCTGTCTGGGTGGAACAGTGGCCTTTACCTAGGCATAAGCTAAAAAGTTTAAAAGAGCTCATCCGAGAGCAGTTGTCCTTGGGACACATTCGTCATTCTCGAAGCCCGTGGAATACTCCTGTCTTTGTGATTAAAAAGCGCTCGGGAAAATGGCGCCTCCTTCAAGACCTCCGTACAGTAAATAAAACCATGCAGGTCTGGGGCTCCCTCCAAAGGGGTTTGCCTCTTGCTTCTGCAATTCCCACGGGAATTCCAATCATAGCTATTGATATACAAGATTGCTTTTTCTCTATTCCCTTGCATCCGCAAGATTGTAAACGTTTTGCCTTCTCTGTTCCTTCTATTAATAACGCCAGCCCTGCTGATAGATTTGAATGGGTGGTGCTGCCCCAGGGTATGGCCAATAGTCCTACTATTTGTCAGGAGGCTGTTAAATCTGCCCTTGTCCCATATATTCATAAGGGCCTTAATATTTTTCATTATACAGATGATATTTTAATATGGGGAAAATCATATACAGATCTCTATGCCTTACGTGATTTTCTCATTTCTGCATTAAAGAAAAGCGGCCTTAATGTAGCCCCTGAGAAGATACAGCTAATCCCTCCAATATCCTTCCTAGGTTCAGAGATTTCTCTAATGCAAATTCGTCCCTTGAAACCTAATGTTACCTTCCCTTCTAACCTTACTCTTGCTTCTTTACAAAGTTTTCTAGAAAATTTAAATTGGCTTAGGCAGTATCTCTATCTGCCCACAAGCTGCCTTCAACCACTGTTTGACCTGTTGAAAGGAAACAAACAGCCCTCTTCAAAACATAAGTTAACTCCTGAGGCCTCCTTGGCACTGGAAAGGGTTAACCAGGCCCTCCAGGACATGCACCTTGTTTGATTCTCCCCCTCCTCTCCGGTAAACCTTCTAATCTTCAACTCCACCCCCACAGTAGTGGGGGCACTGTGGCAAGACCATGGGGTTCTCGAATGGCTTCACACGCCAGTAGGAGGAGCTCCAAGATTCCTCACTGAGATAGATGCGTTAGCATTCATGGTTCGCCAAGGGAGAAATAGGTCTGTGCAGGTCTTAGGGAAAGAACCGGATTTAATCATTCTGCCCTTTTCTCTCACAGATACAGAGTGGCTTATACGCCATCATTCCCACTTTGCAATAAGCTTCATGGGGTTTCCAGGACAAATAGATAACCATTTTCCTTCTAATAAATTGATAGCTTCTTTACCTCTTCTGCCTCTACTAGAACCTAAACCTTTCTCTTGGGATCCCATTCCCTCTGCTCCTACAATCTTTACTGATGGCGGAAAAGGGGGAGCTGCTGCCCTTATATATTACCCAGACAAACAATCTCCTAAACCTCTCTTTACTGAGCTTCCTGAGAATTCCCCTCAGTACAAAGAACTTTATGCTGTTTTCCTTGCACTAAAAGCTGTACCAGAATCCTTCAACCTTTTTTCTGACAGTGTGTATACTGTTAACTTACTTCCATGGCTTGCTCGTTCGTATGTGAAAATTGATGACAACCCACTTTCCCCTCTCTTGATTCAAATCACCTCTATGCTTTGTTCTCGAACCCAACCACTGTATATTCAACACCTTCGTTCCCACAGCCCTCTTCCTGGTTCCCTGTCCGAAGGGAATGCCGCAGTTGACCGCCTTGCCTCCACAGGAACTTTCCCAGTCTCTGTCTCTGATCCTGCTAATTTTCATTCTCTAACCCATGTTAATCTTAAAGGCCTTCGAGCTCAATTCCCTGATGTTCCTGTACCACAGTTAAAACATATCCTCGCTACATGCTCTTCTTGTGCAAGTCTTATAAAGACACCTGCTATCCAGACCCTTGGGGTTAACCCCCGAGGTTTAAAAGCTAATGCTATTTGGCAAATTGATGTCACCCACATACCAAACTTTGGCAAACAAAAATATGTGTTTGTCTCAATTGATACCTTTTCTAAATTTATGTGGGCTACAGCTCAGACAGGAGAAAGTGCTAAAAAGCTTGTAAGCCATATGCTCTCTTGTTTTGCCGTTATGGGGGTCCCATTATTTTTGAAAACAGACAATGCACCTATGTTTACAAGCAAACAATTTAAAGATTTTTGTTCCCTCTGGAATATTACTCATACCACGGGCATTCCCTACAATCCACAGGGACAAGGCACTGTCGAGAGGGCCCATCAAACTCTGAAGGCTCAACTAAATAAAGATAAAGGAGGAACATATCCCCCCAATATCCAGCTAGCAAAAGCCTTAACTACGTTAAATCTCTTTAATATTTACAATAACTCGGCCTTACCCCCTATTATTCTTCACTGGCAAACACCATCTACCCTCCCATCTATTAAGGTCAAATGGAGAGACCCACTTGATAAAATTTGGAAAGGGCCTGACCCATTATTGACCATGGGAAGGGGTTTCGCATGCATTTTCCCTCAAAATTTCTCTAAACCTGTCTGGGTTCCTGCCCGCCATGTCCGACAATACCCACAGGATGGTGCTGTTATTCCTGAAGAACAAGAAATACTACAAGAGGACCAGATGCAGGATACATCCCAGGACCCGTAATACAACATGGCAGAACCTACAAAATCTGGCTCACAGAGACCTCTCTCCTACCCTTTCCCTGTATGTCTTATGTTATAACTGGCCAGTTGTTTTTGTGAGTGAGTGTGTTGAATGACAAAAAAAAAATTTTTTTTTGCATGACCCATCTGCTCGGAGTACTCTAAAAGGTAATTGGCTTTATATAAAAATGCTAGACGCAGCCAAAGTTTCTGGAGACATCCAGAAACATTCCAAAAAATTTTTCCTTTCTCCCTCTTTTGATTTTTATATATAGTTTTGGTATATATGTAAGTGTTTAGTCTTAAACTGTGTGACTAATGACAGATTTAAATTTGTTTTTAAATAATGTGTTTTTATAACAAAAGTTCTTTTTCCTCCAGTTTGTTATAACTAAATGTTTATGGGTATGTCTCAAGTTTGGTAACACTAACTTAACGGTCAAAAGTGTAACCCTGCAGCTACACTTTTACCAGACAAGGTAAAAATTAATTTGTTAAGGTAACTTACTATTTAGGTAAAAGTCTAAATGTTCAACGTGACTATTCATTCCCAAAACTAAACTATATAAATTTTATATACAGGACACCTTTGAAGGGCCCCCAAAGGTGCCCTGTAAACTATCTTGTGGAAATTAATCCACAACAGATCTGGCATCAATCTGGCACTGTAAACGTTAAAATCATTGTCACGAATATGCGTTAACTCTCTAAGCAATTTGAGTCTGTTTAAAATACATATTTTAGCTAAAATTGGTCTCAAGATCCTGCGGTAGAGGCTGCTACAGGAGGTCACATTAGGTGACCTTTAAATAAAATCATAAAGAGATTTTAAACCAATTATAATCATCGAGGTATCAACTATAACAAACCTATAACTTGTTACAAGTTCAAATTAACCACGAGAAGCAGATTGTGTTTCTTTCACAGGAATCCCGGAAAAACCATCTGAACCCCTGCACACCCTGACGTCACCCACTACATGGCACGACTACCGTGGCACACCCCCCGAAACCCTAGATGTCACTCAACGCGATCTGAAGAACCTGACACATAGACTCCAAGGACAGAACTTTCTTCATGCCTGGTTACCGTTCCTGCTTCTGACCTGCTTGTCACGTGTTGGCAGTTCCAGCTGGCTATCTACAGAAAAGCAACATTCCAGCGGCTGACCACCCTCATGCAGCGTTGCATCCCCTGCCAATTCTTCCCCTAGCCATCTACTTCAGACTGAGACTTGTATCGGACTTTCTGACATACCCTATATACATTTTACACAATTTTAAAGCAGCTTATTTCCCTTCACACTGCTGGTTTTTCATAGACTGATCCTGAGTAGTTCATAGACTTTACAGACTGTTGCCTTGAGGACTATACAATGCCAAATAGCCCCTCTGTTTGGTGGGTCACGCCTCCCGCCTCCCCCTCATTATGTACCCTTGCCCTCCCCCCCCAAGCAGGGAATGTTCCTTTACACACCAATCCTTCCCTTCACACCACACTGGCTTTTACTACTCCCCTACTTGTCCCTTCCTGTTTTGTTATATCATTTAGGCTTATGCCCAAAAGGTTTCTGCTCCATGATAGTCTTTTACAGACTTTGTACATCTTATGCAATTACTAGATAGAAAGATAGAAGAGATGTAGAGATATTGTGAAGAGATGGTTGAGCAGGCTGCGCTTAAACCTATGAGATGAGTCTCTCCAGGTAAGTCTCTCTCTCTAAAGAGGGGTTGAGCACAGGAGGACGCATAAATTTCACAAGGTTCGCAGCCATTTAAGCCTTCCATCCTCCACAGAAAGTCCTACATCTTCCCACCTGAGCATGGCATTCCTCTAAAACATTTAAGCCTGCTCCATTCCATTTTTCTTTACTGTGTCCATTTAGATATAAAGGGATAGGAGGAGATGTTGCTGAGGAGTTATTCTGATGCAGTCTCCACCCCCAGGTTTTACTACGCTGCGTGAAACCCTAGCATTGCCCCCTTCAACCAATCCTGGCCCTACACGTCACCTCTGGTTGTCACCCAATAAAAAGCCCCCTCACCGCCCCCCTCTCTCTGGACTCTCAGCTCTCCCTCTCTGAGGTCTCACTCCCTGCTCTCCCCCCCCCCGTGGTCGGCCATTGCTGGCTGGCTCCACGTGGTCTGAACCAAACCCCCCCATCCTATAATAAAGATTTGTGTACCCCTTTGCTCTGGACGTCCGCTCTCTTCTCCACGGTGCAGCCCGACACCAGACCACCTCAACAACACATGATGACACCCAAGGTGGTGAAGTAGCTCATGTGGGCAGTGTGCCACTTTGTCCTGTGTGTGATCCAGGTTTGGCCGGGTCCTCACCATACTGGACAATCCCTGGCTGCTGTGGTCTCTTCACTATGAATCTCCAGCTCTAACTAAATACTAATTCTGGGGCCAGGTGGTGGTGCACCTGGCTAAATGCACAGGCTCCCATGCACAAGGATCTGGGCTCATGACCCCACACCCCATCTGCTAGGAGGCAAGCTTCATGAGTGGTAAAGCGGTTTTCAGGTATCTCTCTATCTCTCTCCATCTCTTCCTCTTTCTTCTCTCTCAATTCCTGGAGGTCTCTATCTGATAAATAAATAAATATTTTTAACTAAAATAATGCTATCACACTTTTCTATATTTAATGGATATGGTCTAGCTGTAGCAATGAGAAATAAAATAAAAAGACTAAATATGTAAGACAAAAAGTTGTCTATTCAAGCTCAGATCACATCATATAAATATGTGATCTTTATATATCTCATAATTTGTGGGTGGAGGTAGATAACATAACATTTATGCAAAAATACTCCCATGCCTGAGGCTCCAGAAGTCCCAGGTTCAGTCCCAGCAATGCCATAAACCAGAGCTAAGCAATTATCTGGTTAAAAGAAAAAACATACTGTTATATGGGAAACTGGGGAATGTCATGCATGTACAAACCATTGTACTTACTGTTGAATGTAAAACATTAATTCCCCAATAAAAAATAAAATAGAGAAAAGGGAAAAAAAGAAGAAAAAGAAGAAACAAACATAATCAGTAAATACATAATCTTTTTTTTTTTAGTGCTGGGGGGTATGTGGTCATTTCCATCTTTATAAACACCCTCACCCCCTCTTTGTCTGCTCTTCCAACCTCTAGTGGATTCAGCTCCCTTTCCAGTCTCACCACTGAGGGCACGGCACACCCGCCACAACAGCTAAGTTCCCACAGAACGACAGTTGTGTTTCCACTCATGGGCCCATAACAGGGAACCTCAAAAAAGAGCTTTCTTATTGCAAATGCCAATTTGATGTAAACTATCATGTAGACTTATTTTTATTATTATCTTTATTTACCTAATGGACAGAAATAGCCAGAAATTAAGGGGGAAGATGGGTGATAGGAAGAGAGACAGAGACACCTGCAACATGGCTCCACCACTCAGAAAGATTTCCCTTGCAGATGGGGGCCAGGGGCTTGAACTTGGATCCTTGTGCACTGTGTAACATGTGTGCTCAACCAGGTGCACCACAATCAGGCCCCCAGGATTATTTCTTAAAATAGCTGTCTTGCCAAAAAGCAGTTATCAATCACACTCCAGGGAGACTGGTCTGGCATCAGGAAACTTACCCACACCCCCACACAGACAGGCTCCAGGAGAGGACAGAGGAACAGTCTAACCTGGCAGTGAAGTGGGCATGGCATTCATGTGGCCTGGGTCCTGTAACCCCCCAATCACACACACACAGGCTGGGGGTGGGGCAGGAGGGGCAGAGGAAGCCAGTTTGACCTGGGAGTGAAGTAGGCAGGACATACATGAGGCCTGGGTCCTGTAAACGTCCCCCAACACACACACACTCACATACAGGCTGGGGGTGGGGCAGGAGGGACAGAGGAAGCCAGTCTGACCTGGGAGTGAACTGGGCAGGACATACATGAGGCCTGGGTCCTATAACGCCCCCCCCCACAGGCTCCAGGAGGACAGAGGAAGACAGTCTGACCTGGGAGTGAAGTGGGCAGGGCATACATGTGGCCCTGGGTCCTTCCACCTCAGTTTTCCCCCTTCCCTCCCCTGTTCAGGTCTCTCAGTTCCAATGACATATTTATAAGCAAGATAAAGAAACCAAGCCAACAGGGGGAAAAAAAACCTATTATAGCCACAGGCCCTTTGGAATATGACTAAAATATGTCTACTACCTCTCTACAAAATGGAGACACCCCCCCAACTCTTCATCTGCACTACTCCAGCCTTTAGGTTCACGATTAATCAACAACTTGTTTTGTTTTTATATGTTAACTCTCTTTTCAGCCACCAGGTTCCAGATGCCAGCATGATGCCGACCAGACTTGCCTGGACAGATGACCTCACCAATATGTTCTGGAGCTCTGCTTCCACAGAGACCCACCCCACCAGGGAAAGAGAGAGGTAGGTTGGGAGTATGGATTGACCTGGCAATGCCCATGTTCAGCGGGGAAGCAATTACAGAAGCCAGACCTTCCACCTTCTGCAACCCACAATGACCTTGGGTCCATATTCCCAGAGGGTTAAAGAATAGGAAAGCTATCAGGGGAGGGGATGGGATATGGAGTTCTGGTGATGGAACTTGTGTAGAGTTGTAGCCCCTCTTATCCTATGGTTTTGTCAGTGTTTCCTTTTTATAAATAAATAATTAATTAATTAATTTAAAAAAAAAAAGAAACCAAGCCAAAAAGGAACGGAAGATAATGATAGCAACATTTGGTTGGAACTATGTCTCATAATTCTGATTCTAGTATTAACAGGAATTCACAACAGAAGAGGTTTCATTGAGCAGACTTTATATATCTTCATATATCAAATAAATCAGTTTTACTCAGTTCGAGAACCAGAACCAAGGGCTGGTGAAGGCTGTGTGCCCTGATTCACAGAGTCCTCAGGTCAAACCCCTGCACCACAGGGGAGCACCAGTCCACCAGGTGAATTCAGTTCCTGTGCTGCCCCTCTGTCTCTATCTAGAGGAAACGAGTTAGAAAAGTGGCACTGGAGCCAAGAAATGACCCATGCGTGAGGCTCTGGTGGTGTGTTAAATGAACCACTACCACAGTTCTCATTAATTTTGCCAAATCGCCTGTAGAATGGTATTATGTCAAGTTTTTGAATCAGTAGAAAATGAGCGCAATTTATTGTAAATAGCATCCAAGGAAAAAATTTGTGTCAAGTCAAAAGAAAAGCAGTTGATTTAAGGCATTTATTCTTTTTCAAAAGGGCGTGCTGCCAACAGTGGCGATCCTCCTCAAGCAGCAGCGATCCTCCCCTCACCCTCCTCCCATCTTTTAAACCTGTGGCAGAACTGCCTCCTCCGCCTTTGGACTGGGCCTCCGAACTCACAATCTCCCTGTTGTGTAAATAAGAAAAGGAAGAGAATCTGAGGGTCTCTACTTGCCGGGCTAGCTTTGCGGGCAGGAGAGAGATGACCGCTAGCTTTGCGGGCGGGAGAGAGATGACCGGGGGATTCATGGCTGAGCTGAGCGTGAATGCAAGCTAATGTTTATTGAGAAAATAATCTGCATTTATACTTTACAGGAAGGAAGTGGTAGGGTGGAAAAGGGAGTACGTAGGATAAAGGGGAGGAGTGGAAAAAGAGGGGGAACCAGTGGGGATTAAACCAGTGGAGATTAAACCAATGGGGATTAAACCAATGCCCTGCAGGCGTGGGCAGGTCTCAAACAAAACAATGATTCTGTAAATAGACCACAGTGTTAAGCAATGCAGGGGAACCAGGCGTGATGACACAGATAGAAACAGAAGCAGAATTAGCCAAAGGAGAAATGATGACCAACATCTACTGGAAGATTAGCAAGTAAATATTATCTGACCTAGAGAATACAGAACTAGGGGACGGGTAGTAGTGCCACAGGTTAAGTGCACATGGCTCTAAGGGCAAGGACTGGCTTAAGTTCGAGACCCCAGCTCCCCAACTGCAGGGGAGTTGCTTCACAAGTGGTGTAGCAGGTCTGCAGGTATCTATCTTTCTCTCACTCTCATTTCTCTCTGTCCTATCCAACAATCATGATATCAATAATAATAACAATGACAATAAACAACAAGGATAACAAAAGGGAAAAAATAGCCTCCAGGAGCAGTGATTCCCAGTGCAGACACTGAGCCACAGTGATAAACCTAGAGGCAAAAAAAAAAAAAAAATACAGAACTAGTGAGCACAAGTGGCTACAGATGACAATTACATTAAAACACTTTCTGTACTGAACAATTGTTCTATTCATGCTCCTTTGAAGAGACCACCTAACCATCTCTTTCAATCCCTTCTTTTTTATTTACTCACTCTTCTCTTCAAACTGAATTAGCATCTGTTGACTCTTATGATCCAAATCTTCTATGAGCAACAAAGTTGTTGTCTGGCTGTCCAGGGACATGTTGTTTGTAGCAACCTGTGAAGACATATTTTGCATGTGATGTGCAGGGGATCTGGGAGAGAAAGAATAAGGCAGCTGCAAAGGCTTTTTAAAGTTTATTGAATGCCAGGGTCCATAACAGAATAGCTAAAGAGACTCCCTTGCCTGGGGCTCCTAAGTCCCAGGTTCAATCCACTGCACCATGGTAAGCAGAACTCCCAAGTCAGCTTCTATGCCCATGGTTGTCTTATTTAAAATACTTGTATTTGGGGAGTCAGGCGGTAGCACAGCGGGTTAAGCGCATGTGGCACAAAGCGCAAGGACTCGCATAAGGATCCTGGTTCGAGCCCCCAGCTCCCCACCTGCAGGGGGGTTGCTTCACAGGAGGTGAAGCAGATCTGCAGGTGTCTGTCTTTCTCTCCCCCTCTGCCTTCCCCTCCTCTCCATTTCTGTCTAAAAAAAACATTTTATTGTACTATTATATTTCATTCCTGAGACAAAGAGAGACAGAGAGATGCAATCTACTATGTTGTCACTCAGAGCACAGACTTTTAGTATTTTTATTTTACTCAACTTTGTTACTATTTTTAGTCCTGAGAGATAGGCTTACAGAGACAAAGGTGATCACTACTAGGCAGTCATTCCTGCCCAAGCTCAACTTTTTAATTTACTGTTTTATTATATTTTATTTTAAGTTTAATGTTTAGTAGTGAGAGCTACAGATACATAAAAAGTTTGAGGGGCAGGGGTTGATATCAGAATGGGGATGCAAAGAGACTCTCCTACTTGAAGCTCTGAAGTGCCCGCAAAACCATCACGTAAGGCTGAGATCTGCTTTGGAGAAAAAGCAAAAAAAAAAAAAAAAAGAAAGAAAGAAAGAAAGATCACACATTGAAACCAGAACACTCGCTGAGCTCAGACTCCTGGTGGAGACCTGGGGAATGAAGTGAAGCCTTGGAACCTCAGGCATGAAGGACTCCTCATAACCATTGTGCTAACTGTGCAGCCTCCAAGGTTTTTCTTGCATCCTGATCCCACAGATTGTTGATTCACACCAAGAATGCTGCAGCACTAACCCACCTCCTGGGACTCAGCCCTGAGTCACAGACACCAGAGCCAGGAGGCCCCAGAGCAGAGCTGCTTCCTCAGATGCTGCCTCCCTCTGCACCTCACAAGATGGTGGGGACTCGGGTATTCACACTCCCTGCTAATTAACTAACAACAGCAGTTTCTGCATCAAACTGAGCAAAGTATGAAGGAATAAAATCCACAAGCTTAGACACATCCTGCTCACCTTCCTCAGAGAAAGTTTCCTGAAGCCACAGCAGAACTGAGAAACCCGCCACTTCTGAGCAAACTGAAGCCTCAGCCGGGAGGCAGGAAAGTGCGTGCATGGGACTTGCACAGGGAGGGTCAGAGCAGGGCACAGAGGTCAGAGAGGGTCAGAGCAGGGCGCAGGAGTGAGGGGCACAGGTAACAGAGGGTCAGAGCAGGGTGCAGATGTGAGGGGCAGTGATCAGAGTGTCAAAGCAGGGTACAGAGATCAGAGGGTCAGAGCAGGGTGCAGGTGTAAGGAGCAGAGGTGAGGTAGGGGTAGAGCAGGGCACAGAGATCAGAGAGGGTCAGAGCAGGGTGCAGGTGTCAGGGACGCTGGTGTGAGGGGCACAGGGGTAAGAGGGAGTCAGAGGAGGACATAAGCGTAAGGCACAGTGCAGGTCTGAGCAAGTCACGGTGGTCTGCAGCCTATGATCTCAGTGCCCCATTTTTTCAGGGCTGTGTGGGTGATGCTCACAGTTCAGAACTAACTCTCATTAACAGCTACCGGCCATGACCGTGGGAGCACTTGAGGTGCTGCGGTCTGGCTCACCCACCCAACCCCAAGGTCACTGCTCTGCCTTGCAGCAGCATCTCCAGCCCCACTCAGGGGACAGGAGCAAGCACAATTTCTGGAAGACAGTTAATCTGCATTGACTATGGGAACTTCAGTGATACAGTTTGACAACTATATCAGTGTAAACCTATGCTTCACCCTGGTGACTTCTGGATTAAGAAGTCATATTCTCTCACCCTAAAAAGTAAGTAGTTCTGTCTTCTCATGGAGATTCCTAGATGGCCTTTGGAGAAAAAAACAAAAACAAAAACCTGGAACTCAAACTATGCTGCAGACAATGATGGAAACATATCAGACGTAAAACCAAAAGCATCCGGGAGGTGGCACAGTGGATAAAGCACTGGACTCTCAAGCACAAGCTCCCAAGTTCAATTCCTGGCAGTACAAGTACCAGAGTGATGTCTGGTTCTTTCTCTCTCTTCTATCTTTCTCATTAATACGGAAAACATTTTTAAAGGGAGGTGAGCGGTAGCGCAGCGGGTTAAGCGCAGATGGAGCACAGCGCAAGGACCAGCATAAGGATCCCTGGTTTGAGTCCCCGGCTCCCCACCTGCAGGGGAGTTGCTTCTCCTCATCTCTGTCTTCCTCTCCTCTCTCTATTTCTCTCTGTCCTATTCAACAATGCCAACAACAATAATAACGACAACAATAAAACAACAAGGGCAGCAAAAGGGAATAAATAATTAAATAAAATATACATTTTTAAAATAAAACTAAAGTCATGAAGAGAACACAACTATATATATATTTTAAATTTCAGTAAAGTTTATCCAAAAGATAAGCCCAGTCTTATGAATCAGTATTTACATATAAAGGGAATTCAGTTGAAAAGAACACAAGATAAGTCGTTTCCTAGACACATCTCCCTCCCCCATCCCAGCCCACCCCACCCCACCCCCTTTGCAGTCAGTCAGGGTTCATCACCAAGTTCTGCTCATCCACACTAGATGACAGTCTCACACGCAAAGAACCTTCTTTTGGATTTCCTTTGTGGAAAGGGGCATAGTCACTGAAAAGTGACTTTATTTGGTAGCAAAATATTTCTTTTTTTTTAGTATAATTTATTTATTCCCTTTTGTTGCCCTTGTTTTATTGTTGTAGTTATTGTTGTTGTTATTGATGTCATCGTTGTTGGATAGGACAGAGAGAAATGGAGAGTGAGGCGGAAGACAGAGAGGGGGAGAGAAAGACAGACACCTGCAGACCTGTTTCACTGCCTGCGAAGCGACCCCCCTGCAGGTGGGGAGCCGAGGGCTTAAACCGGGATCTTCACGCTGGTCCTTGCGCTTTGCACCACGTGCGCTTAACCTGCTGTGTTACTGCCTGACTCCCAGCGAAAGATTTCTGTACCCAGACTAGGGAGAGAATTCAGAGGCTTTAACCTCCTTTACACTATTTATTACTGTACTGGAAAAGGTCAGAAGCTGGAATTCGCTGCAGTGCTGGCTGCAGATAGTGAAGCACCAACTGTTTCCTTATCTTCCCACTAGAATCAGGATTCTGGAGTGAAGTTCTGTATTTATCCTTTTAAATAAAAAATTCTTAATTGTTTTATTTATTTTTGGATGGAGACAAGGAGAGACACCAGGAACACTGCTTCACCACTTATGAAGCTTTCCCCCTGTAGGTGGGGACCAGAGGCTTGAACCTGGGTCCTTTGTGCTCTGTACTGTGTACGCTGAGCCAGCTGTGCCGCCACTCTGTGAGTCTTCTTTAAAACCAGCATTATTGCCAAGATCACTGAGCAGCTTAATAGATGTCTTCCTCTTGTTTACCTGCCCAGCTTCTGAGTCCAACTGTTGTCCCTCCCAGACAGGGATGCGGCCTCAGAAGGGACGGGACACGCAGGTGCGGGGGACATAAACCACACCCAAGTTTTACTCAAGCCCCACACGTGACAGCTTAGAAAACAGTAGTTCAGATTCTCCTCCTTCCAAGCCCAGTCAGAGGGGCAGCAGGGGAACACAGGCTGGTCCACTGGGCAGAGAGGGGGCCCTGGTGGGCAGGGAGGGGGCCAACTGGGCAGCAGGGAAGGGCAGCTGGGCAGGGAGATGGGGGCCCAGTGGGCAGGAAGGGGTTTCAGGGAAGGGGCTCAGTGGGCACTGAGGGGTCTGGCGGGCAGGGAAAGAGGCCCAGTAGGCACAGAAGGAGCCCAGTGGGCAACGAGGGTAATTCACTGGGCAGGGAGGGGGGCTCAGTGGACAGGGAAGGGGCTCAGTGGTTAGGAAGGTCGGCCCACTGGGCAGGAAGGGTGACTTGCTGGGCATGGAGGGGGCAGGTGGGCAGGATGGTCAAGTAGGCTCAGGAGCTGGGGGCAGGGTAACTGTAGTGGTTGTGCTCAGCCTCTCCCAGGGTCAGGGTCAGCGCCAGGCTTGGCTTTCGATGCAGCTGCTCCTCCACACAGCTCTGGGGAGGACGTAGCTTGAAGAAGTCAGAAAGGTAGCGGACCTGGGGGGGAGACAGGGTGTACTGGGGGGCATGGCCAGCTGAGGGGGCTGTGGTGGGGGGTTAGCTGACAGGGGAGGAAGGGACCTGTGGGGCAGGGCCAGCTGAGGGGGTGTATGGGGTTTCCTAGGGCACAGGGCAGCTGAGGGGGGTCCTGTGGTGGCAGAGCCAGCTAAAGGATGGGGGTTTGAGGGGGCTGTTGACGTGGGTCCCCGCACTCACCGTGAGCCCAGCCACCAGTGCCCCCTGCAGGAGACCAGCGAGGACATCACTCCAGTGGTGCTTGTGGTCAGACACACGGGTGTAGCCCACGTAGACAGCGAAGGCCACTAGGAAGAACTGAGCTGTGGGGCGAAGGAGCCGGGCCCACTGCCCACACAGGCGCGCGTGCACGTACAGCTGGGGGCCGGAGTCCTAGATTTTAGTACAGTCGCCTGCTTCTGAATTGTTTTGTGGCTAAGACTGTCAGTCTGGCTATACCCCCTACTCATCCACAAAGCGGTGGGATGGGGGTTGGGGGGTCACATCCCAGTTAAGTAAAGATAGTACAAAGTAAAAGGTCCCATGCAGGGATCCTGGTTCAGGATCAGCCCACTGCCTGCACCCCAGGACCTTCAACCCACTGCCTGCTCCCCAGGACCTGAGACCCACTGCCTGCTCCCCAGGACCTGAGCCCCACTGCCTGCTCCCCAGGACCTGAACCCACACTGCCTGCTCCCCAGGACCTAACCCCCACTGCCTGCTCCCCAGGACCGGAGCCCCACTGCCTGCACACCCTCTGCCTGATCTCCAGGACCTGAGAGTCTCTGCCTGCTCCCCCTGTGTCTGCTCCCCAGGACCTGAGCCCCACTGCCTGCACCCCCTGTGTCTGCTCCCCAGGACCTGAGCCCCACTGCCTGACCCCGTGTCTGCTCCCCAGGACCTGAGCCCCACTGCTTGGACCCCCTGTGCCTGCTCCCCAGGACCTGAGCCCCACTGCCTGTACCCCCTGTCTGCTCCCCAGGACCTGAGCCCCACTGCCTGCTCCCCAGGACCTGAGCCCCCACTGCTTGCTCCCCAGGACCTGAACCCCACTGCCTGCTCCCCAGGACCTGAACCTCACTGCCTGCTCCCCAGGACCTGAACCCCACTGCCTGCTCCCCAGGACCTGAATCCCCACTGCCTGCTCCCCAGGACCTGAGCCCCCACTGCCTGCTCCCCAGGACCTGAACCCCCACTGCCTGCTCCCCAGGACCTGAATCCCCACTGCCTGCTCCCCAGGACCTGAACCTCACTGCCTGCTCCCCAGGACCTGAACCCCCACTGCCTGCTCCCCAGGACCTAACCCCCACTGCCTGCTCCCCCTGTGTCTGCTCCCCAGGACCTGAGCCCCACTGCCTGCTCCCCCTGTGTCTGCTCCCCAGGACCTGAGCCCCACTGCCTGCACACCCTCTGCCTGATCTCCAGGACCTGAGAGTCTCTGCCTGCTCCCCCTGTGCCTGCTCCCCAGGACCTGAGCCCCACTGCCTGCACCCCCTGTGTCTGCTCCCCAGGACCTGAGCCCCACTGCCTGCTCCCCCTATGTCTGCTCCCCAGGACCTGAGCCCCACTGTCTGCTCCCCCTGTGTCTGCTCCCCAGGACCTGAGCCCCCACTACCTGTACCCCGTGTCTGCTCCCCAGGACCTGAGCCCCACTGCCTGCACCCCCTGTGTCTGCTCCCCAGGACCTGAGCCCCACTGCCTGCTCCCCCTATGTCTGCTCCCCAGGACCTGAGCCCCCACTGCCTGCACCCCCTGTGTCTGCTCCCCAGGACCTGAGCCCCACTGCCTGCTCCCCCTATGTCTGCTCCCCAGGACCTGAGCCCCACTGCCTGCTCCCCAGGACCTGAGCCCCCACTGCTTGCTCCCCAGGACCTGAACCCCACTGCCTGCTCCCCAGGACCTGAACCTCACTGCCTGCTCCCCAGGACCTGAACCCCACTGCCTGCTCCCCAGGACCTGAATCCCCACTGCCTGCTCCCCAGGACCTGAGCCCCCACTGCCTGCTCCCCAGGACCTGAACCCCCACTGCCTGCTCCCCAGGACCTGAATCCCCACTGCCTGCTCCCCAGGACCTGAACCTCACTGCCTGCTCCCCAGGACCTGAACCCCCACTGCCTGCTCCCCAGGACCTGCTCCCCCTGTGTCTGCTCCCCAGGACCTGAGCCCCACTGCCTGCTCCCCCTGTGTCTGCTCCCCAGGACCTGAGCCCCACTGCCTGCACACCCTCTGCCTGATCTCCAGGACCTGAGAGTCTCTGCCTGCTCCCCCTGTGCCTGCTCCCCAGGACCTGAGCCCCACTGCCTGCACCCCCTGTGTCTGCTCCCCAGGACCTGAGCCCCACTGCCTGCTCCCCCTATGTCTGCTCCCCAGGACCTGAGCCCCACTGTCTGCTCCCCCTGTGTCTGCTCCCCAGGACCTGAGCCCCCACTACCTGTACCCCGTGTCTGCTCCCCAGGACCTGAGCCCCACTGCCTGCACCCCCCGTGTCTGCTCCCCAGGACCTGAGCCCCACTGCCTGCTCCCCCTATGTCTGCTCCCCAGGACCTGAGCCCCCACTGCCTGCACCCCCTGTGTCTGCTCCCCAGGACCTGAGCCCCACTGCCTGCTCCCCCTATGTCTGCTCCCCAGGACCTGAGCCCCCACTGCCTGCACCCCCTGTGTCTGCTCCCCAGGACCTGAGCCCCCACTGCCTGCTCCCCCTGTGTCTGCTCCCCAGGACCTGAGCCCCCACTGTCTGCTCCCCCTGTGTCTGCTCCCCAGGACCTGAGCCCCACTGTCTGCTCCCCCTGTGTCTGCTCCCCAGGACCTGAGCCCCACTGCCTGCTCCCCCTGTGTCTGCTCCCGAGGACCTGAGCCCCACTGCCTGCTCCCCCTGTGTCTGCTCCCCAGGACCTGAGCCCCCACTACCTGTACCCCCTGTGTCTGCTCCCCAGGACCTGAGCCCCACTGCTTGGACCCCCTGTGCCTGCTCCCCAGGACCTGAGCCCCACTGCCTGCACCCCCTCTGCCTGATCTTCAGGACCTGAGCCCCACTGCCTGTACCCTGTGTCTGCTCCCCAGGACCTGAGCCCCCACTGCCTGCTCCCCAGGACCTGAACCCCACTGCTTGCTCCCCAGGACCTGAACCCCACTGCCTGCTCCCCAGGACCTGAACCCCACTGCCTGCTCCCCAGGACCTGAGCCCCCACTGCCTGCTCCCCAGGACCTGAGCCCCCACTGCCTGCTCCCCAGGACCTAACCCCCACTGCCTGCTCCCCAGGACCTGAGCCCCCACTGCCTGCTCCCCAGGACCGGAGCCCCACTGCCTACTCCCCAGGACCTGAGCCCCCACTGCCTGCTCCCCAGGACCTGAGCCCCACTGCCTGCTCCCCAGGACCTGAGCCCCACTGCCTGCTCCCCGTGTCTGCTCCCCAGGACCTGAGCCCCACTGCCTGCACTCCCTGTGCCTGCTCCCTAGGACCTGAGCCCCACTGCCTATACCCCGTGTCTGCTCCCCAGGACCTGAGACTCACTGCCTGCTCCCCCTGTGCCTGCTCCCCAGGACCTGAGCCCCACTGCCTGTACCCCGTGTCTGCTCCCCAGGACCTGAGACTCACTGCCTGCTCCCCCTGTGCCTACTCCCCAGGACCTGAGCCCCACTGCCTGTACCCCGTGTCTGCTCCCCAGGACCTGAGACTCACTGCCTGCTCCCCCTGTGCCTACTCCCTAGAACCTGAGCCCCACTGCCTGTACCCCGTGTCTGCTCCCCAGGACCTGAGCCCCCACTGCCTGCACCCCGTGTCTGCTCCCCAGCATCTGAGCTCCCACCACCTACATCTCAAACACTATCCCCCACTGCCTGACTTCTAGTCAACATGGCACCCCACTGTCATGTGGAGAAGCTGAAACCCCAGCTGCCCACAGGCACCTGCAGCACAGACTCACCGCCAGGAACACCATGCAGTACATGCTGAAGGAAGAATGGCCCGAGTAGAAGGACAACCTGGGGGACAGAGAACTTTGACCCCCTGAACCTACCAAGCTCCAGGGTCAGCCGGCTTGGCTCACTGGGTGAAGTAGTAGTGGGCACAGACTCTCAGAGGGACAAACAAATGACAGAGGGGTGGCGGAGGGGACAATGGGATGACGGGGACAGAGAGATAACAGAACTGACAGAAGGGGACACAGAGCTGAAAGAGGACTCAGCGAAGACAGGGGCACAGAGGTAATACAGGGGGACAGAGGAGGACAGAGTGATGACAGAAAAGTGCCATGGGGACACAGAGATGACAGAAGTGAGAAAGACACAGAGCTGAAAGGGAGGCACAGAGGTAGTAAAGGGAGAGAGGTGACAGAGGGGCAGAGAGGTGACAGAGAAGTGACAGAGGGGACAAAGGTGATAGGAAGAGAGATGATGGGGGAAAGAGAAAGAACTGATCAGGGGAACAGAAAACTGGGGGCAAGTTGGGGAGAGAAGGGGACAGAGTCAGGGGGAGAGCTGGGGGGCAGAGCTGGGGGAGATAGATGGAGGGACAGCGACAGAGCTGGGGGACACAGCCCAACAGAGCTGCAAGGGGACAGAGGTGGGGGGCAGAGTGACACAGCTGGGGAGACAGAGCGACAGAGCTGCGGGGGACAGAGCGACAGAGCTGGGGGACAGAGCGACAGAGCTGGGGGGACAGAGCGACAGAGCTGGGGGGACAGAGCGACAGAACTGGGGGGACAGAGCGACAGAGCTGGGGGACAGAGCGACAGAGCTGGGGGGACAGAGCGACAGAGCTGGGGGACAGAGCGACAGAACTGGGGGACAGAGCGTCAGAGCTGGGGGGACAGAGCGACAGAGCTGGGGGACAGAGCGACAGAGCTGGGGGGACAGAGCGACAGAGCTGGGGGACAGAGCGACAGAGCTGGGGGGACAGAGCGACAGAGCTGGGGGACAGAGCGACAGAGCTGGGGGGACAGAGCGACAGAGCTGGGGGACAGAGCGACAGAGCTGGGGGGACAGAGCGACAGAGCTGGGGGACAGAGCGACAGAGCTGGGGGGACAGAGCGACAGAGCTGGGGGGACAGAGTGACAGAGCTGGGGAGACAGAGCGACAGAGCTGGGGGGACAGAGCGACAGAGCTGGGGGGACAGAGCGACAGAGCTGGGGGGACAGAGTGACAGCGCTGGGGGGACAGAGCAACAGAGGTAGGGGGGCAGAGCTGGGGAGGAACAGATCTGGGAGACAGAGCAACAGAGCTGGGGAGGGACAGAGCGACAGAGCTGGGGAGGGACAGTGACAGATTTGGGGGGACAGAGCTGGGGGGACAGACAGGGGGAGCTGGAGGAGCAGAGCTGAGGGGGATTTTGGGGGGCAGAAGCTCCGGAGTCCCAAGGCGGGTGAAGGAGTCTGTAGGGGAGCCAGGGAGGTGGGGTTTCCCCAGGTGCCCACCTGGCCTCCGTGACGTTGGCAGCGCTGCCCTGACACAGCCCATCCGCCAGCAGGTAGCCCGAGCAGTTGAAGCGGCCCCAGTCAGGGTCGCACACAGCCAGGAAGTTGGGACGCAGGCGGCCCACCGTGTACTTGGCCAGGTCGGTGAGCGACTGGCTGACCGCTGCCCCAAATAAGAAGGTGCCCAGCACCTTATAGAGTGCAGCCAGGTAGTTGTTGAAGGAGGAGTGTGAGTAGAGGCGCGAAGTGTAGACCAGGTAGGCCTCCCCAGTGGAGACCTGCAGACAGGTGGGCTGGGGGTGTCTCCCAGGAAGGGGGGTACCCTCCCAGGAAAGGGGACCAGGTGTCTCCCACAAAGGAGGTGCATCTCCCAGGAAAGGGGAGGCGGCCCAGAATGGGAGGGAGTCTCCAGGAAAAGGGTGGAGTTATCCTCCCAGGATGGAGGGCATCTCCCAGGTGGGGGGGAGGATGGGTGGGGGGGTAAGACCCTGGTCCCTCACCAGCAGCACAGTAGCTGTGACGGAGACCCCCGCCAGCAGCCCATGGGTGACAGTGTCTGGCCGGTAGGGGTAGCGAATGGAGTCATCACTGCAGAAGAAGCCACGTTTGTAGGGAGTGTTCACCAGGGTCAGCACCCCAAAGGGCAGTGAGGCTGGAGGGATAGCAACTGGTCCGTGGGGCCCAAACCCCACCACACAGCACTAACTGCCTTTCCTTCCAGCAGAGCTAGGGAGCCAAGCCACCTTCCTTCACCACCTTTGCCCAGGGTTGTGGCCCTCAGGCCATGGGGGGCAGAGCAGGGTTGAGGAGTCCCCCAGGACGGGTCCCATGTGGCCGGGGAACTGGGGAAGTGGTGGTGAGGATGAAGCAGTGACGCTCCCTTCTGCTTGTTCACTCTCCCACCTGAAATAAGTAACTATCTTTTCATAAGAAACAGAAAAAGCAAGGGCCTGAGCGATGGCACACCTGGTTGAACACACATGTCACCATGCACAAGGACCGGAGTTCAAACCCCCATCCTCATCTGCACTGGGGAAGTTTCACAAGTGGTAGAACAGGACTACAGGTGTTTTTCTGTCTTCTCCCTCTGTATTTCCCCCACCCTCTCAATTTCTCTCTGTTCTATCAAATGAAATAAAATATTAAAATAACATCAAGACTACATACAACTGGGCTGGGGAGACAACTTAATGGTCCTGCAAATGACCCTCATGCCTGAGGCTCTGAGGTCCCAGGTTCAATCCCCAGCACCACCATCAGCCAGAACTGAGCAGGGCTCTAGTGTCCTGTGTGCATGGGGGGGGGGGGTGCATTTAAAATATTAAAAGTGGGAGTCGGGCAGTAGCACAACAGGTTAAGCGCACGTGGCACAAAGTGCAAGGACCGGCATAAGGATCCCAGTTCGAGCCCCCGGCTCCCCACCTGCAGGGGAGTCGCTTCCCAGGCGGTGAAGCAGGTCTGCAGGTGTCTTTCTCTCCCCCTCCTCTCTCCATTTCTCTCTGTCCTATCCAACAACAACAACAATAACTACAACAATAAAACAACAAGGGCGACAAAAGGGAATAGATATTTTAAAAATAAAATAAAATATTAAAGAGAAGAAATGGGGGATAGGGAGCAAGACACCAGCAGTCCTATTTCTCGGACCAGAATCCTCGTGCCTGTGACACCTGTGTTCTAACAGGTGTGCCCAGCCCCAGTGAGTCTCTCTACGCATTTTATCTTTATGTATTATTGCAGAGACAGAGAAATTGAGCGGGAAGAGCGCAATAGAGAGGGAGAGAGACAGAGACGCCTGCAGCTCTGCTTCACCGCTCCTGAAGCTTTCTCCCTGCAGGTGGGGACCAGGGGCCTGAACCTGGGTCCTTGCCACTATAGTATGTGCGCTTAACCAGGTGTGCCACCTCCTGGGCCTTTTTTTTTTTTTTTAACCAGAGCACTGTTCTGCTCTGGCTTATACTGGTATGGGGAACTGAATCTAGGACCTTGGCGCCTGAGGCAGGAGAGTCTCTTACAGAGCCATTATACTACCTACCCCCATACTCTAAAAAGTCCTTTTAAATGAGGGTCTGCGCTGGAGGGCATCTCCCCAGAGTGGCCGGGTGGGGGGAACACACACGCCAGTGCAGGCTCAAGTTCCACTCTGTCCCCCAGGAGGAATCAGGGTGCTGCCCAGAACCCCCTATGGCCCAGGCCCTGGGGCCACCACCCAGCACCCAGGGTCACCTGGCCAGGCAACCACAAAGATCTGGGGGGGGGGACTGCCGCCTGCGCCCCATCCAAAGGGCCACCCAGCCCATCCCAGGGGAGCAGCGCAGGCCCCTGCGGGTCAATGTCCACTCAGAGGCGGCTCCCTGCAGGTCTGGGAGGGACAAAACCCACCCGACGGGTTCCATGCCCCACAGCTGAACAGAAGCACAGGCTGGAGGGGTCTGGCTGGGGCAGCACCCTGGGGCCCAGGGGCCTTGCCGCCCACCCCTCGCACCAGGCCAGGGGCTCCCTTCCCGCCCCTCCCGCGGGGCACCCCTTTCTCCACCCTGGGCTTCCCTGTTCCCCACACCAAGGACAGGTAAAGTCCGGGGCACTGTAGCCCTCCTCCCCACAGCGGTGGGCGCGCCCCTCTTACCGACCAGCAGGCACAGCACGTCGAGCAGCACAAAGACCCACCTGCGCTCCATGCCGCCCCTGCGCCCCGTCCCGGCCTCCCTGTGACATGGCGGCCGGAGGGCGGACTCTGACCCGCTCCGCCCCTGGAGGCAGGCGAGCCCAGGGCGTGTCTGGCAGAGCGGTCTGGTGCACACTGGGGGTGCCCCCGACAGCCGGGAGTGGAGTGGCCTGACCCCAGCTGGCGACAGCTGGCCCTGGCCCGCAGCAGCCTGGCACCCTCTGGGTGGGCTGGGCCGGACACAGTGGACAACGACAGGCGAGAGGCTCAGGGAAGGTGAGGGAACCCGGGACAGCTCCCACTTCCAGGCCCCAGAAGCCAGGAGCTGGGCAGCGTCCTCCGCCCAGACCTGCGCTGTTCCTGGGCGTCTCACGGTCACCTGCACCTGCCCAGGGGCGTCTGCCAGCTGGGGGGGGGGGGGTCCAGCACACTGCCTCCCTCCAGGGCAGGATGGCAGGAGGGAGGGCAGCCAAGTCCCACAGAAGCCTGCACACCTCAGTGGGATGTCTCGTGGGTCAAGTCGGGTCCACCAGCACCTACGTGCTGAGGAAGATGGGTGCTGCACCCATGGTGCTGAAGAAGCCGGGAGGGGCTGCCTGGGGCCAGGGATGAAGGCCCAGGGGAATCTCAGCATCAGGGGAATTAGGTCAGGCGGGGATTGGGGTCAGGGCTCCTGAGTGGGAGGGAGGAAAGCCCCCAGCACCTGGCCCACGAAACCCACCGACAGACCTGGAGCTGGCCACCACCCATATGCAGCTGCCAGCGTCCAACCAGCTTTAATAAATAAGAGCGGGGGTTCAAGGCGGCGGCTCTTCACAGTGTGGTCCTCTCCTGGGACAAGGCGGGCACTGCCACCCCCAGGACCCCACTCCAGTTTGTAAACAGAAACAGACAATGGGCCAGGTCCCAACACGTCCTGGGGAACTGCGACAGACGCGGGTCCGGAGCCATGAGGCCAGCTAAAGTGCGGCTTTTCCTGAAGGTCGGCGGCCATGGAGGTATGTGGCTGTGCCCGGCCTGGCACAGGGGCAGCCGGCCCAGTGGGGGTGGACAGGGGAGCTGAGGGGGGAGCCAGGGAGGGGGAGCCAGGAACGAGCGCCCGGAAGCTGCTGGTGGGGCGTCGCCCATGTTCGGCACCTTCCTGACGGGTCTGCCCAGGACAGGCCTCCAAGTGGGCAGTGGGCACCGTCCTGGTGTCCTGGTCCATCTGCCACAAGGATGGCCTCTTGGGCACTGTCCAGTGGGTCTGTGTGGGGACAGGCTCCTGGGGGCTGTCCAGTGGGTCTGTGTGGGGATGGTCTCCTGGGGGCTGTCCGGTGGGTCTGTGTGGTGATGGTCTCCTGGGAGCTGTCCGGTGGGTCTCTGTGGGGATGGTCTCCTGGGGGCTGTCCGGTGGGTCTGTGTGGGGATGGTGTCCTGGGGGCTGTCCGGTGGGTCTGTGTGGGGATGGTGTCCTGGGGGCTGTCCGGTGGGTCTGTATGGGGATGGTCTCCTGGGGGCTGTCCAGTAGATCTGTGTGGGGATGGCCTCTTGGGCACTGTCCAGTGGGTCTGTGTGGGGATGGTATCCTGGGGGCTGTCCAGTGGGAGTCTGTAGGCACAGCCTCCTGGGGGCTGTCCAGTAGGTCTGCACTGAAGAGGCTTCCCAGGCACCATCGAGTGGGTCGTTGTGGGCATGGCCTCCAGGGTACTGTACAGTGAGAGTCTGTGGGCATGGCCTCCTGGGGGCTGTCCAGTGGGAGTCTGCGGGCATGGCCTCCTGGGGGCTGTCCAGTGAGTCTGTGAGCATGGCCTCCTGGGGGAGGTCCAGCAGATCAGCCATGGCCATGTCAGCAGGTCATCAGGTTGCAGCTGTGGGGAGAAGACAGCATGGAGGGCAAGGCCTGGCAGGGACACACATGCAGGGTAGGAGCGGCGGGAGGGCAGGTCACTCACTGTGACAGTGGCTCTGTGTGCCGGGCTGCCAAGAAGGGGTTCACATCCCCGATGCCGATGAGTCCAAACTCCGCCACGGACAGAGCCACCTGCGCGGGCGCCGTGGCCTTCACTTCCTGGTCCCCACTGGTGGCTGCCAGGGCCAGCTCCTCCGGGAGGGCCCCAGGCAGGGCCAAGTGCTCGGCCGGTCGGGGACTGCTGCCAGGGAGGTGGGGGGCAGAGGGGGCCGGGGAGGGGGGCTGCTGGGGAGGGGGCTCCTCTGCCGGCACCTCCAGGGCCTGGACGGGAGCCGGCTCTGTGGAAGGCAGACCATCAGGGGTGTCCAGGGGTTGCGTGTCCTCAGTGGCCGGCTCTGTGGGGACAGACAGCTGAGGCCCAACCCTTCCTAGGAGCCAGGCACCCCAGTCTACCAAGACGGGCAACCACCCTGCTGAGCCCACTGGACTGCTCACCTGTACACATGGGTGCCAGGGAGTGCTGCTCAGAGCCCAGGACAGCAGCCTCAGGGGCAAGGCGTGGGCATGGGCGGGGGCGGCTGGTGCCCTCAGGGTCACTGCCTTCCAAATCCTGGTCTGCATCCCTGCAGGGATGGGGCTCATGAGGAGCAAGGGGGATCCCACTGGAAACCCAGAAACCTATCCCCAGCCCCGGGTTCCCAGTCTCCGTCTCGTCTCCATCTCCCCTCCCCCAGCCTCCCAGCCCCAGGCTCCCAGGCTCCCCAGCCCCCAGCCCTAGGACCCCAAGCCCCGAGGCCCCGTCTCCAGCCCCATAGGGCGCTCACGCACGTGGTCCCCGAGGGGCCATACTTCCGCCGGCCCAGACGTGTCTGCTGGGAGAAGTAGTCGTAACGCTCAGACTTCTTCCACAGGTAATAGTATTCCACACACTCGCCCACGGAGCGTGTACGCACCTGCAGGGATCAGCGTGACCAGTCACTTCCCTGACAGCCAATCCTGCCGCACAGGACACAGGTTTGCTTATGAGGGGAGGTCTGTGAGGCCAGACCCACAGCGGTGTGTGTAAACAGACCACCTCGTCCAACTGGGGGCACTCAGGTCTATGAGGTGAGGCCTGAGTCTAGGACGGTACTGGGAGGGCCCTGATCACAGAGGAGGGCTGGCGAAACAGCATGATGGTTATGCAAACAACTTTCACACCTGAGACTCCAAGATCACAGGTTCAATCACTGGCACCACCAGTGCTCTAGGGCATCTCTCTCTCTCTCTCTCTCTCTCTCTCTCTCTCATTAAGGTAAATAAAGGAAGCATTAAAAAAGAAGAAAAACGTGGTCTGGGAGGTGGTGCAGTGGACAGGCCCGGTTATAGAAGGATGAGGGAACCCAAGTCTAGAAGGACAGAACTGGGAGATGTAGACCTGCAAAGATGAGGATAAGGACAGGCCTGGTTATAGAAGGATGAGGGAACCCAAGTCTAGAAGGACAGAACTGGGAGATGTAGACCTGCAAAGATGAGGATAAGGACAGGCCTGGTTATAGAAGGATGAGGGAACCCAAGTCTAGGGGACAGAACTGGGAGATGTAGACCTGCAAAGATGAGGATAAGGACAGGCCCGGTTATAGAAGGATGAGGGAACCCAAGTCTAGGGGACAGAACTGGGAGATGTAGACCTGCAAAGATGAGGATAAGGACAGGCCTGGTTATAGAAGGATGAGGGAACCCAAGTCTAGAAGGACAGAACTGGGAGATGTAGACCTGCAAAGATGAGGATAAGGACAGGCCCGGTTATAGAAGGATGAGGGAACCCAAGTCTAGAAGGACAGAACTGGGAGATGTAGACCTGCAAAGATGAGGATAAGGACAGGCCTGGTTATAGAAGGATGAGGGAACCCAAGTCTAGGGGACAGAACTGGGAGATGTAGACCTGCAAAGATGAGGATAAGGACAGGCCCGGTTATAGAAGGATGAGGGAACCCAAGTCTAGGGGACAGAACTGGGAGATGTAGACCTGCAAAGATGAGGATAAGGACAGGCCCGGTTATAGAAGGATGAGGGAACCCAAGTCTAGGGGACAGAACTGGGAGATGTAGACCTGCAAAGATGAGGATAAGGACAGGCCCGGTTATAGAAGGATGAGGGAACCCAAGTCTTGGGGACAGAACTGGGAGATGTAGACCTGCAAAGATGAGGATAAGGACAGGCCCGGTTATAGAAGGATGAGGGAACCCAAGTCTAGGGACAGGAATCGGAGGACCTGGGTCTAGCAGAACAGAATGGGATGGCAGAACCTATCAGGATGAGAGAGAACAGAGGAGGAGGAGGAGGAGGAGATACAAAAGGAGGGGGAGAAGAGGGGAGGGACAGAAAGAAGGGGGCACCCCACCTTGTTGGCCTGGATGAGGTGGAAATTCTTCCCGTGCACGCGGAAGCCATGCTCGAAGTTCCTGCACTCCTCCTCGCTCCACGCACAGCAGCCATCTGCAGCGGCACAGTGGGAGGGCAGGAGTCAGGGGCAGTGGAGGCCGGGTCAGCAGGAGGTGGGGTCAACAAGGGGTCAGGGGCAGCAGGGGGTCTGGGCAGTGGGGGCTGGGGTCAGGGTCAGGAAGGGGTGAGGGGCAGCAGGGAGTCAGGATCGGGAGGGGGCAGGGGCAGCTGGGGGCAGGGGCAGCTGGGGGCAGGGGCAGCACAGGGCAGGGGCAGCAGGGGGCAGGGACAGCACAGGGCAGGGGCAGCACAGGGCAGGGGCAGCTGGGGGCAGGGGCAGCACAGGGCAGGGGCAGCAGGGGGCAGGGGTAACACAGGGCAGGGGCAGCAGGGGGCAGGGGCAGCTGGGGGCAGGGGCAGCTGGGGGCAGGGGCAGCACAGGGCAGGGGCAGCTGGGGGCAGGGGCAGCACAGGGCAGGGGCAGCACAGGGCAGGGGCAGCACAGGGCAGGGGCAGCTGGGGCCATAAGGAGCAGGGAAGCAGCAGGCGGTGAGGGTCACAGGGGGTTTGGGGCACAGTCAGTCAGGGTGGGTAGCTGGAGGCAGGGCAGCTGTGGGGCAGGAAGATGGACACAGGCCTCACCCCGGATGACCTTGACGTTGAAACGAAGGCGGCGCAGGGCCTCCTCCACGTTGAAGTTGCACTTGACCAGCTCGTACAGTGCCTGGGGGCACGGGAAGGGGCGCCCAGGGCAGGCACAGGGTTCACCCACCAAGGAGGGGTGCCGGTCGCACCATGCCAGCCCTACGCCCACAGCCCCGTGCCCTGGCCACACCCCACCTGCTCGCTGTCTCTCACGGGCTCCCCCTCTGGCAGCTGCCGGCCGGCCGCCTCCTGCCAGCGCCGCTGAACGGCTCTGTACAGAAACTCCTGCACCTCCCGTTCTGGCAGCACGCCGGGGTCCCACAGCAGCTGGTCCTCGTTCTCGTAGACTGGAGTGAGCGGGTAGGGGTGGGGGGGCGCAGGTCAGGCAGAGGTGTGGGGCTGCTTCCTTCCTATGCGGCCCCCACAGGGGCCCACCCCTCCCCAAAAGGGCCCCCAGATAAGGCTCCCCATGTCCTGCCATGCCCAGAATGTGGCTCCCCACATACACACCCCCACGTCCCCATGCCCCCAACCCCATCCCCCTCCCCAGGACGCACTCACATTTCTCGCCCTGGCGCTGTAGGTGTAGACTGCTGAGGTCAGCTTGAAACTGTGGCCCCACCATGATCTCCTGCAGGGAAACCAGGCCTCAGAGCATGAAGGGAGGGGGGAGGGCATGGGGGTGCAGTCAGTCTGGGCCTGGGTAAAGGGTGACCACAAGGTGTGAAGGTTGAGCAGGGGGGCACAGGGGTGAGGGTGAGAACAGGGGTGAGGCTGAGCACAGGAGTGAGGCTGAGCACAGAGGGAGGCTGAGCACAGGGGTGAGGCTGAGCACAGGGGTGAGGCTGAGCACAGGGGTGAGGCTGAGCATAGAGGGAGGCTGAGCACAGAGGGAGGCTGAGCACAGAGGGAGGCTGAGCATAGAGGGAGGCTGAGCACAGAGGGAGGCTGAGCACAGGGGTGAGGCTGAGCACAGAGGGAGGCTGAGCACAGAGGGAGGCTGAGCACAGAGGGAGGCTGAGCACAGGGGTGAGGCTGAGCACAGAGGGAGGCTGAGCACAGGGGTGAGGCTGAGCACAGAGAGGCTGAGCACAGAGGGAGGCTGAGCACAGGGGTGAGGCTGAGCACAGAGGGAGGCTGAGCACAGAGGGAGGCTGAGCACAGAGGGAGGCTGAGCACAGGGGTGAGGCTGAGCACAGAGGGAGGCTGAGCACAGGGGTGAGGCTGAGCACAGAGGGAGGCTGAGCACAGAGGGAGGCTGAGCACAGAGGGAGACTGAGCACAGAGGGAGGCTGAGCACAGGGGTGAGGCTGAGCACAGAGGGAGGCTGAGCACAGGGGTGAGGCTGAGCACAGAGGGAGGCTGAGCACAGGAGTGAGGCTGAGCACAGAGGGAGGCTGAGCACAGAGGGAGGCTGAGCACAGGGGTGAGGCTGAGCACAGGGGTGAGGCTGAGCACAGGGGTGAGGCTGAGCACAGAGGGAGGCTGAGCACAGGGGTGAGGCTGAGCACAGAGGGAAACTGAGCACAGAGGGAGACTGAGCACAGAGGGAGGCTGAGCACAGGGGTGAGGCTGAGCACAGAGGGAGGCTGAGCACAGGGGTGAGGCTGAGCACAGAGGGAGGCTGAGCACAGAGGGAGGCTGAGCACAGAGGGAGGCTGAGCACAGGGGTGAGGCTGAGCACAGAGGGAGGCTGAGCACAGAGGGAGGCTGAGCACAGGGGTGAGGCTGAGCACAGAGGGAGGCTGAGCACAGAGGGAGGCTGAGCACAGAGGGAGGCTGAGCACAGGGGTGAGGCTGAGCACAGAGGGAGGCTGAGCACAGGGGTGAGGCTGAGCACAGAGGGAGGCTGAGCACAGAGGGAGGCTGAGCACAGAGGGAGGCTGAGCACAGAGGGAGGCTGAGCACAGGGGTGAGGCTGAGCACAGGGGTGAGGCTGAGCACAGAGGGAGGCTGAGCACAGGGGTGAGGCTGAGCACAGAGGGAGACTGAGCACAGAGAGAGGCTGAGCACAGGGGTGAGGCTGAGCACAGAGGGAGGCTGAGCACAGGGGTGAGGCTGAGCACAGAGGGAGGCTGAGCACAGAGGGAGGCTGAGCACAGAGGGAGGCTGAGCACAGGGGTGAGGCTGAGCACAGAGGGAGGCTGAGCACAGAGGGAGGCTGAGCACAGGGGTGAGGCTGAGCACAGAGGGAGGCTGAGCACAGAGGGAGGCTGAGCACAGAGGGAGGCTGAGCACAGGGGTGAGGCTGAGCACAGGGGTGAGGCTGAGCACAGAGGGAGGCTGAGCACAGGGGTGAGGCTGAGCACAGAGGGAGGCTGAGCACAGAGGGAGGCTGAGCACAGGGGTGAGGCTGAGCACAGGGGTGAGGCTGAGCACAGGGGTGAGGCTGAGCATAGAGGGAGGCTGAGCACAGGGGTGAGGCTGAGCACAGAGGGAGACTGAGCACAGAGGGAGACTGAGCACAGAGGGAGGCTGAGCACAGGGGTGAGGCTGAGCACAGAGGGAGGCTGAGCACAGAGGGAGGCTGAGCACAGGGGTGAGGCTGAGCACAGAGGGAGACTGAGCACAGAGGGAGACTGAGCACAGAGGGAGGCTGAGCACAGGGGTGAGGCTGAGCACAGAGGGAGGCTGAGCACAGAGGGAGGCTGAGCACAGAGGGAGGCTGAGCACAGAGGGAGGCTGAGCACAGGGGTGAGGCTGAGCACAGAGGGAGGCTGAGCACAGAGGGAGGCTGAGCACAGAGGGAGGCTGAGCACAGAGGGAGGCTGAGCACAGAGGGAGGCTGAGCACAGGGGTGAGGCTGAGCACAGAGGGAGGCTGAGCACAGAGGGAGGCTGAGCACAGAGGGAGGCTGAGCACAGAGGGAGGCTGAGCACAGAGGGAGGCTGAGCACAGGGGTGAGGCTGAGCACAGAGGGAGGCTGAGCACAGGGGTGAGGCTGAGCACAGAGGGAGGCTGAGCACAGAGGGAGGCTGAGCACAGGGGTGAGGCTGAGCACAGAGGGAGGCTGAGCACAGAGGGAGGCTGAGCACAGGGGTGAAGCTGAGCACAGAGGGAGGCTGAGCACAGAGGGAGGCTGAGCACAGGGCTGAGGCTGAGCACAGGGGTGAGGCTGAGCACAGAGGGAGGCTGAGCACAGAGGGAGGCTGAGCACAGGGCTGAGGCTGAGCACAGGGGTGAGGCTGAGCACAGAGGGAGGCTGAGCACAGGGGTGAGGCTGAGCACAGAGGGAGGCTGAGCACAGAGGGAGGCTGAGCACAGAGGGAGGCTGAGCACAGGGGTGAGGCTGAGCACAGAGAGGCTGAGCACAGAGGGAGGCTGAGCACAGGGGTGAGGCTGAGCACAGAGGGGAGGCTGAGCACAGAGGGAGGCTGAGCACAGAGGGAGGCTGAGCACAGGGGTGAGGCTGAGCACAGAGGGAGGCTGAGCACAGGGGTGAGGCTGAGCACAGAGGGAGGCTGAGCACAGAGGGAGGCTGAGCACAGAGGGAGACTGAGCACAGAGGGAGGCTGAGCACAGGGGTGAGGCTGAGCACAGAGGGAGGCTGAGCACAGGGGTGAGGCTGAGCACAGAGGGAGGCTGAGCACAGGAGTGAGGCTGAGCACAGAGGGAGGCTGAGCACAGAGGGAGGCTGAGCACAGGGGTGAGGCTGAGCACAGGGGTGAGGCTGAGCACAGGGGTGAGGCTGAGCACAGAGGGAGGCTGAGCACAGGGGTGAGGCTGAGCACAGAGGGAAACTGAGCACAGAGGGAGACTGAGCACAGAGGGAGGCTGAGCACAGGGGTGAGGCTGAGCACAGAGGGAGACTGAGCACAGAGGGAGGCTGAGCACAGAGAGAGGCTGAGCACAGGGGTGAGGCTGAGCACAGAGGGAGGCTGAGCACAGAGGGAGACTGAGCACAGAGAGAGGCTGAGCACAGGGGTGAGGCTGAGCACAGAGGGAGGCTGAGCACAGGGGTGAGGCTGAGCACAGAGGGAGGCTGAGCACAGAGGGAGGCTGAGCACAGAGGGAGGCTGAGCACAGGGGTGAGGCTGAGCACAGAGGGAGGCTGAGCACAGAGGGAGGCTGAGCACAGGGGTGAGGCTGAGCACAGAGGGAGGCTGAGCACAGAGGGAGGCTGAGCACAGAGGGAGGCTGAGCACAGGGGTGAGGCTGAGCACAGGGGTGAGGCTGAGCACAGAGGGAGGCTGAGCACAGGGGTGAGGCTGAGCACAGAGGGAGGCTGAGCACAGAGGGAGGCTGAGCACAGGGGTGAGGCTGAGCACAGGGGTGAGGCTGAGCACAGGGGTGAGGCTGAGCATAGAGGGAGGCTGAGCACAGGGGTGAGGCTGAGCACAGAGGGAGACTGAGCACAGAGGGAGGCTGAGCACAGGGGTGAGGCTGAGCACAGAGGGAGGCTGAGCACAGAGGGAGGCTGAGCACAGGGGTGAGGCTGAGCACAGAGGGAGACTGAGCACAGAGGGAGACTGAGCACAGAGGGAGGCTGAGCACAGGGGTGAGGCTGAGCACAGAGGGAGGCTGAGCACAGAGGGAGGCTGAGCACAGAGGGAGGCTGAGCACAGAGGGAGGCTGAGCACAGGGGTGAGGCTGAGCACAGAGGGAGGCTGAGCACAGAGGGAGGCTGAGCACAGAGGGAGGCTGAGCACAGAGGGAGGCTGAGCACAGGGGTGAGGCTGAGCACAGAGGGAGGCTGAGCACAGAGGGAGGCTGAGCACAGAGGGAGGCTGAGCACAGAGGGAGGCTGAGCACAGGGGTGAGGCTGAGCACAGAGGGATGCTGAGCACAGGGGTGAGGCTGAGCACAGAGGGAGACTGAGCACAGAGGGAGACTGAGCACAGGGGTAAGGCTGAGCACAGGGGTAAGGCTGAGCACAGGGGTGAGGCTGAGCACAGGGGTGAGGCTGAGCACAGAGGGAGGCTGAGCACAGAGGGAGGCTGAGCACAGAGGGAGGCTGAGCACAGGGGTGAGGCTGAGCACAGAGGGAGGCTGAGCACAGAGGGAGGCTGAGCACAGGGGTGAAGCTGAGCACAGAGGGAGGCTGAGCACAGAGGGAGGCTGAGCACAGGGCTGAGGCTGAGCAGGGGGTGAGGCTGAGCACAGAGGGAGGCTGAGCACAGAGGGAGGCTGAGCACAGGGCTGAGGCTGAGCACAGGGGTGAGGCTGAGCACAGAGGGAGGCTGAGCACAGAGGGAGGCTGAGCACAGAGGGAGGCTGAGCACAGGGGTGAGGCTGAGCACAGAGGGAGGCTGAGCACAGAGGGAGGCTGAGCACAGAGGGAGGCTGAGCACAGGGGTGAGGCTGAGCACAGAGGGAGGCTGAGCACAGGGGTGAGGCTGAGCACAGGGGTGAGGCTGAGCACAGAGGGAGGCTGAGCACAGAGGGAGGCTGAGCACAGAGGGAGGCTGAGCACAGGGGTGAGGCTGAGCACAGAGGGAGGCTGAGCACAGAGGGAGGCTGAGCACAGAGGGAGGCTGAGCACAGGGGTGAGGCTGAGCACAGGGGTGAGGCTGAGCACAGAGGGAGGCTGAGCACAGAGGGAGGCTGAGCACAGGGGTGAGGCTGAGCACAGGGGTGAGGCTGAGCACAGAGGGAGGCTGAGCACAGGGGTGAGGCTGAGCACAGGGGTGAGGCTGAGCACAGGGGTGAGGCTGAGCACAGGGGTGAGGCTGAGCACAGGGGTGAGGCTGAGCACAGAGGGAGGCTGAGCACAGGGCTGAGGCTGAGCACAGAGGGAGGCTGAGCACAGAGGGAGGCTGAGCACAGAGGGAGGCTGAGCACAGGGGTGAGGCTGAGCAGGGGGTGAGGCTGAGCACAGAGGGAGGCTGAGCACAGGGGTGAGGCTGAGCACAGAGGGAGGCTGAGCACAGGGGTGAGGCTGAGCACAGGGGTGAGGCTGAGCACAGGGGTGAGGCTGAGCACAGGGGTGAGGCTGAGCACAGAGGGAGGCTGAGCACAGGGGTGAGGCTGAGCACAGAGGGAGACTGAGCACAGAGGGAGACTGAGCACAGAGGGAGGCTGAGCACAGGGGTGAGGCTGAGCACAGAGGGAGGCTGAGCACAGAGGGAGGCTGAGCACAGAGGGAGGCTGAGCACAGGGGTGAGGCTGAGCACAGAGGGAGGCTGAGCACAGAGGGAGGCTGAGCACAGAGGGAGGCTGAGCACAGGGGTGAGGCTGAGCACAGGGGTGAGGCTGAGCACAGGGGTGAGGCTGAGCACAGAGGGAGGCTGAGCACAGGGGTGAGGCTGAGCACAGAGGGAAACTGAGCACAGAGGGAGGCTGAGCACAGAGGGAGGCTGAGCACAGAGGGAGACTGAGCACAGGGGTGAGGCTGAGCACAGAGGTGAGGCTGAGCACAGAGGGACGCTGAGCACAGGGGTGAGGCTGAGCACAGAGGGATGCTGAGCACAGAGGGAGGCTGAGCACAGAGGGAGGCTGAGCACAGGGGTGAGGCTGAGCACAGAGGGAGGCTGAGCACAGAGGGAGGCTGAGCACAGAGGGAGGCTGAGCACAGAGGGAGGCTGAGCACAGAGGGAGGCTGAGCACAGAGGGAGGCTGAGCACAGGGGTGAGGCTGAGCACAGAGGGAGGCTGAGCACAGGGGTGAGGCTGAGCACAGGGATGAGGCTGAGCACAGCGGGCAGCTAGCAGGGCTGTTGAGTGCTGAGCATAGAAGGCAGGCGGCGCTCACCTTCTTACACTTGTTGGCAGGCAGAGGGTCGTCCTCAGTGTCTGATGAGGTGAAAGCGCCAGGCTCCTTGTCTGGACAAGGCAGATCGGGGTCAGAGGGAAGTGGCAGACAAGGCCACGTTGGTGTCTCCAGTCCCCAGGTCATACCCAACCTGGGAAGCAGGGAGACCCCTGCCAAACTCCTCACAGCCAAGGCGGACGAGGGAGGATGCTGGGAAGCAACACGTCCCCCAAATGACATCCAGCCAGGGGGAGCTGGACACCCCAATGGCCGCAGTGCTCTGCTCCCAGCCCGGTGCCTGCCAGTACCTACGTGCACTCTGGCCGGGGAAGAGGTGGGCCTGGTGGGTGGTCACAGAGGGAGTGAGGTCATCCGCAGAGGACTGTGTCTCCTCCTCCCCAGACAGCAGGTCCTTGGCGATCTGCTCCTGCGGCAAGAGACCTGTCTGTCCCCAGCGCTCAAGCGCTCAAGCCCGGCCCCACCCTCCCTTGTGCACGGCCCCGCCTCACCTTGTCCAGCGTCATGTCTGGGAGGTGGGCGGCAGCCTCGCCGCCCTCACTGTCCCGGTCTGAGAGGGGATCTGAGGCCTCGTAGCCATAGAAAGCCAACAGTTCATCTAGAGGCATGTCGCTGCTCTGGGGACACAGGCCATCAGCGTCACACGGAGCCCGCTTCTCCCACCGGGGCCCTGCACCCCCACCCGCAGAGTTCTTGGGGGTCTCGAGCAGTGTAGTGGGGCGCTCTCCCCCCATCGCCCCCTCCCTCTGAAGAGTCCACTAGAGTGATGTGACTGCAGGTGCAGCCCCGGAGGGTGTGGCTGAGAGGAGCACAGCACCTGGAAGGACCACGAGCAGCCAGGATGCCACTGCCTCCCCGCCTCCGGGCTGTGCTGGAGAACAGCTTCTCAGTGTCACAGAGCACCCCAGGCAGGACCCCCAGCAGCCCCAGAGCGTGGGGTGCTAAGGCCAAGAGCGGGGCCACCTTACCTGGGACACCAGGTGCTTCTCCAGCTCCTCCTCCTCCTCCGACTTTGGGGGGGCCCTGGAGGCCTCCTCAGGCTCCTCACGGACACCGTAGCTCTGCGACAGAATCTCTGCGAGGCTGAACTGGGCGTGTGCAGAGCCCATGGCCACTGCGGGGTGGCAGCCACGTGAGGTGTGTGCACAAGAGGTAGTTTGCAGGTGTGCACACACACCACTGCAGGTTGTCAGTGCTGTGTGCAGTGTGCATGTGTGGCTGTGTGCATGTGTGGCTGTGTGTGCAGTGTGCGTGTGTGGCTGTGTGTGCATGTGTGGCTGTGTGTGCAGTGTGCGTGTGTCTGTGTGTCTGTGTGTGCGTGTGGCTGTATGTGCAGTGTACGTATGTGGCTGTATGTGTGGCTGTATGTGTGGCTGTGTATGCAGTGTGCATGTGTGGCTGTGTGCACAATGTGCGTGTGCCTGTGTGTGCATTGTGCATGTATGGCTGTGTGTGCAGTGTACATGTGTGGCTATGTGTGCAGTGTACATGTGTGGCTGTGTGTGCGTGTGTGGCTGTATGTGTGGCTGTGTGTGCAGTGTGCATGTGTGGCTGTGTGTGCAGTGTGCATGTGTGGCTGTGTGTGCAGCATGCGTGTGTGGCTGTGTGTGCAGCGTGCATGTGTGGCTGTGTGTGTAGTATGCCTGTGTGCCTGTGAGTGCAGTGTGCATGTGTAGCTGTGTATATGTGTGGCTGTGTGTGCAGTGTGCGTGTGTGGCTGTGTGTGCAGCATGCGTGTGGCTGTGTGTACAGCGTGCATGTGTGGCTGTGTGTGCAGTGTGCCTGTGTGTGCAGTGTGCATGTGTGGCTGTGTGTATGTTTGGCTGTGTGTGCAGCATGTGTGTGGCTGTGTGTACAGCGTGCACGTGTGGCTGTGTGTACAGCGTGCACGTGTGGCTGTGTGTGCAGCGTGCATGTATGGCTGTATGTGCAGTGTGCATGTGTGGCTGTGTGTGCAGTGTGCATGTGTGGCTGTGTGTGCAGTGTGCATGTGTGGCTGTGTGTATGTTTGGCTGTGTGTGCAGTGTGCGTGTGTGGCTGTGTGTGCAGTGTGCATGTGTGGCTGTGTGTGCAGCGTGCGTGTGTGGCTGTGTGTGCTGTGTGCATGTGTGGCTATGTGTTCAGTGTGCATTGTGTGGCTGTGTGTTGTGCAGTGTACATGTGTGGCTGTGTGTAGTATGCATGTGTGTAGCTGTTTGCAGTATGTATTGTGTGGCTTGTGCAATATGCATGTGTGTGTCTGTATATACAACATCTATTGTGTGGCTGTGAGCGACTATGTGCAATGTGTGTGCCCTATGCAACATATACATGTGTGGCTCGTTTGATGTGTACGTCACGCACGCTTGTAGCCGTGTCCAGAGTGTACGAGTGTGGATGTACGCGGTTACGTACGTATATGGCTGCATGTGTGGCTGTGTGTCCACACAGGTGTGCAGGTGGATGTGGCCTGCATGACTGACCAGAGTTGTGGGGACAGCCAGTCTGGGGATTGGGGCCATGATCCCTGGGGGGCCCTCACCACATACTTGAGGCTTGTCAATGAGAGCAAGTGGACGGAGGCAGCAGCAGGTGAGTGTCCAGGCAGCAGGGCCCTGGCAGTCGGGCATCCCCACCCCTCTCCCCAGGGCCGTCAGGGGAGCTGACCCCCAGGATGGGGAGGGTCTGATACCTGCAGTGCTGGGCAATCCAGGCTCACCAGGGCCTGGGCCATGGGCCAGGCAGGAGGCCATGCCGGGGCTCTGCTGCTCCAGTGAGGAGGCCTGTGAGGGGAAGGGAGGTGCACTGGGGCTCAGAACCTTCCAGACACAGATGGGTCTGCCCTCCACAGTAAGGGGCAGCACTCATTCTGGGGTGGCCTACCCTCCCGTCAAGCAGTAGTGCAGGTCAGCAGCCTCTACTTGCCTGGAGGAAGTCAGGCCACAAGTAGGGTGGCATGGTACCAAAGGTCAGCGTGGGTCACCTGAGGCCTCATCTCAAGCCTCACCCCATGCATCGGTCCCCCAGACTGCAGAAAAATGCCTGTCTGGGAGCTACAACGTCAAATGGGACCCCCACACAAAGCCTGAGAGAGCCTTCACTCTTCCAAACACCGCCGCACCCTGTCACTCCTCCAGGGAGCACCAAACCTCCACCAGTGGCTCCTCCTGGGAGCACCACCCCTCCCCATCACTGCTCCTCCTGGGAGCACCACGCCTCCCCATCACTGCTCCTCCTGGGAGCACCGCCCCTCCCCATCACTGCTCCTCCTCCTGGGAGCACCGCCCCTCCCCCTCACTGCTCCTCCTGGGAGCACCGCCCCTCCACCTCACTGCTCCTCCTCCTGGGAGCACCACCCCTCCCCCTCACTGATCCTCCTGGGAGCACCACCCCTCCCCCTCACTGATCCTCCTGAGAGCACCGCCCCTCCCCCTCACTGCTCCTCCTCCTGGGAGCACCACCCCTCCCCCTCACTGCTCCTCCTGGGAGCACCGCCCCTCCCCCATCACTGCTCCTCCTGGGAGCACCGCCCCTCCCCCTCACTGCTCCTCCTGGGAGCACCACCCCTCCCCCTCACTGCTCCTCCTGGGAGCACCGCCCCTCCCCCTCACTGCTCCTCCTGGGAGCACCGCCCCTCCCCCTCACTGCTCCTCCTGGGAGCACCGCCCCTCCCCCTCACTGCTCCTCCTGGGAGCACCGCCCCTCCCCCTCACTGCTCCTCCTGGGAGCACCGCTCCTCCTGGGAGCACCGCTCCTCCCCCTCACTGCTCCTCCTGGGAGCACCGCCCCTCCCCCTCACTGCTCCTCCTGGGAGCACCGCTCCTCCCCCTCACTGCTCCTCCTGGGAGCACCACCCCTCCCCCTCACTGCTCCTCCTGGGAGCACCGCCCCTCCCCCTCACTGCTCCTCCTGGGAGCACCGCCCCTCCCCCTCACTGCTCCTCCTGGGAGCACCGCCCCTCCCCCTCACTGATCCTCCTGAGAGCACCGCCCCTCCCCCTCACTGCTCCTCCTCCTGGGAGCACCACCCCTCCCCCTCACTGCTCCTCCTGGGAGCACCGCCCCTCCCCCATCACTGCTCCTCCTGGGAGCACCGCCCCTCCCCCATCACTGCTCCTCCTGGGAGCACCGCCCCTCCCCCTCACTGCTCCTCCTGGGAGCACCACCCCTCCCCCTCACTGCTCCTCCTGGGAGCACCGCCCCTCCCCCATCACTGCTCCTCCTCCTGGGAGCACCACCCCTCCCCCTCACTGATCCTCCTGGGAGCACCACCCCTCCCCCTCACTGATCCTCCTGGGAGCACCACCCCTCCCCCTCACTGATCCTCCTGAGAGCACCGCCCCTCCCCCTCACTGCTCCTCCTCCTGGGAGCACCGTCCCTCCCCCTCACTGCTCCTCCTGGGAGCACCGCCCCTCCCCCTCACTGCTCCTCCTGGGAGCACCGCTCCTCCCCCTCACTGCTCCTCCTGGGAGCACCGCCCCTCCCCCTCACTGCTCCTCCTGGGAGCACCGCTCCTCCCCCTCACTGCTCCTCCTGGGAGCACCACCCCTCCCCCTCACTGCTCCTCCTGGGAGCACCGCTCCTCCCCCTCACTGCTCCTCCTGGGAGCACCGCCCCTCCCCCTCACTGCTCCTCCTGGGAGCACCGCCCCTCCCCCTCACTGCTCCTCCTGGGAGCACCGCTCCTCCCCCTCACTGCTCCTCCTGGGAGCACCGCCCCTCCCCCTCACTGCTCCTCCTGGGAGCACCACCCCTCCCCCTCACTGCTCCTCCTGGGAGCACCGCCCCTCCCCCTCACTGATCCTCCTGGGAGCACCACCCCTCCCCCTCACTGCTCCTCCTGGGAGCACCGCCCCTCCCCCTCACTGCTCCTCCTGGGAGCACCGCTCCTCCCCCTCACTGCTCCTCCTGGGAGCACCACCCCTCCCCATCACTGTTCCTCCTCCTGGGAGCACCACCCCTCCCCCTCACTGCTCCTCCTGGGAGCACCGCCCCTCCCCCTCACTGCTCCTCCTGGGAGCACCGCCCCACCACCCTCAGACCCTAGGAGCTCAAGCAAGGGCGCAGCATGCCTCCAGGTCTGTTTCCCCGTGAGGACGGACTCGCTGTGGAGGCCAGGTCTCTACACATGTGGGCTGCCACAAACCCGACTCCTCCCACGGTGACATGCGCCCCCAGACCGGCGCCCCACCACGGGGGTCCTCCTTCAGAAGGAGCTGGCCCAGGGGCGCGAGATCGGGTGCGGGAACACGGCCGTGACCCCGAGAGGCTGGGTGCCCAGGGGGCCGAGGGTGGCCCCGGACCAGGGCTGGCAGACGGCAACACTTCCAGGGTCAGGAGTCCGCGGTCTGGGCATCAGCATCCCGGGTCAGGGCCCCGCTGGGGTGGGGGCTCGGGGTTGGCAGTCACAGGGCCGGGGTCCAGGTTCAGAGCCCGTCTGAGCGCGCGGCGGCGGCGCCGGGGGGGGGGGGGGGTTCGGAGCAGAGGGCAGGGGTCCGGGCCGGCGGGCCGGGGGTCCGGGCCGGGCTAAGGGCTGTCTGGGGCGGGCGGGTCCAAGTCTGGGGGTCCGCGTGCTGGGAATGGCTGAGGGCCGCGGGCCGGGCTCGGGGTCTGCAGCCGGGGTTCGGCGCCGAGGGCGAGGGTCCGGCTTCCCGGCTGAGGCGTGAGGGTCTCACGTCCGCACCGGAGCCGGAGCTCTGGGTCCCCGGGTCCCGGCAAGCAAGTGGGGTCAGGGGTCGGCGGTCGGGGTCGGGGGTCACCGCGCGCCCCGCCCCTCCCGAGCCCGCGCCTGCGCACTGCGGCCTGCGACGAGCGCCCGGCTGTCCCCGCCCCCACAAGCCCCGCGCCCTCGAACCTCGAGCCCCTGACTCCGGGCCGGACTGGGAGAGGCAGGTGGGTCTGGCCCAGGTCCGGTCTGGCTCTGGGTTCGAGTCCGGCTGGGCGGGGGAGGGCGCGCTCACTCACCTCCGCCATGGCCGTGTGGGCGCGGGGGTGGTGCTGCGGGATCCCGGATGCGGGCCTGCGCACCCATTGGCTGCAGAGGCAGGGGCGGGACCAGGCGCCGGGACAGCGCCCTGATTGGTTGAAGAGAGGGGCGGGGCCATCCGCCAGAGCCCGAATCGGAAAGCACGGGGACGCAAAGAGTTGCAGCGACACGAGATGATTGGCTGCAGCGTCGGGTGTGGGCGTGGCTATTCTTTGTGGGGCGTGGTCTGGCGGAGCTAACCTCTGTGGGGGCGGGGCCGAGGAGGGACCTGAGGGCTTGCAGGGTCCTGGGTTTGGGAATCTACCCCGTGCACTTCCTGCTTTTTCTGTTGCAGGATGGGCACCACTCAGGGGGACAAAGGAGAAAACCAAGGCCCCAAGTGAGAGGACAGATGGTTCTGGAACTTTCTGCACTTGTGCCCTAGGGAGAATGCAGCTAGTGTGCTCAGGAGAGAACCAGGGACTTGCATAAGTGCACAATAAGAGCTTGGAGAAGTGTGTCCCAGGGACCTCAACCTGCCACGCCCTGTACCCCGTGCTCTGTGGCTCCCCTTGTCCTCCCAGTGCCCCCTCTGCCCCCCATGACATCCACTGCCCCCTCTTTTTCTTTATTGTTGGAGAGAGACAGAAATTGAGAATGGAGGGGGAAATAGGGAGAGAGACAGAGAAACACTTGCAGCTCTGCTTCACCACTTGTGAAGCTTTCTCCCTGAAGGTGAGGACCAGGGGCTTGAACCTACATCCTTGCACACTCTAATAAGTGCACTTAACCGGTGCATAAGCCCCCAGGCACCACATGGAACACCTCAGACGGCAATGGGGAAGCTCCATGGATAGGGTGGGGCGTTGCTGTGCTAGCTCCTGTTATCTTTCCCTCTCCTTTCTAAATATGCGAAGCTCGGCCTGAAAATTGCAATGACCACATCACTGCATGAGGGGGTGGGGGTGGGGGGCGGGTGCTGTACCCCACACCATAGTGCATATGCCTCACCATGAGTGCCCTGCCATTGCCTGTCGTGTTGATATAGTCACGGAGCCAGGGCCTCTAGTCTGCACAAGCCCACTGCTTTGGGCCATGATGGCTTTCGGACAGATAAGAGAGAGGCCACAGCTTGGGAGCTCCCTCCAGTGCCATAGGGACACCACCCATAGGGTGCTGAGGCTCCAGCTGGACTGAGTGCATGATAAGGCACATGCTCCCCCAGGTGAGCTCTCTGCAGCCCTCCGGCCTGGCCTCTCTGGCTGGGAGTGGTGCACTCGTGCGAGGGGTCCCTGGGGCAGGGGCGAGGGCCGTCGGTGCTCCTGGTGCGGTGTTCCCTCGCCCCTGGGTGGAGCGTGTGGCGTGGGAAGGCGAGGAGGAGGGGCTGGGTGCCGAGGATGTAACCCCTCCCGCGGCGCCCCGCACCCCCAGACACATACGGCCATGCGGTTCGGTGGGTGTTTACTGGGAACTGCAGCAGGCGGCGCTCACGCCTTCCTGGTGGTGCTCTTGGGGGTGGCGAGCTCGTCCAGGCGCGGGGAGGCGCGCGCCAGCAGGGTCGCGGGGGAGATGTGGTAGGGGTCGTAGCCTTCGTTCAGGTCCTTGCGCACCTTGGGCTGGGCCAGGGACAGGGTCCGGGGGCTGGCTACCGCCTTCTTGGTGACATCCTGTACCTCCCAGCGCGGGTCTCGGTCTGGGACGCACTTCTCCGACTGGGCCTTGGGTGCTGGGGGGCGGGAGGGGCGTCAGGGCGGGAGGAGTCACCCTGGGGTCCCAAGAGACGCAGACCAGAAGAGGGTCAGATGGCTGCGAGTGACAGCGTGTGCACGGATGGCACCGCACACGTGTGTGACAGTGGCTGTCAGCATGTGTAACTGTGATTGTGAGTGAACTTGTGCTTCTGTGAATACAAGTGTACTGTGACTGTGTGGTCACATGTGCATGTCCTGCACCCCAGCTTTCTCCCTGCACCCAGCTCTCTCTCTGCACCCAGCTCTCTCCCTGCAGACAGCTCTCTCCCTGCAGACAGCTCTCTCCCTGCACCCCAGCTCTCTCTCTCCACCCAGCTTTCTCCCTGCAGACAGCTCTCTCCCTGCACCCAGCTCTCTCCCTGCACCCAGCTCTCTCCCTGCAGACAGCTCTCTCCCTGCACCCAGCTCTCTCCCTATAGACAGCTCTCTCCCTGCACCCAGCTCTCTCCCTGCACCCAGCTCTCTCCCTGCACCCAGCTCTCTCCCTGCACCCAGCTCTCTCCCTGCAGACAGCTCTCTCCCTGCACCCAGCTCTCTTCCTGCACCCAGCTCTCTCTCTGCACCCAGCTCTCTCCCTGCAGACAGCTCTCTCCCTGCACCCAGCTCTCTTCCTGCACCCAGCTCTCTCCCTGCAGACAGCTCTCTCCCTGCACCCAGCTCTCTCTCTCCACCCAGCTTTCTCCCTGCAGACAGCTCTCTCCCTGCACCCAGCTCTCTCCCTGCACCCAGCTCTCTCCCTGCAGACAGCTCTCTTCCTGCACCCAGCTCTCTCCCTGCAGACAGCTCTCTCCCTGCACCCAGCTCTCTTCCTGCACCCAGCTCTCTCTCTGCACCCAGCTCTCTCCCTGCAGACAGCTCTCTCCCTGCACCCAGCTCTCTCCCTATAGACAGCTCTCTCCCTGCACCCAGCTCTCTCCCTGCACCCCAACTCTCTCTGCACCCAGCTCTCTCTGCAGACAGCTCTCTCCCTGCACCCAGCTCTCTCTGCACCCAGCTCTCTCCCTGCACCCAGCTCTCTCCCTGCACCCCAGCTCTCTCCCTGCACCCCAGCTCTCTCCCTGCATCCCAGCTCTCCTTGCACCCGACTCTCTCCCCCTGCACCCCAGCTCTCTCTCCCTGCACCCCAGTTCTCTCCCTGCAACCACCTCTCTCCCTGCACCCCAGCACTATCTGCACACCAGCTCTCTCCCTGCACCCCAACTCTCTCTCCCTGCACCCACCTCTTTCCTTGCACCCCAGCCCTCTCTGCACCCCAGCTCTCTCCCTGCACTCCAACTCTCCATGCACCCCAACTCTCTCTTTCCCTGCACCCCAGCACTCTCTCTCCATGCACCCCAGCTCTCTCCACACCCAACTCTCTCCCTGCACCCCAACTCTGTCTCCATGCACCCCAGCTCTCCTTGCACCCTGACTCTCTCTCCCTGCACCCCAACTCTCTCCCTGCACCCCAGCTCTCTCCATGCACCCCAGCTCTCTCCATGCACTGCACCTCCCCTTGCGACGACTCTCTCTCCCTGCACCCCAACTCTCTCCCTGCACCCAGCTCTCTCTCCTTGCACCCCAGCTTTCTCCCTGCACCCAGCTCTCTCCCTGCACCCAGCTCTCTCTTCATACACCCCAGCTCTCTCCCTGCACCCAGCTCTCTCTCTTCGTGCACCCCAGCTTTCTCCCTGCACCCAGCTCTCTCCCTGCACCCAGCTCTCTCCCTGCACCCCAGCTCTCCTTGCACCCCAGCTCTCTCCCTGCACCCCAGCTCTCTCCCTGCACCCCAGCTCTCTCCCTGCACCCAGCTCTCTCCCTGCACCCAGCTCTCTCCCTGCACCCCAGCTCTCTCCCTGCACCCAGCTCTCTCCCTGCACCCCAGCTCTCCTTGCACCCCAGCTCTCTTCCTGCACCCAGCTCTCTCCCTGCACCCAGCTCTCTTTCCCCAAGCACCCAACTGTCTCCCTATACTCCAGCTCTCTTCCTGCACCCCAACTCTCTCTATGCACCCCAGCTCTCCTTGCACCCCGACTCTCTCTCCCTGCACCCCAGCTCTCTCCCTGCACCCCAGCTCTCCTTGCACCCCAGCTCTCTCCCTGCACCCAGCTCTCTCCCTGCACCCAGCTCTCTCCCTGCACCCAGCTCTCTCCCTGCACCCCAGCTCTCTCCCTGCACCCCAGCTCTCTCCCTGCACCCCAGCTCTCCTTGCACCCCAGCTCTCTCCTTGCACCCCAGCTCTCTCCCTGCACCCCAGCTCTCTCCCTGCACCCAGCTCTCTCCCTGCACCCAGCTCTCTCCCTGCACCCAGCTCTCTCCCTGCACCCCAGCTCTCTCCCTGCACCCCAGCTCTCCTTGCACCCCAGCTCTCTCCCTGCACCCAGCTCTCTCCCTGCACCCAGCTCCCTCTCCCCAAGCACCCAACTGTCTCCCTATACTCCAGCTCTCTTCCTGCACCCCAACTCTCTCTATGCACCCCAGCTCTCCTTGCACCCCGACTCTCTCTCCCTGCACCCCAACTCTCTCCCTGCACCCCAGCTCTCTCCTTGAAACCACCTCTCTCCCTGCACCCCAGCACTATCTGCACCCCAGCTCTCTCCCTGCACCCCAACTCTCTCCCTCCCCCCAACTTTGCCCCCAGGATGGCCCTTTCAGCTCTGCATGTGACCCTGGGGGCTGTGTGGAAGACTGTTCCACAGTTGAGGGGCATGGCAGGGTGGCCTACAGGGTGGCCCCTGGCCCTGCATTCCTGGGAGGCCACACAGAGGAGCCCAGGGCCACGCACTGGACAGCTGCAGCAGACGGTTGTAGTCCGACATACGGTGCTTGGGCTTGGGCATGGGGTCCCACTCCTCAGCCAGGGCAGCCGGGGCCCGGGGCTGGGACAGCCGCAGCGTCCTCTTACTGGGCACCGCTGTCTGTGCCGCCTTGGAGACCTGGGACACCTGGGAATGGGGCAGAGGAATGTGGCCAGCCAGTGGGGAGAGCGGCCTGCAGGTCCCTGAGAAGCCAGTGCATCCCAGACCCATGCCTGCAATCGCCCCAGAAGCCTGAGCCCCCAGCAGTACTGCCATGATGGGCCCAGAGGCACTCCAGTGAGGGGCAGAAACCATTAGGGGTGACGTCTGGAAGGCAGTGGCTACAGAGAGGAGATGATAGGAAGACCCATCCCTCAGAGGCTCTCCTGTGAGGGGCAGCAACCATTAGGGGTGACGTCTGGAGGGCAGTCGCTACAGAGAGGAGTCCCGGTGTCCCCAGGTGATAGGAAGACCCATCCCTCAGAGGCTCTCCTGTGAGGGACAGCAACCATTAGGGGTGACGTCTGGAGGGCAGTGGCTACAGAGAGGAGTCCCGGTGTCCCCAGGTGATAGGAAGACCCATCCCTCAGAGGCTCTCCTGTGAGGGGCAGCAACCATTAGGGGTGACGTCTGGAGGGCAGTGGCTACAGAGAGGAGTCCCGGTGTCCCCAGGTGATAGGAAGACCCATCCCTCAGAGGCTCTCCTGTGAGGGGCAGCAACCATTAGGGGTGACGTCTGGCAGCAGTGGCTGCAGAGAGGAGTCCCGGTGTCCCCAGGTGATAGGAAGACCCATCCCTCAGAGGCTCTCCTGTGAGGGGCAGCAACCATTAGGGGTGACGTCTGGAGGGCAGTGCCTACAGAGAGGAGTCCCGGTGTCCCCAGGTGATAGGAAGACCCATCCCTCAGAGGCTCTCCTGTGAGGGACAGCAACCATTAGGGGTGACGTCTGGAGGGCAGTGGCTACAGAGAGGAGTCCCGGTGTCCCCAGGTGATAGGAAGACCCATCCCTCAGAGGCTCTCCTGTGAGGGGCAGCAACCATTAGGGGTGACGTCTGGAGGGCAGTGGCTACAGAGAGGAGTCCCGGTGTCCCCAGGTGATAGGAAGACCCATCCCTCAGAGGCTCTCCTGTGAGGGGCAGCAACCATTAGGGGTGACGTCTGGCAGCAGTGGCTGCAGAGAGGAGTCCTGGTGTCCCCAGGTGATAGGAAGACCCATCCCTCAGGAGGCTGCTGCACCCCCTCGACCCATGGCAGCTGCTGTAGGTCCTCCAGCCCCCATCTCCCGGGGGAATCCCAGTGCCCTGGGTGCCAGCACCCACCTGAGACATGGCTAAGCACCAGATGTTGTTCCGTGGCTTTGGGGTGGCCAGCTCCTGCAGACGACTGGATGCCTGGTGCTTCAAGGTGGGTCGCTGGACTGGCCAGCCTGCGGCCCTCCTGAGGGACATCACATTTGAGGCCGAGCCCAGGCTGGGTGCAGCTTTGTGCACATGAGTGCCTGCACTGGGTCATGTGACAAGTGCATGGAAAGCATGTTCATGTGTGTCAGCATGCCTGTGAGGCCGTGAGCACACGCACATGGGTGCTCTCTGTGTGTACAAGTTAAATATGTGTGTGAGAGCAAGGCATGTGTACACACTGTGTGAGCAGGCATTTGCCCTGCCAGTGTGCCTGTGTGAGACTGTGTACATGTGTGTGAGTTCCTTCTCTGTCCTCCAGTTCTGGGGGTGCAGGAGTCTGGAGAAGGGGGGCGCAGCTCTGTGCTGACTGAGCTCCTGAACCCTGAGTGTCAGATCCTGACCCACACCCCCCAAGTGTAAATGTGGGAGCTCATTTCAGGGAGACGGTGCCCCACCTGTTGTTGTTGTAATACTCTGAGTAGAACCTCTTGGGTCGAGCCAGTTCCTCCACGCGGCGGGACACGGCTAGAGAGGAGACAGACTGTCACCTGGGGTTTCCTGAGCCACCCTGCCAGGGAGGGGAGCTGTAGATGTCCCGAGGGACCTGTCACCAGGGGTCTGTCACCTGGGGCTTCTGAGCCACCCTGCCGGGGAGGGGGGTGTAGGTGTCCCGAGGGACCTGTCACCAGGGGTCTGTCACCTGGGGCTTCCTCTGCCACCTTGCAGGGTGGGGAGGAGAGGGGGGAGGGGGCAATATATCCCCAAGGCACCTGGCCCAGTGGGATGGGGCAGGCTTGGGAGGACCTCGGGCAAGCCTGAGCCCCCACCATGAGACTGGAAGCGGCCCACCCACCCACCGGGTACAGTGATGGACAGGGTGGTGTCCTTGACGAAGCGCTCAGTCCAGTACACCGACGGCCTGGAAGGCAGTGGGTCTCCCTGAGCCAGCGGGCACCCCACCCACCCCACCGTGCTGGGAGGGAGGGGCGGGGGTCAGGGTGCTGGGTGAGCCCACAGCGGTGGAGGAGCTCACCAGTAGATACAGAAGTGCAGGCTCTTCATGCAGGGGGACACCCAGGTGTACCCCTGACACGTGAACTTGATCCTGGGGACACGCTGCCGCCGCCGCCGCCGGGTACTCCTGTGATACAGCCCCGCCCTGCGCCTCTGGCCTGCCCAGCCCCCGCCCCCAAGGTCTGGGCCAGGGTGGGGCCCCCATGTGCCCCCCCACTCACCTGTCCTTCACGCTCTGCCAGTCGGTCTTGGGCCTGGCCAGGTCCCGCAGCCGGTGCCGCCTCCCCGGGAAGCGCTGGGTGATGGACAGCCGGCTGCAGGGAGGGCAGATCAGCACCCAGCCTGAGGCCCCCGGCAGGGGTCCCACACCTGCCCCTGATGCCCGAGGGCCACCTCACCCTGCCCCCCCACCACAGCTCTCCCATCTGTGCCCACACCCCAGCTCCCTGAGCTGCCCCCAGCCCCCCCCCATTGTCCATATAAGCTCCCCTGCCCCCCACTTCCCAGGACCCCCAGCCCCTGGTCCCCAGCCCCCACTCACCTCATCTCAGCCACCCCCTCCTCTGTGTCCTTCTTCAGAGCCTGCTGCTGCTCTGACGTGGCCTCCTCAGGGTTCAAGGGCTCCTCCACAGCCACCTCCTCCTCGGGGGGCAGCTCCGCCTCCTGAACAAGCGACCCTCGGCCCCCGTCCTCCACATCCTGGTACTTGGAGTCCCGCTGCTCAAATGCAGTGCCCGGGACACTCAGGTCCTCCTCCTCCTCTAGGCTCCCTTGGGCCCTGGGCTGGGCTTCCTGGGACAGGGACCCTGGCTGGGAGCGGCCGGGGAGGATGTCCTGGGACAGGGACCCCGGCTGGGAGCGGTCGGGGAGGACATCCTGGGACAAGGACCCCGGCTGGGAGCGGCCGGGGAGGACGTCCTGGGACAAGGACCCTGGCTGGGAGCGGCCAGCTGGGGGGTCCAGCGAGCTTCTCCTGTGGTCCCCCATGGACGGAGCAGCTTCAGACCTGCCACCAAGTTCCCTCAACACCCATGTGACAGTTGCCAGGCAACGAGAGAATGGCCACATTCCAGGCCTGCTGTGGGTGGGGCTCTGACAACGCCCTCCCTGTGCTCTCCCATATGGGACACCTGCCCAAGCAGTGCCCCACCCTGTCACCCCTCACCTGCTGAACTTGTCCACACCTGAGCTGGCAGGAGCTCACCTGCTGCTTGACCACTGGGGTCTCGTGCTGACCCATCACTCTGCTCCTTTAGATGAGATCAGTCCCAGTCTTCCTCCAGTGTCAAAGCACTGCCCATGTGGTGCTGGGGCTCTCACCTGGACCCAGCTCAGTGCAAGCCAGGGCATAGCTGGTGCATCTGGAAAGTTCTCTGACCACAACAGGAGGCCTGGGCCTCTGTGGAGGAGGGGACAGAACTGGGTCTTCTCTGCTGTGTATCTCATGGAACGCTGTCTCCCTCGGGTGTAATAAATACTTCTTAGTAACATAATAAAATCTCTTTTTAAAATGAGAAGCAAGCAAGCAAACAAACACCATGGAGGCCAGAGCCTTGCCAGGCCATTTCCTCCCCATCAGGCCCCTGATGGGGTGGGGTGGGGGGCGCTGCCACACCTGCCTTGGTTCACCCCTGCATGAGGGGCAGGCAGTCTTGGGGAGGGTCCCCGGTCCCCTACTCCCAGGTGCATCTCACACATACAGTCTACAAGGGCCCAGAAGGTAAACTGGGGCACAGAAGGCAGACCTCCAGGAGCCAAGCTCTCACCTCTGGAGGCTCCAGGGCAAGTTGTGTCTTATTAAAGTTTCCTCCACTTCAAAGCCCCAGAAGACAGAAGCCAGGTTGATCCTGGGGGCTACATGGCCCTACTGAGGGGAACAGCACTACCCCATGTCCTCACCTTGGCTCCTGCCCACAGCCCCCACCCAGCATCCCCACCTCAGCCCCCAACTCCCACCCAACCCCAAGCCCCACCACCACCCTACACTCAGCCCCCTATTCTTACCCAGCCCCCAGCCCCCACCTGACTGGGATACACACTCCTGTGGTCCAGGGCCCAGCTGCTGCCACCCAGCTGGAAGGGGGTAGGCCAGCTGGGGAACCGTCTACACAGGGCCAGAAGGAGCGGAGGCACAAACTACAGTCCCATACCTCCTGGGATCTTCCCCAGATTACAGTCCCATACCCCCTGGGCAAGGGCAAGGGCGGGGGGGGGGGGGGAATCTTCCCCAGATTACAGTCCCATACCCCCCTGGGCAAGGGCAGGGGGGGATCTTCCCCAGATTACAGTCCCATACCCCCTGGGCAAGGGCAAGGGAGGATCTTCCCCAGATTACAGTCCCATACCCCCTGGGCAAGGGCAGGGGGGGATCTTCCCCAGATTACAGTCCCATACCCCCTGGGCAAGGGCAAGGGAGGATCTTCCCCAGATTACAGTCCCATACCCCCTGGGCAAGGGGGGATCTTCCCCAAATTACAGTCCCATACCCCCTGGGCAAGGGCAAGGGCGGGGGGGATCTTCCCCAGATTACAGTCCCATACCCCCTGGGCAAGGGCAAGGGGGGATCTTCCCCAGATTACAGTCCCATACCCCCTGGGCAAGGGCAAGGGCAAGGGGGGGGGGAATCTTCCCCAGATTACAGTCCCATACCCCCTGGGCAAGGGCAAGGGCGGGGGCTTCCCCAGGTCCCTGTGGCATGCACACACAGCACCTCACATGCGTGTTCCACACAGGCTGATCACCCAGCACACACCACACGCAGGCAAGGCATGTGGCTATGGGAGGACATGTGTGTGTCACACTCGGTGCACATGCACAAGCAGGCTGGCACCAGGGGCAGAAGCAGGTAGGAAGCATCGGGTTGCCCCAGCAACATATCCTGAGGCCCCCAGGAAGCAGCTGCTCCTCAGCCAGACTGAGTGTTGGGGTGCTGCCAGGGCTCCCTACAGCCTCCTGCCCCGCATCTCTCAACCCACAGAGGGGGAAAGGAGCCACGCTGAGATCAGGGGATTATTTATTTATTTATTTATTGCCTCCAGGGTTATTGCTGGGGCTCAGTGCCTGCACCAAGAATCCACTGCTCCTGGAGGCCATTTTTTTTTCCCTTTGTTGCCCTTGTAGTTGTAGCCTTGTTGTGGTTATTATTGTTCATTCATTGTTGGATAGGACAGAGAGAAATGGAGAGCAGAGGGAAGACAGAGAGGGAGAGACAAAGATAGACACCTGCAGACCTGCTTCACCACCTGTGAAGCGACACCCCTGCAGGTGGGGAGCCGGGGGCTTGAACTGGAATCCTCCCGCCGGTCCTTGTGCTTTGTGCCTCATGCACTTAACCCACTGTGCTACCGGATCAGGGGATTAGACCTACTAGGGTCTGGGGGAGCCAGGTCCTGATGTGGGGGCCTAGAGGGGACCTTCCTGCAACAAGGCACTCACCACCTTCCCCCAGAGCCCTCAAGAGGTTCAGCTCTGGTGTGAGGTGCCAGGGTCCTCAGCGGAGCCGGTGTCAGGGCCCCTGCTAGAGTTGCATGGGTTCCAGGCAGCTTCTGTGGGACCTTGGTTTCACCCTAGCACACGCAGCCCTACACGCAGGCTGGGGCGGGGACAGGACCGTTGGTGACGGGCAGGGGACCCGCCTGGCCTCTCCCCCAAACTTGTCCTCACGGGCACCCGCCCCCTTCGACTCTGCCACCTGCCAGTCTCGGCACACGGCTGGGTGTGTGCAGCCCAGTACCCTGAGGAAGCTGAAAGAGTGGGCAGGAAGTGGGGGAGCCCCTTCTCCACACCTCAGTCTCCCCACTTGGTACAGGGTAGGAGAGCTGCAGGACATGGAGCCCCCTCCCCATTCCTACCCCAGACCCAGCTTCACCACGGAGTGCCAAGGAGAGGCCCTGAGTGGCCAGGCTCGAACCCAAGTCCTCAAACACAGCAAGGTTCACTTGTACGGGTGTCTGTGACCCCTAGCCCTGGGGAACCCTGCTTTCAGACAAGAGCAGGGAGCTGGTTTCCGGGGGGGGGGGGCTCTGGGGGTGGGTGGGGATTCAGGAAGGGGACTCTATGGGTGGTCGGAATGAGGAGTGTATGGATGGGGGTTCTAGGGATGCTGGGATTGGGAGGCTAGCTGCAAGGGTCCTTGTGGGTGGGGGCTCAAGAGGGGAACACGATGAGTGGTGGGTGCTTATGGAGGGGGGTCCCAGGGGTGCTGGCCATGAAGGCTCCCACGGGTGCTGAATGGGCTCCATGGTGTGGTACAGCATGTGTGCCATCAAACCCCTGCCCCCACCGTGAGCACAGCAAGACTTTCCCCTGCCCAGCCTGTTGCTGGCGGGCCCTGCATCAGGAGGGTGCCCATGTCCCACCCACCGGTGTCCCCACAGCCTGGGGATTCCCGCAGGTCCTCCCTCCACCAAGCAGTGAGCCGCCCCCACGCTCTGAAACACCTTTATTGCACTAAAAACAGCGTCTATAAACAAACAGCGAGGGGGTGGAGCAGGCCAGTCCCCTCAGAGCAGAGATGCCGGCAGGAGAAGAGAGAGCAAGCACAGGTCCACAGAGCCACCAGCCACCAGCTGGGGGTGGGGCTGACATGAAAGGGGAGCTGCTGGGTGCCCCAGGGTGGCTGGACAGGGCATGGAGAGGGAGAGGAGGGGGGCTCCTGAGGGCACCTGTGAGCACACCCTCGGCTGGATGGACAGCTGCCTGAAGCCACAGGCCTGGGAACTAGTGCTGGGGTGGGGGGGCAGGACGGGAGAAGTCAGTCTCGGGACAGGACCTGTGGCCACTGGACACACCTGCAGGAGGGGGTGATACACAGCTTTGAGGCCCCCGTGGAGGGTGCTTGCCCTGCAAGGGGGCACTGCTCTGAGGCCAGGAGATGGCTCAGGCTGTGGATGGGCGTTCTATGAACCATGAGCAGTGCTGTTATGTCTCTCCTGCTCTATCTTCCCCTCTCTCAGATTACAAGGAAAACAAAATTTGGCAGAAGCAGGGGAGTCACAAAGATGCAAGGCCCAGATGAGCTGGAGAGTAAAAAAGAGAGAAGTCCCAGAAACGAACCTAGGGGATAAAAGCTTTGGACTCTCAAGCACGAGGTCCCCAGTTCCGCCCCAGCATTGCATGTGCCAGAGTGATGCTCTGCTTCTGTCTCTCACTAATTAACACATAAATAACAGTTTTAAACGAAGAGATCAGGAAATGGTACCACTGACAGAGTGCACATTTTATGAGCCATGAGAATTTGAGTTTGAGCCACCAGTCTGGGAGCAGCTGGGAGCAGCTGCTCAGGGCAGCCACAGGAGCTGTGGAATGGTGCTGTGGCGCCACGCCTTCCCTCTTTCACCTTCAGTCTGGAGGAAAAGCGGGGAGAGCTTGTAGGGCCTATGAGAGTTCTGCAGGCACAGGGCTCTAGTGAAGCCCTGACGGCAACAAAACAGCTGCTTGGGGCAGTGAGAGAGAGGGGCCAGAAAATAGCTCCCCTGGGCATGAGAGACTCTAGAGGCCAGTGAAGCAGCTCCCCTGGGCATGAGAGACTCTAGAGGCCAGTGAAGCAGCTCCCCTGGGCATGAGAGACTCTAGAGGCCAATGAAGCAGCTCCCCTGCGCTTGAGAGACTCTAGAGGCCAATGAGACAGCCCCCCTGGGCATGAGAGACTCTAGAGGCCAATGAAGCAGCTCCCCTGCGCTTGAGAGACTCTAGAGGCCAGTGAGACAGCTCCCCTGGGCATGAGAGACTCTAGAGGCCAGTGAGACAGCTCCCCTGGGCATGAGAGACTCTAGAGGCCAGTGAGACAGCTCCCCTGGGCATGAGAGACTCTAGAGGCCAGTGAGACAGCTCCCCTGGGCATGAGAGACTCTAGAGGCCAGTGAGACAGCTCCCCTGGGCATGAGAGACTCTAGAGGCCAGTGAGACAGCTCCCCTGGGCTTGAGAGACTCTAGAGGCCAATGAAGCAGCTCCCCTGGGCATGAGAGACTCTAGAGGCCAGTGAATTAGCTCCCCTGGGCATGAGAGACTCTAGAGGCCAGTGAAGCAGCTCCCCTGGGCTTGAGAGACTAGAGGCCAGTGAGACAGCTCCCCTGGGCATGAGAAACTCTAGAGGCCAGTGAGACAGCTCCCCTGGACATGAGAGACTCTAGAGGCCAGTGAGACAGCTCCCCTGGGCATGAGAGACTCTAGAGGCCAGTGAATTAGCTCCCCTGGGCTTGAGAGACTAGAGGCCAGTGAGACAGCTCCCCTGGGCATGAGAGACTCTAGAGGCCAGTGAGACAGCTCCCCTGGGCATGAGAGACTCTAGAGGCCAGTGAATTAGCTCCCCTGGGCATGAGAGACTCTAGAGGCCAGTGAAGCAGCTCCCCTGGGCATGAGAGACTCTAGAGGCCAGTGAAACAGCTCCCCTGGGCATGAGAGACTCTAGAGGCCAGTGAAGCAGCTCCCCTGGACATAAGAGACTAGAGGCCAGTGAGACAGCTCCCCTGGGCATGAGAGACTCTAGAGGCCAGTGAGACAGCTCCCCTGGGCATGAGAAACTCTAGAGGCCAGTGAAGCAGCTCCCCTGGGCATGAGAGACTCTAGAGGCCAGTGAAGCAGCTCCCCTGGGCATCAAAGACTCTAGAGGCCAGTGAAACAGCTCCCCTGGACATAAGAGACTAGAGGCCAGTGAGACAGCTCCCCTGGGCATGAGAGACTCTAGAGGCCAGTGAGACAGCTCCCCTGGGCATGAGAGACTCTAGAGGCCAGTGAGACAGCTCCCCTGGGCATGAGAGACTCTAGAGGCCAGTGAATTAGCTCCCCTGGGCATGAGAGACTCTAGAGGCCAGTGAAGCAGCTCCCCTGGGCATGAGAGACTCTAGAGGCCAGTGAAACAGCTCCCCTGGGCATGAGAGACTCTAGAGGCCAGTGAAGCAGCTCCCCTGGACATAAGAGACTAGAGGCCAGTGAGACAGCTCCCCTGGGCATGAGAGACTCTAGAGGCCAGTGAGACAGCTCCCCTAGGCATGAGAGACTCTAGAGGCCAGTGAATTAGCTCCCCTGGGCTTGAGAGACTAGAGGCCAGTGAGACAGCTCCCCTGGGCATGAGAGACTCTAGAGGCCAGTGAGACAGCTCCCCTGGGCATGAGAAACTCTAGAGGCCAGTGAAGCAGCTCCCCTGGGCATGAGAGACTCTAGAGGCCAGTGAAGCAGCTCCCCTGGGCATCAAAGACTCTAGAGGCCAGTGAAACAGCTCCCCTGGACATAAGAGACTAGAGGCCAGTGAGACAGCTCCCCTGGGCATGAGAGACTCTAGAGGCCAGTGAGACAGCTCCCCTGGGCATGAGAGACTCTAGAGGCCAGTGAGACAGCTCCCCTGGGCATGAGAGACTCTAGAGGCCAGTGAGACAGCTCCCCTGGGCATGAGAGACTCTAGAGGCCAGTGAAGCAGCTCCCCTGGGCATGAGAGACTCTAGAGGCCAGTGAGACAGCTCCCCTGGGCATGAGAGACTCTAGAGGCCAGTGAAGCAGCTCCCCTGGGCTTGAGAGAATAGAGGCCAGTGAAGCAGCTCCCCTGGGCATCAAAGACTCTAGAGACCAGTGAGACAGCCCCCCACACACAGTGCACAGCCCCGCCACTGTCCCGCCCAGGTTGCATTCCTGCCCCAGGCACTGGAGGAGGCCAGGGTGCCCGGCGTCTCCCTTTCTCTGCCTCTCCAGCTCAGAGACAAGGGCCAGGACCCCAGCCGGGCTCAGGCACAGGGCAGCAGCGCGGCCAGCGGCAGCTCCTTCTCGCCCAGCAGCGTGTCCCTCTTGAGGCTGCTGCCCTTGTTGACCACCTTGATGCGCAGCGCCAGCTTGCCCACGCAGGCGGGGCCCAGCCCGTCGAAGAAGAAGTCCTCGTTGAACTCGGGGCGCCGGCTGTGCTTGACCACGGTGCTGCGCTGCTTCTGCAGCTTCCCGGGCAGCAGGCAGAGCGCCACGCAGCAGTGGATGGCGCGCGCGTCCCAGCGCCGGTCGTACAGGCCCTCGGCCGCCAGCAGCCGCACCCGCAGCCGGGCCTGAGCAGCCTGGTACTCGGCCCGCAGCCGCACGCTGCCGCGGGGACCCAGATGCACGGCCTGCTCGCCCGGCGCGGGCGGCGCCGGGGGCGCGGGCGGCGCGGGGGCGCGGCGGGGCCGGCGGCGGCGGGCTCCCGGGCTGGCCTGCGGGGAGCTGTCGTCCGCGGACAGCGAGCCGGGCCGGGCCACGGCCTGCGTGAGCTGGCTGACCTTGGCCTGGCCGTCCAGCGCGAAGCCGCGCAGCAGCGACACGGAGCGCGACAGCAGGGGCGAGCCGAAGGGCGAGGACTCGGCCGACGAGCCGGTGTCGCTCTCGCCACCACTGGGACCCCGCAGCGCCGCGTCCCCGCCGTCGGGCCGAGGCCGGGCTGCGCGGCGCGCGGCGCCGGGGGAGCCGGCCTGCGAGGGGGCGCCGGGCTCCCCTGGGCGCAGGGCCTCGCGCCGCGGGCTCTCAGCGGGCGCGGGTGTGGACGCGGGCAGGGCTGCCTCCTCCGCGCAGTCCTCCGCACTCTCCACCTGGATCACGTGGCGCGTGGCGGCCTTCAGCAGGCTGCGGCTTTCGGCGGCCAGGCGTGCGGGCAGGCGCGGGCTGCGGGGCGCGCGGCCGGGCTCGGGGGACTGGGGCCCGGGCTCGGCGGGCGCCTCGGGGTCGGGAGGCGCGGCGGGCAGCTTGGGCGGGATGAAGAAGTCAGGGATCTTGTCGGGCGTGAGCACGTTGCTGTAGACGGGCCCCCGGGCCCGGTCCGCACCCTCCGCCCCGTTCTCGCCGGACACGCGCAGGCGCTCCAGGAACCACATGGGGGTCTTCTTCATGGGGACGGCGCTGCGGGGGGAGGCGGGTGAGCTGCGCACACGACGGGGAAGACAAGTGGGGACAGGGCACACCCCCAGGGCTCAGCGACAGCGGCCAGACTCTGAATGGGGTGAGGGGTGGTCCTGCGGGGCAGGGGTCGTGGGAGTGGACTCTGTAGGGTAGGCCAGGGAACAGGTGGGCCTTAGGGGGGGGTGATTGGCGGGGGGGTGGGTGGGGGTGGGTGGAGGGGTTCTGAAGGGACTGGACGGGGGACAGGGTGGGTGGTGGGCTCTACAGGAGCCTTGGGGGGCTGGGCTCCGAGGGGGTGGGCCATGGGGGGAGGGCTGGCCTCCCAGCGGGTGGGCCATGGGGGGAGGGCTGGGCTCCCAGTGGGTAGGCCATGGGGGGAGGGCTGGGCTCCGAGTGGTGGGCCATGGGGGAGGGCTGGGCTCCGAGGGGGTGGGCCATGGGGGGAGGGCTGGGCTCCGAGGGGGTGGGCCATGCGGGGAGGGGTGGGCTCTGAGTGGTGGGCCATGGGGGGAGGGCTGGGCTCTGAGTGGTGGGCCATGGGGGGAGGGCTGGGTCTAAGGTGGTGGGCCATGGGGGGATGGCTGGGCTCTGAGTTGGTGATTCGAGGAGAGGGGGGAGGTGACTCTGTGGGGGCCATGAGTTGAGGTCTGGGCTCTGAGGGGTGGGCCATTGGGGGAGGTCTGGGCTTTGAGGGGTGGGCCATGGGGGGAGGTCTGGGCTCTGAGGGGTGGTCCATGGGCGGAGGGCTGGGCTCTGAGTTGGTGATTCGAGGACAGGGGGGAGGTGACTCTGTGGGGGCCATGAGTTGAGGGCTGGGCTCTGAGGAAGGTTGGCCATGGGTGGAGGGCTGTGTCTGAGGACTTTGGCTGAGGGGAGGTCTGGGCTCTGAGGAGTGGTCCATGGGCGGAGGACTGGGTCTTTGGGGATGAGCCAAGGGTGTGGGCTGGGCTCTGAGTGTTGGTTGGGGTCAGGGTGGAAGTGAGTGGGCTCTGTGGAGGCCCTGGGGGGAGGGGTGGGCTTGTGTTGTCGGCCATAAGTGAGGGGTGGACTTGAGCGGATGGTCCAGGGCGCACGGTGGGGTCGGCCCGAGGGGAGCGGGCCTTGCGCTGGATGAGACCGGGGGCGGGGCGGGGCGTGCAGGGGTGTGTCGGGGCGGCGACGGTGGGCGATGGGGTGGGGGTGCGTGTTGGAGGGGCGGCGTGGGCGTGGGGAGAGCCAGGCCGCCGCCTCGGGGTCGGGTGCCGCGGCCGGAAGTCCAGGGCGCCCAGGGAGCGGGCGGTGCCTGAGTCCGGGGCTCTCCCGGGGGACAGCGGCCCTTCTTACCGGAGAGGTCGCGAACTCCTAAAGGCTTTGCGCTCGGAAGACGCCGGGACGGAGGTGCGGCCCCAGGGCCCCAGTTCCACCCGCCCCGGCCTCCCACCACCTGTGGCTTCTCCCGGTGCGCTGGGGCGGGGGTCCCCGCTCTGCGCTGAGGTCGGGCGTGAGTCTGGGCGCTCTCGACCCGCGTGCACCCTCCCCCTCGCCCCCAGCCCCTCGGCCCGGCTGGGGGGGGCTCGCTGCCCCGCGGGGAGGTCACGGGGTGGGGGGCTCACCTGGGGGCAGCGGGCGGCGGCGTTGGCCGGCGAGCGAGGGACTGGCCGGCGCGGGCACAAGCCGGGCGGGCAGCACGCAGTCACCGGGCGGCGGGGCTCGCGCGGGAAGCGCCCAGCCCCGCGCCACCGTACTCCTCCTAGTATGCGCGCAACGACGCGCGGGAGCTCGTGGGGGCCCCATCCCTGGCCCTGGGCGGAGCACAGGCCGGCCGCAGCCGCACGCGAGTCCCAGGCTCCGCTCCACTGTCCTCAAGTTGGTGTCCCCTTCCCACTGGGTGAGGAAGGTTTCCTTCTAGAAGCCCAGGAATGAGGTCTGCTCCTTCATCTGGGGAGTCACTGAGCCCCTGGCGGGCTGGTGAATGAGCTGTCATCCTGAGGGACTGGGAGGGATGGCTCTGGCACCTGTCACCTTGGGCTGGGGACCCAGCTGTCACCCCGAGGGGTTGTGTGGGGACCCAGCTGTTACTGTAGGGGGCTGTGTAGAGACCCAGCTGTCACCCTGAGGGGCTGTGTGGGGACCCACCTGTCACCCTGAGGGGCTGTATGGAGACCCAGCTGTCACCATGGGGGGGCTGTGTAGAGACCCACCTGTCACCATGGGGGCTGTGTAGAGACCCAGGTGTCACCATGGGGGGCTGAGTAGAGACCCAGGTGTCACCATGGGGGGCTATGTGGGGACCCAGCTGTCACCCTAGGGGGCTGTGTGGGGACTCACCTGTCACCCTGAGGGGCTGTGTAGAGGCCCAGCTGTCACCCTGAGGGGCTGTGTGGGGACCCAGCTGTCACCCCGAGGGGCTGTGTGGGGACCCAGCTGTCACCCTGGGGAGCTGGGGCATGAGTGGGAATTAACCAGGGTCTCAGCTGTCAGCCGTACCTCACAGGGAGGTATGCAGTTAGATAAGCACAGGAGCAGGTGTGCAGACATAGAAGCTGGGGAGCAGAGGTGAGGCCCCAGTCCTGGTGTGGCCCACCTGCCCCCCTCCCACTGCCTCAAGCCTTTCCCACCTCCCAGCCTCTGTTTTCCCTACTGGAGCCACGCTCACTTGCAAGGAGCCATTGATACAAGGAGGCTGTGGGACTGATGGGAGACTTGTGGTTTACTCTATGACAAGCTTCCAGAGTGTTCTGGCCTGAGAAAGGGCAAGGGACAGTCTCTTCATGGCCACACTGGGATGAGGACAGAATAGCCACAGTTCTTCCCCTCCCACTTCCAGTGTCCAGATGAGGAGGGCCTGGCAGGGGGACAGGGGGGAGGGTGGATCTCTCTAAGCTAGGCTCCACTCTGCCTGCCACGCAACCATCTGGGGAGATTCACATCCTGAGACCACCTCCAGGAAAGTCTCCCTGCCTGTAACATCAGCCCTGAGTATATTAGCAAGTGGGCTTGGGAATCTGTAGCAGCAGCCCAAGGAGGGGGGGAGGGCATGCAAGGAGGAGGGGGGCCTAAGGGCTCCTGGTACCAGGGGCTGATCCGGCCCACCCTAGTCCTGTCAGCAGTGTTCTCTGAGCACTTGCTCCCTGGAGTCGCTGACTTAGGTACAAATCCCGAGTCCCATTTGGTACTGTGTAGCTTCCTGCAGGTGTCCTGCCTTCTCTGTGCATCTTGTCCTAGGCAGAGCTGCCTGGCATCGGAGCCCCCTGAGGATCCCCACTCCCCTGCAGCTCATCATGTCTGAGGGGAGTCTCCTTCCATGAGGAAAGGGATTGGAGGCCTGGCCCAGAGTCCTGACCCCCCCCCCCCCCAGCACCTGCCTCAACCACATGCCTACCCTGTCCCCCATCCCAGGAAAGACTGAGGCCTAGAGGAAGCAAGCAGCTGGGGTAAGGGTCCTTATGTACCTGTCACAAGCCCCTGACAGTGAAGGACCCTCTGTCCATTCCCCCAGAGGATGGCAGGCCCTCAGAAGATCCACCCAAGGCCCCCAGGGGGGCGCATCTCTGGGGCAGCTGTTGTGCCTGTGTCAGGCTGGCCAGTGGAGGAAGCATCCCACTCCCCAGGCTTGAGAGTGATCCCCTTCTCAGAGCCCAGGTTCCAGGCAGGGGTTTCCTCTGAACCCCAGATGCGAGCCGGGGGGGGGGGGGGGCTCCTGTGCTAGTGGACTGAATAGCAGAGGTTGTTTGGGGTGGGGGGCAGAGGCTGGAGACACGGGATCCCATCACCCCAGCCCTAGGAGGAACATAGACTTCAGGGTGGGGAGACCAGACAGGAGAAGCGGGGAACCAAGGCCACCCTCCAGAGCACAGCCCCAGGTGGTCCTCTCCTCTCTCTGGCTTCTGTGTCCTCTGAGAGTCGGGAGAACCTGAGCACTCCAAGCGTGTACCTGGCCCAGCACACTTTCGCGCCAAGGCAGCACCAGAGGGGGACACTTCTTCTTCTTCTAGCATTTGCCCTTCTTCAGTAGCCAGTCAACAGCGTCAGGTTGAGCCTAATGTCTGCTTGTTGCTGGCTTTGAAAGTGACTGGGATCCATGTGGATTCAGTCGGCTAGGAAGGATCGTCAGTTTCCCCAGTAAATGGGTACTCACAGGATGCACCACGAGAAGGTCGATCCAATGCATCCAGGGGGGACACTGAGGTAGCTAGGTGGGCTGTGCTGACCACGCACACATGCCCGGCCCCCACCCCTTCTTGGCGGGGTCCTGAGCTCCAGGCCCCAGCTCAGCCATCACGATGAGCCTGTGGTGAGCTCCAGAACAGTTACCTGAGGGCTGACACCACGGTGCACATCTGTGTGGGTCACTACTAAGCCCCCCCCACACACATACACACCTGGTAGAGGGCTCAGTGCCAGCTTGCTGACAGGTGGGGATGAGGGGTGGTGGGTGGGTGGATGAGTGGAAAAACAGATGTGTGGTAAGTGGAGAGAGGCATGGACAATGGATGAATAGTCGGATGGTGGAGAGAAGGTTGGGTGTGTGCTAGATAGATGAATGGGCCAGTGAATAAGTGAACAGAAGAACAGACTGGATGGACGGACTGTGCTGGATGGACTGGTCAGCAGATGGATAAACTGATGGATGGATGGATGGATGGATGGACTAGTCAGTAGGTAGATAAACTGATGGATGGATGGACTGTGCTGGATGGACTGGTCAGTAGGTGGATAAACTGATGGATGGACGGACTGTGCTGGATGGACTGGTCAGTAGGTGGATAAACTGATGGATGGATGGACTGTGCTGGATGGACTGGTTAGTAGGTGGATAAACTGATGGATGGATGGATGGACGGATGGATGGACTAGTCAGTAGGTGGATAAACTGATGGATGGATGGACTGTGCTGGATGGACTAGTCAGTAGGTGGATAAACTGATGGATGGACGGACTGTGCTGGATGGACTGGTCAGTAGGTGGATAAACTGATGGATGGACGGATTGTGCTGGATGGACTGGCCAGTAGGTGGATAAACTGATGGATGGACGGACTGTGCTGGATGGACTGGTCAGTAGGTGGATAAACGGATGGATGGACTGTGCTGGATGGACTGGTCAGTAGGTGGATAAACTGATGGATGGACAGACTGTGCTGGGTGGACTAGTCAGTAGGTGGATAAACTGATGGATGGATGGACTGGTCAGTAGGTGGATAAACTGATGGATGGATGGACTGGTCAGTAGGTGGATAAACTGATGGATGGATGGACTGGTCAGTAGGTGGATAAACTGATGGATGGATGGACTGGTCAGTAGGTGGATAAACTGATGGATGGATGGACGGACTGTGCTGGATGGACTGGTCAGTAGGTGGATAAACTGACGGATGGATGGACAGATGGATGGACTGGTCAGTAGGTGGATAAACGGATGGATGGATGGATGGATGGATGGATGGATGGATGGATGGACAGACTGTGCTGGATGGACTAGTCAGTAGGTGGATAAACGGATGGATGGACTGTGATGGGTGGACTGGTCAGTAGGTGGATAAACTGAAGGATGGATGGATGCATGGATGGATGGACGGACATATGAGTGAGTAGATAAAGGAACAAGCGAATAGAAGAATGAACGTGTGATGGGTGGTAGATGGACTGATGGATAGGAGGATGGACTATGGTGGGTGAATGGTGGATAGAAAGATGAGTGAGCGGATGAAGGAACTAATGGATAGAAGAACAGATGTGACAAGAGGATGGACAGAGGGTTAGGTGATGATGGACAGAAGGAAGAACATGTGATGGACAGATGGATGGATGGGAAGGTTAACTATGGGGTAGAAGATGGACAGATGGATGCAGAGTGGTGTCTGCAGGGACAGACCCCTTGTCTCTGAAGTGAGACGTGATGCCACACGCCCCCAGCTCTGTCTTCTAATGTCTTCACCCTCTGTTTGGGGCTCATCAGTGTGACTTTTGCTCGCCACATCCTGGCGACCCACCATAGCATTGGTTCAGTCTTCTGACTGCAGAGGAAGCGGGACCCCACCCCCCCCCAGCACCTCAGACCAGGGGCCACATTAGCCGTCCGCACTGAGGACCTGCAGGAGGACGGACCCTCAGAGCAGCTTGCAGTCAGCACAGAGCCGAAGGCCAAGGGCCCTAGGAGAGGCAGGGACCCCAGAAGCGGAGACAAGGTGAGCAGCGTGTGGAGCCAACATGAAGCACTTGCAGGTGTATTGGGGGTCCGGGACAAGGGGCTGCACATGGGAGCTCAATGTGGGTGCCTCCGAGAGATTGGGGTGTCTCTGCGGGAGGATACAAACAGAGGTCGGGTTGGGGACTCGGGTCACAGCAACCCCCAAGAACACCCCGGAGTACCCTCCTCCAGCCCCAGGGGAGCAAGCCTGCTACCACCAGGGCTGTCCAGTTCAGCCTCCCAGCCCGAGGGCCCCACTGCTCTGGCCACCCCAGGGCTAGCCACAGTCCAGGCGTCCAGCCCAGGCACTCACCTGGAGGGCCCCCTCCTACAGCCCCCAGCCTGGCAGGAAATGGGGGGTCCCTTCTCTCAGCACAGCCCCAAGCTCCCCCCTACTTCCAAGTCAGTATGAGCCATGGCCTGGGGGCCCCAGGGCAGCTCAGCCCCACCAAAGACAACAGGCACTGATTTCTCAGGAGAACAGAGTTGGGCCAGGAGGGCGGGGGCACATCCTGGAGGCCCCGCCGGGTTTCTGGGCAACTGAATGTGCAGAGAGGCCCCAGCAGAGGCTTGTCTTTGGTATGAGCAGGCCCTGCAGCCCGGGCGACCCTCAGGCAGAGTCCGGGACCTGGGCACAGGAGAGGCCCCCCGTGGGCCAGGGCTGAGCGTCGTGTCCTGGGGGGCAAGGCAGAGGGACCAGGGGTCAGTATACCTGAGTGCAGAGGGCCCCAAGAGCTGATGATCCCCTCCACCCCACTGTAGGGCTGCTGACCAGGACACCTGCTTAGCCTGGAATCCTCTATGTGGATGTGCAGATACCCCTTTCTGCTCCAGACCACCCCAGCTCCCCACAGGCAGCTATGTCCAGCACCAGGTCCTCCCCAGCCCACCCAGGGGGCCCTGTTCTGGATGGTTCCACCCTGGGAACCCACCTAGGCCTGTGGGTCTGGGTCTCTCTCTGAGCACACTTTCAAGGGGCCTGGTGGTAGGGCCCAGCCTCCACCCCCAATGGGGGTCTATCCTGGGGACTTGAACCCCTGAGGCAGGCACCCCTCCAAGACACACTGGCCTGGAGGGCAGGAGGCAGGAAGGAGGCATTGCCATGAGGACAGCCAGGTACCCAGAGTCCTTGGGGGAAAGCCCTTTCTGCCCGTGACTCTCCTCTCCTGCTGCCCCCTAACCCTGGCTCCCCGGCCCTCCTCACAACACTCAGCCTCATGCTCCCTCTGGGAGGGCCCGGGTGCCTCCTGCTCAGCCAGCCACAAAAAGCAAGCGCCATCGGTTACCATGGCAACCAGCAATTCCACTCCCAGGGAATCCACAGGGACTGCGGATCCACTCACAGAACCCATACCCGCACAGAGGGAGACACAGTCGGGCTCCCCTACCTCCCCGCCCAGGAAGACCCCCCCACACACAGCAGGAGGGAGACAGCCCTCCTCTAGAGGAAGGCGCTGGTAGACAGACACATGTCAGGGAAAGACCCAGATCCCCAAGGCTCCAGGTAGGCATGCAGGGCTGGAAACATGCAGAACAGGCCCCTCCAGACAGAAGCGGGAGCCAGAAAGAGCTGGGGGCTGCTAATGCAGGGGGCTGCCTTTGGGAAGACAGCAAGTTCTGGAATGAGATGAGGCATGGTCACATAACTGTGTGAAGAAACTCAAAGCCTCCAAGTTGTGGGTTCTGCGTGGGTGCGCTGGAGGGCCCTAGGTTCCAAGATCATCCCCCCACTCCCGCCCGACTCTGAGCTGAATTTTCCAGATACAGATACAGACAGAAAGAAAGACAGAAAGAGCAACACAGTGCCAACACTTCCCGACGTGCTGTGGGAGACTGAGCTGGAATCTGGGTCATGTGAGAGCAGACACCTCCCAGATGAGCTAGCTACCTGCCCCCTGGGCTCTCGCTGATGTTTTTCCAGCCTGCAGGACTCCATCACTCCCCCGCCCTTTTTCAAGTATAGACGGAAGATAGGAGACAGTGAAGGGGTGCAGAGAGACACCACAGAACCTCTTCACCCTGTACACGACGCCCCCATAACACGTTTCAGGAGCTTGGACCCGGGTCCTTATGCACAGGGAAGTGTGTGCCTAGCAGGCTGGCTGTCTCTCTCCAGCCCCACATCCCACCTAAAAGATCACCTGCAGTGCCTTGCACAAAGGCCAGGTTTGACCCCAGCACCACATGGGAGGCACTGAGGCACCTGGGGCAGCTCCAGGGCTGTGCTGCCTCACCCTCTTCTCCGTGTATGTATAAAGGGGCCCAGCTGGGCACCCACCTGGCTCAGGGCTCCCTCTTGACCACGCCACGCAGGTGCAGCTCACTCTCCGCAGCCATGATGGGCTGCCCGTTCTGCAGGTGATAGTCAATCAGGTGACTGATGCTGTCGAACAACACATCCTTGGTCCGCACCTGCAGGACCCAGAGGCTGAGTGTCTCCAGGAGAGCCAGCCCTGCCCTGCCACCCCCACCCCGAGCACTCAGGCCCAGAGATCTCGCAGCAGAGAAGCAGGGTGGCTCCGGGACTCCTATAGGAGACACGGCGGTGGGGGGTGGGGGCAGTGGCGCCAGTCCTGTCCAGGTCCTCGCCCCAGACCTGGGTCTATGTTTGGACGGAAGAAGCATCTTTGCAGGTGAAATTAAGAATCTTCTTTCAAGAGCCAGGGCTCACTCACAGGCCAGCATTTTCATTGTGTATATTCTATTTCTCAAGACATAATTATTCACAGGAGAAAGAAATGCAGAGCATCATTCTGACAGATGCCACACTGGGGATCAAACCCAGGACCATGCTTTGAGAATCCAGTGCTTTAGCAACTGTGCCACCTCCCAAACCACCCTTCTTTACGGTCTAGATAGTACAGAGAAACAGAGAAAAGACACCACCACCCTGCTCCATTATCCATGGAGCTTCCCCTGTGCCACTCTGGCTGCTGCTGGTGGTGCCGGGGCTACAGCCCAGGGCTGCCTGTGTGCATGGGGTGCAGCCTGCTGGGTGAGCCATCTTCCGTCCCTGGAAGCTCACAAGTGGACAGAGTGAATGACTTGTGAGCATCAGGTCCTGAGCTTGAGCCCCAGCATTACCTATGCCACAATGATGCCCTGCTTCTCTCTTGCTCTCTTAAACAAGGAAATGAATTTTTTGGGGGGGAGACCAACCAGATGGTGGCTCACCCAGTAGTGTGCACACGTCTCTAGGTTCAAGCTCTAGGTTCTACCTTCAGGGCTGGGGAGCCTCATGAGCAGTGGAGCAGTACTGCTTGTGTCTGTCCCTCTCACTCTATCAAAATAAACCAAATAAAACAGGAAAAGAAAGAGAAGCAGGGTCTTGCTGCCTGCAAGGCCAAGGCCACGAGGAGGTGCTGTGGGCTGTGGGCACAGGGGGCTCAGGAATCCCACCTCGGGGCCAGACTCCCAGGCTATCTCCATAGCCCTGGGGGTGGGGCCTGGGGCCTGCATTTTCACCCCATTTGGGAGGAAGCTCTGAAACTAGCTATCTCCCCATGGCAGTGTGTGTGTGTGGGGGGGGGGGGGGCGCCCTCTGGGGCTCCTTTTGGGAAGAAGAGATTTGACCAGGCAGCAGTGAGCTCCAAGCCAGTCCCCCACACAGGGGAGAGGGTGGCTGCAGCCCCACCTTGTGCACTGGTCCACTGGGCTCAACTAGGCAGACTCAGAAGGGCAAGTGCCGGGTATCTTCCCTGTGGGGAAATCACCTGCAAGATCTATGGTACTCTGATGTGAGAGATGCTTCATAAACTCCAGAACTCATAAATTGAAAAGCACTGGGTAAGTCTAAGATGCCTCAGAGGCCAAGAACACCAGGCCTCACTGGTGCACAGCAACTCAAAGACATTACTTCACGGACTGTGGGGAGAGGGGGCCTCCCTGTTCAATCACAAGGCAGCTCAAAGATGCTGTTGATGGATCTTTAAAAAATAACATCTCCCGAGTGCTGGGAAGTGGCTATCCTCACAGAGCACACATTTTGTCAAGCCCACAAGCCTGGGTTTGAGCCCCTGGCCACTAAATGGGAGCACCATTTGAAGGGGAGGTTTCATGAGCATTGGACCACAGCTGCAATGTTCTCTTCTCTCTCCCTCTCTGTTATTGAAGTAAGAGTAGCTTAGGAAGTGACCCAGTGGTTACAGCACTGGACTATCAAGCATGAGGTCCAAGTTCTATCTCCAGACTCGCATGTGCCAGATGGATGCTCTGGTTCTTTCCCTCTCCCCACTCCTCCATAAAAATATTCATTTTGTTTATTTATTTTTACCAGAGCACTTCTCAGCTCCAGTTGATGGTGGTGCAGGAGAACGAACCTGGGACCTTGGAGTTTCAGGCATGAAAATCTTTTGCAGAACCATAATGCTACCCCCACCCCCACCCTATAAATAACAAAAGCCAGCTGGGAGCAGTGGAATGAGACAGGTGCAAAAAATCCCAGTGGGAGAGAAAATAAACTATTTCTTTATGGAGATTGTTCAAGCTGTCAAGCTGTATTGGTGCTTTTAAAAAAAATCAGATTTTAGTAATCTGGACACAAGAAGTCTCAGTGAACCGAGGCAGAGCCTGTGAGCTCTCATACGCACCACAGTAAAGCAAGCATGGTATGTGGAGTGGTCGCCTGTGGGGAGGTGCACCCCACACTGAGACCTGTAGGGGGAGGTGCTCTGACCCCAGCTATGCAGGTCGAGCTCTAAACCCCAGAACTGCAGCTGCTGCGATGTCCACAGAGCCCCCCAAAGGCACCTGTGCAACCCCACACACTTCCTAGACCGCTGGGGGCTAAGGGATCCGAGGTCCTGGACGCAGGAAGTCACCCTACCCCCTCCCACCTGCCGACCCCTCCAAGCAGTGGCCCCCAACAGGTCCACTGTCCTGCCCTTAGCACACCCACACACCCACACTCAGGACACTCTAGCCCCTGGGCCTTGCCTACTACACAGGACTGAACCTTTAAATACCCTCAAGGTCCACCAGTAGCAGAAGCTGCCTGCCCCGCCCACCTCAAGCCTCACCCAGTCAGTGACACGCCCTCCAGGCCCACCAGCAGGTGGTTGGGCTCGCCTACACGTCACGCCCGCTCGAGACCACGCCCCCACGCCCAACAGCAGATGCCTGGCCTGGCCCAGCTGTCCTGCCCACCCCTGACCACGCCCACTCGCGACCACGCCCCCAGGCCCACCTGCAGGTTGAGCTAGCCAATGCGCCACGCCCACTCCAGGTCGTACACTCTAGGCCACGCCCTCTAGACCAAGCCCTCCAGGTCCCGCCCGCCCACCCTAGCCGCCTCCAGACCACGCCCCCAAGCCCACCAGCAGCAGGTGGTTGAGCTAGCCTACGCGCCACGCCCACTCCAGGTCGCACACTCTAGGCCACGCCCTCTAAGTCCACCCGCCCGCCCTAGCCCACTCAAGACCACGCCCCCAGGCCCACCAGCAGGTGCTGGAGCTGGCTGGCCTGACCCGCCCACCAGAGGCCCCGCCCTTACCACGCCCTCCGGGTCCACCAGCAGCAGGTGCTTGGGCTGGCCGGCCTGCATGCCGGTGAGCACGTACTGGCCTGGGTTGGTGACGCTATCGCGTACCAGGAAGTCCCCGTCCACCCGAAGCAGCTTCTCGGCCGCCCGCCGGCTCATCTGGCCATGGTACCAGGGCTCCTGCCGCAGCTGCTCCTCTGTAGGGGCGATGGGTGCCCGGCGGGTGGGGGGACTGGGCCACTGGTCCTCTATGAGAGCAGGGCCTGCAGCCACCTGGGAGCGCTCGTGCAGCTTGAGGGCATCCTCGAAAGGACCTGTGGGTAAGGATGCGGGAGGCCGGGCTGCAGGGGCGGACTGGTTCTAGAAGAGTGAGGTCCTTAGGTGGAACTTAGTAGCAGTGACTGGGAACCAGTACTCACTGGAACCTCCCCTGCATGGTGCCCCACCTGGGCCTGAACATGTCTTATGCCTGTCCCGTGCTGCACATGAGCCCCACCTGGGCCTCCCCGGCCCGGAGCCCATCACTGCAGAGGCTGTGGTGTGTGCTCAGTGCTCAGTGTGTGTGCTCAGTGTGTCCTGTCCCCAGCAACCCATCAGCCCCCAGGTTCCTGGGGTGCCCCCACCCCACATACGCATGTCGAACAGATCCTTCTTAGGGCTGTCCTCAGGCCGCGGGGTTTCAGGGGTGTCCAGGCCCTGTGTGTTGACATACAGGTGGTCCTCGTAGTCATGGGGGCCTCGGGCATCAGCCTGCACATAGCCGTCCCCTGGAGGGTTGGGTGCTGGGTCAGAACCCACGTGGGCACCCAACTGCACCTGTGACCACAGCGCCCCATCCCCAGGCTCACACCTGGCCAGTGCCCCTCCTTTCCACACAGCCCACCCTGAATGTGTTCATTCTCCACACTCAGAAACCCTGTCACAACAGCCACCGCCTGTCTCTGCTGGCTGCCTGTAGAACTTGGGAGAGGGCGTGGGTACTGGAGGTCTGACGGGCTGCCCAGAAGGCTGGGGCTCTGCCTGGAGCTCTGGAGCTCTCCTTGGAGCACTAACTGGCTTCCTGGAGCACTGAGGCTCTCCCTGGAGCACTGGGGGGACTGTTTGAAGCACTGGAGCTCGTCTTGAAACACCGACTGGATGTCTGGAGCATTGGGGCACTCTATGGAGCACTGGGGGCTGCCTGGAGCTCTGGGGGGCTGCCTGCAGCACTGGGGGGCTGCCTGGAACACTGGGGGGCTGTCTGAAGAACTGAGGCTCTCCCTGGAGCACTGGGGACTGTCTGCAGCACTAGGGCTCTCCCTGGAGCAGTGGGGCACTTCCTGGAATATTGCAGATCTTCTCGGTACCCACGGGTAGGTGTATTATGGCCTGCCACAAGTGCATGGTGCTGTGGGCACAGCAGGTGGCAAAATGCCCAGGTTCTGGAGGCTCTAAAGACAGCATGTGGATGCTGGCTGCCTCTGGGCACAGACTGGTCGTGGGTGGCCACCTGTGGGAGGGTGGTGTGGGAGGGGGCAGACTGAGCTGAGACCCACATCCAGCCTGCGTGAAGTTCACGGAGCCTGGGCTCTGGCCCTAACACCCCACCTGGTGTCTTGACTCTGAAGTCCTGCACAGCGGATGTGGCGACCACAGCAGGAGTTTGAGACTATTAGCATACAAATGAGGAGGTGCTTCAGAGAGGGGGGATGTGAGCAAGGGACTCTGAGCACGCAGGCCTCTTTGGCCGCTGCTTCTTCTCCTGGCCAGAAGCATCTCGGTGGAGGTGCCAGCACGGCTACTGCTCCTGGGAACTGAACACGTGTGACTCTGCTAGCCAGTAAACTTTTAGACCCCTCTACAGCCAGGAGCAACCTTTGCCAGAGCTGATAATTGTTTAACTTATGGGACTACACTTTTGCTAACTATACTCACAATTTTTGGACCTAGCGTACTCTTAACCCTTGATGATAAGTGCTTATTTTGCCTTTTACCTGTGTCACCCTAATAAACCTTGTATTGTTTAAACCAGTTCCCAGCTCCACCGCTGTGAATCCTTTCACACACCGCAGCAGCCCCCAACTCCAACCCCTCTTTTTAAGTTCAATTACAAGCGGATCCCAACCCCCTCCCTCAAGCAAAATTCTGGATTCATCAGAAGGGCAGGCAGCATGGACTGGAGAGCCTGAAAACCAAGGAAACTTCTGGAAGAGTCCAGTGGTGCCTACAAGAGGGGCTGGGAGGGGCAGCTGGGGCTCAGAGGCTCTTTGTGCCCCAAGTCTTCAGGTCATCAAGAGGAGGACTGAGGGGCACAGCCAGGGAGCATACCTGGGGGGTCCAGGTCCCACTGAAGCCCATGGGTATCCCTTCGAGCAGGAGATGGTCCCTGAAAAAGAGCAAGGGGTCCCCTGAGACACAGAATCCCCACTGCCAGCAGAACACCCCCAGCTCCCCAGCAGGAAGATACCATCTCTCACCCTGGCCTACGCCGCCCCCTCCTACTCTGACACCAGACTGTTCCCTGTGCCTACACACCTTCACTGCACCAGGGGCCCAGTCCACCTGTCAGAGCCCAGCCCCACACCCCCTCTGAAGAGGCCCCCGGGAAGCTTCCAACGTGTGCAGTGAACAGGCCTCGCTGTGTATTGAGACACTGTAACTCAGCCCTGGCACCTAGGGGAGTTCCTTGGATGGCGGAGCAGGGCTGTGGCACCTTGCCTGTCACCCTTTCCAAAGGGGGGGGGGGACATTGGGCAGCCTGGGATGGGGCACAGTGGCTAGAGAACTGGATCTCAAGCCAGAGTTGACAGGGAGATAACACAGGAGTTTTTGCAAAAGGACTTTCCTGCCTGTGGTTCTGAAGTCCCAGATTAAATCCCCAGCACTGCCACAAGCCAGAGCTGAGCAGTGCTCTGGTGAAATAAAAGAAAAGAAAAACAGATTGAATTAAAAAATAATTATAATAAATAAATAGCATTTTTTTAAGCATGAGGTCCTGGGTTCTATCCCTGGCATCACACATGCCAGAGTGCTCCTCTACTTCTCTCTGTGTGTTCAATAAATAAATCTCACTTTAAAATAAAAGGAGGAGTAGTCTCAGGAATAATACAGGACTGGGGAAACAAAACAGCACATGTAGGCTCCTAGCCCCAGAGGCCACAGGTTCAATCCCTGGCATCACATGTGTCAGAGCTGGGGTGTGTGGGGGGCGGGGGCCATACCTGGTTGAGAGAACATGTTACAATACACAAGGGCCCAGGTTCCAGCCCCCAGGGCCCCACCTGCAGAGGGGAATCTTTATAAGTGGTGACGCAGGGCTGCAGGTGTCTCTCTGTCTCTCTCCCTCTCTATCACCCCCTTCCCTTTCAATTCCTGGCTGTCTCTATCCAATATATAACGATTAAAAAGGACATTTACATTTATAAAAAATGTATTTGAAAAAAGAGAGAACTGAGAGGGGCTCTGGTGAGAATAGCCAAGTGTCTGGGTGAGGCAGGGGTGGGGGGACTGAGGCTAGGGAAAAGGCTGGGGGACTGAGGGGGGGTGAAGCTGGAGATGCTGGGCCTGAGACCTGGGGACTGAGGCTGAGCCAGAGGTGGGGGAAGGGCTGAAACTGAGGGGCCCAAGGCTGGGGACTTGTCCCCACGCCCCCACAGGGGCGACAGGAGTGGGTGGCTGACCTGGCCCCGGGCACAGGGCTGCGTGAGGGCCAGCCGTGAGTCCACCAGCCCGCCAGGGGGCGGCTCCTTGCCACGGACACTGTTGTAGTAGTTGTGCTCCGCGTCTTCACCCCCCCAGGCAGCAGCCTCGGGCTCCGTCAGCCTGGGGACAGACCACAGACAGGCAGGCAGACAGCGAGCTCACGGGAGAGATGCACCCAATCTGGGGGCTCTGGTGGGAGAGGCGTTGAACCCCCAGGAGCCGAAGCCCCGTAGGCGGGCCCCACCCAGGGGACTTGGGGTCACACCCAGAGCCCGTGCCAGGGCAGCCGGGGGCCTCCCAGCCCTGGTCCCAGGGTCCCTGTGCCCATCCCCAGGGGAGACCGGCCATACCCCTCAGAGGGCACAAGAGTCTGAGGGGGGCTGTGCAGGAACTGCTTGAAACGTAGCTCGAAGGCCTGCCCCACAGTGGAGATGACGCTCTGGGCCAGGCCCTCACAGCACTCCAGGATGTGGCAGGCTGGGGACAGGGATGGATGGGAGCGCTGGCTAGGACACCCCACATCCGAACACTCCCACCCCACCCCCACCCTGGCCGGCCCGCACCTCGATGATTCACAGGGTCCTTGGCCACGTAGGCCACGTAGTCAGTCATGTCCTGTAGGGACAGAGCAATGGAGGGCGCTATGCCGCCTGGGCCCAACCCTCCACGGGCAACAGGCAGCAGGCAGCCACCCCTGTCCCCTCCTCACCGTGTCTCCGCCGGACGCAAAGGAGATGGACTGCATGTGGTGGCTGGCAATGACCTGCAGAGAGACGCTGGTCAGGGGGTGGGGACGTCCCCAGCCTCTCCTGGGGCTGGACATGGAAGCCAGGCCACAGTGAGGACAGCCACCACCAGCCAGGGCACCTGTCTCACCACGAACAGAGCCCAGGTTCAAACCCCCGCACCACCTGAGGGAGCCACAGCTGTGGGGGGCAGGGGGGAAGAGGGGTATTGGAGATGATGTCTGTGTCTCTCTGGAGAGTGGCCCCAGAGTGCTAAGGCCATTCACAGCCCTGGCCACCCACAGCCATCACACTCACGGGAGACAGTGGGTCGCCAGCACACATCCTCATTTGCATGTCTGCTTGCACGTGGGCCCACCTGCATGCCATCTGCATACACACGTCTACTCGCAGCAAAGCAGCGTCCTCCTTTGCATACGTCTGCAGCCACTCCTCATTTGCATGCCCACTTTTTGCATTAGTATTTGCACGTCATGCATTTGTATGAGCATTTGCATACCCTCATCTGCATACCCCTCGTCTGCATATGCATTAGCATGTCCCTCATTTATAGGAGCCTGTGCATGATCCCTCATTTGCATGTCTGTTTGCATCTCTCCACACGCTCATCAGCCTGCTCCTCTGCCCTGCCTGCATGCTCATCTGTGTGTCTGCTTATCTGCATGCCCGTCTGCGTCCATCTGTCCATTCACATGATGCTTTGCATCCGTCCACTCGTCAGCAGCATGTCTGCTCCATTCATTCAGTCACCTGCATCTATCTGCATACCATCTGCCTCTGCCCAGCTCAGTCCCTCCAGGCCCCAGTGGCCAGTGATGGCTGGGCTAATACCCAGGCCCCTCCCCCCATCCTGTTGCCTCCTGCCCACGGGCCTGGGGAGGACTGGCTGGGGCCTGGGGCCTGCATGGGAGGGACGGGTGGTCAAAGCCCCCAGCTGCTCTGGACAGCTGTCCTCCTCACCCTGCCCCTGCTCCCTCCATGACCCTCTCCAACCATCTCCTGGTGACACCACTGCTTCCAGGAAGCCCTCTCTGATGCCCCAGTATCCAAGTCAACTCTGGTTGTTTCTCTAACAGAAGACTGTAAGTCAGAGTCTCCCCCTTGGCTGACCAACCCAGGGAGTCATCTTGGGGAGTCCTGAGTCTCACAAATGAAGCCAGCCTCCTTAGCCCCACGGTGATACTAAGGATGCCTATCCCAGTACCAGTGCACGGTGCACCCTGAGGAGGTGGCCCACACCTGGCGGGCATAATCACCTGGCAGGTGGCTCTCACCAGGGACTGGCCCTCATCTGGGGCTCACCCTCACCTTGGGCTGGGTCTCATCTCTGGCTGGCCTTGACCTGGTGGGTGGCTCTCACCTGGCGGGTGGCAGGCACTGAGAGGTTGAGCCCATCAATGGAGATGCTGATGGCAATACTCATGCCAGCAAAACGCAGATTGCTCCTTCCCAGGATGGAGGCCAGCGCCTTGTTGGGGGCCTGTGGGGTGAGGACTAGGATGAGCGAGAGGGCTGAGGACTGGGTGCCAGAGCTGGGGGTGCTGGAAGGTGGCCAGAGCTGGGGGTGCTGGGAGGTGGCCTGGGTGGCTGAGAGCAGAGGCTAGGGTGCTTGGAGGTGGCGGGTGGGGGTGCTGAGGACAGAGGTTGGCGTGCTGGGAAGTGGCCTGGGGGCTGAGAGCAAAGACTAGGGTGCTGGGAGGTGGTGGTGGTGGGGGGGGGCTGAGGACAGAGGTTGGCGTGCTGGGAGGTGGCCTGGGGGCTGAGAGCAGAGGCTAAGGTGCTTGGAGGTGGGGGGGGGTGCTGAGGACAGAGGTTGGCGTGCTGGGAGGTGGCCTGGGGGCTGAGGGCAGAGATTGTGGAGGAGAGGCACAGGGGTGGGGAAGATCCACAGTGCCCTGCAGCACCCCCAACAGGCAGGCGCCCACCCACCTTCTTCTTCCAGGAGCCCCGCACACCAGGCACGGCCTCGTGAAGACGGTTGATGGCCTCCCTGGGGGCGGGGGGGGGGGGGAGGGATGCTCAGAGGAGGGGCCCCTGGACAGCCAGCCGCCAGCCTCAGAGGATACCCTCTTCTCCCTAGCCTCTGTTTTCCCAGCAACCCCCCCCCCTCCTCAAGCCAGACTCAAAGGTACAGGGGCAGAAAGCCCAGGTGACAGGGCCAGCGAGTGTGCACAGAGCCCGCTGCCCCCCACACCCCCACACCCCAGGACACACACCCGCAGGAGAGGAGAAGCTGGGCCAGCCCCTCATGGAGGCTCAGGGGAGAGCCAGAGAGAGACCCAAACCCCAGGCCTGGGGTGGATGTCCAGGGTGGGAACCATCCAGACAGACTTCCTTGCAGAAGGGACATGGGAGCTGGGCTGTGGTGGGGGGCAGGGGGAGTTGCCTCTGGGAGGTTGGGTCATTCTGAACTAAGGCAGTATCCCTCTGATAGACATGAGGATGGGGAGTGCCGTGGAGGGCATTCTGGGCCAGGCTGCCTCCCCTCTGAGGGTGGGGGTGGGGGATGTTCTGGGCCAGGACTAAGTGGGGTCAGGCTGGGCTCACCTGGTGACCTGGGTGCGAGTGTTGAAGTCCAGGGAGCGCATTGAGCGGAGCACCTCGATGCAGCCCATGTACTGGGGGAAACAGCTGTCAGGAGCCTCCTCCCCTGCGAGGCTGGGTCCATCTGTCCTCCCTCCAGGACAGGGGAACACAGGGTGTGGCTCCTGTCCTCTCCCCACTCCAGGGCCCGGCTGGCGGAAATCTCTGAACAGGCCTTCACAGAGAGACCCAGGACAAGGGCCAGGGACCCCCGCCTCAGAAGCCAGGACCACCCTCCCCCCAGCCCAGGCCCCTAGTAGTATGATCCCACCATGAATGGGCCAGCAGCGGGAGCTATTGATGGGAATGGGGCTTCTGTCTGGGAGCATGCTGGAATGTTCTGGAATTAAAATGTATTCAGGGTGCTGGGGAAATAGCAGTGACTCTGCAAAAGACTTTCCTGCCTGAGGCTCCCAGGTAGTCAGACTCGAACAAGGTCTCTGGGAGAAAAACAGTTAATGCAGTGCAGAGCTGGCTCACCAGGAAGGGCACCACTGTGCAGAGAACTGAAGAGGCAAGAAGCCGAGGTTTCTAGAACTGAGGACCCGGGTTTGAGCCCCCAGCAGACATGTGGGAGCACCTGCACAGGGAACACTTAACAAGCTTGGAAAAGTGGGGTGGGGGGCTCTCCCACTCCCTCCCTCCCCCTCTCCCTCTTCATCTCTCCCTCACTGTAAAAACAAGAGGTCTGTCCAGGAAGCAGCTTAGTGGTAGCTGGGTCAAAGCCCCAGACCTGAGGGTGAGCACAAAGTGAAAAGAACTCATCATCCTAGGGCAGCCCAGGCAGGGTACAGAGATGAGAATGCAGGACTTCAGGGTTCTAGGTGCGGAGTTTGATCCCTGGCATCGAGTGCGCCAGAGTGATGCCCCTTGTGCTCATGAATAATTTAATATTTTAAAGCTGTATTTACTTATTCACGAGAGACAGGAGAAGAGAGAAGCAAAGCCTCTCTCTGGCACATGTGATGCCAGGATGGAGCTTGGGACCTCACATCTGAGAGCCCAGTGCTTTATCCACTGTGCCCCTTCCCACACTGCAATTAGTATTTTACTTAAAAAGTGCCCAGGGGTCTCGAGGTAGCTCACCCAACAGAGTGCATGCCTTACCATGTGCTGCCCTAGTCCCAACTCAGGCACTACATGGGAGCACCCTGGATGGCACTGGGGAAGCTCCAGAGCTGATGGAGCTGGGCTAAGGTGTCTCTCCTACCCCTGTCTGTCTCTCAAGATGTGGAATAGAAACTGGGCTGGAGTGGTCCAGGAGGTGGCACAGTGGATAAAGCATTGATTGGATTCTCAACCATGAGGCCCCAAGTTCGGTCCCCGGCAGCACATGTGCCAGAGTGAGGTCTGGTTCTTTCTCTCCTCCTATCTCCCTCATGAATAAATAAATTCTTTTTTAAAAAAAAGAGGGAGCCGGGCTGTAGCGCAGCAAGTTAAGCGCAGGTGGCGCAAAACACAAGGACCGGCGTAAGGATCCCGGTTTGAACCCTGGCTCCCCACCAGCAGGGGAGTCGCTTCACAGGTGATGAAGCAGGTCTGCAGGTGTCTGTCTTTCTCTCCTCCTCTCTGTCTTCCCCTCCTCTCTCCATTTCTCTCTGTCCTATCCAACAACAACTACAACAATAAAAAAAAAAAAAGGGCAACAAAAGGGAATAAATAAATTAAATAAATATAAAAAAAGAAAGAAAGAAACTGGGCTGGAGGTGCTGGTCATGGGCGTGATGGAGAGGATATGCTGGACACTGGACATCAGCTGAGGCGGGCCTGATGGAGAGGGGACACTGGACACAGGCTGGGGGTCATGATGGAGAGGGGACACCGGACACTGGCTGGAGGGGGGTCCTGGAGGAGAGGAGGGATGGAGAGGGGACACCGGACATCAGCTGAGGCGGGCCTGATGCAGAGGGGATGCTGGACACTGGCTGGGGGTCATGATAGAGAGGGGACACCGGACATCAGCTGAGGCGGGCCTGATGGAGAGGGGATGCTGGACACTGGCTGGGGGTCATGATGGAGAGGGGACACCGGACATCAGCTGAGGCGGGCCTGATGGAGAGGGGATGCTGGACACTGGCTGGGGGTCATGATAGAGAGGGGACACCGGACATCAGCTGAGGCGGGCCTGATGGAGAGGGGATACTGGACACTGGCTGGGGGTCATGATAGAGAGGGGACACTGGACACTGGCTAAGAGGCGGGGTCCAGGAGGGGGTGGATGCTGAGAGGTCACTCACAGGTGTCCCCGGGTGCCCAGGAAGCAGGCGGGGAGCTTCTCCCCGGGCTGGGGTTAGGAGCGCACTCACCCGCACGATGTATGAAACCCCAGGCCCCAGGACCCTGGCGTCGGGGTGCAGCCAGCCGTGCGCCGGCCGGTGGATAAAGCTGCCCTTGCGGGTCCACTCGTCCGCGGCGTCCGGGGGCGTCCCCCGAGCTCCCCGCGGCCCCCGGCAGCGGCCGAGCGCGGGCAGGGGGCAGGGCGCGGAGCAGCGAGGCTCACAGGCGGCCAGCACCGCGGCTGCCAGCGCGGGGACCCCGGGCGGGCGCGCGGGCTCGGGCTGGGGGTGTGCGCCCCCCGCGCCTCCCGCACGCCCCGGCCCGCGTCCCAGCAGCCCGGCGGGGGCGGCGAACTTCCACTGAGGCATCCGCGGCAGCAGCGCGCAAAAGGTGGTGGGCGCCTCGGGCTCAGGGGGCGCCTCGGGCTCAGGGGGCTCAGGGGGCTCAGGGGGCGCGGGGGCCGCGGGGGCCGCGGGGGGCGCGGGGGGCGCGGGGGGCGCGCGCGCGCCCGGACCCTGCGTCATGGCCGCCTCCCCGCCTCCCCGCCCCGGTGATGTCATCTCGCCCAGCGCGCAGCCGCGGGGGGCAGCGCCCCGGGGACCCCGGCCGGCCGCGGGAGGGGCAGCACCCGCCCGCCGCCCCGCTTCTAACCGGCGGGGTCGTGGGCGGGCGGCGGCCAGTGAGTCTCCACCCTATGGAGCCCCACCCTAGGGGGCCCCCGACCCGCCCGGGGCCGGGGAGCCAGGCTCCCGTTGATCTCTAGCCTGGGAAACCGAGGCTCTGTTGGGGGGCGGGGGTGCTACGGGGCGCGCGACGGGATCCATGGGCCGGGGCCTCTCCCTGGCTTCGGTTTCCGCGACCCCACGTGCACGTCGAGAACTCGGGGTCCGTTAGCCCCACCCGGCCTCGGGGTGAGGGGGTGGGGGGTCCTGCCAGGGGGCGCGGTTACCGCACCCCTCCCCCAGCCTCGCCAGAACAAAGGGAGGGGCCGGGGCGAAACAGGGGCGGTCGAGGGGCCGATCAGCTGGGGGGGGGGGGGGCGGAGAGGTCCGGCTTGGGGCGAGGGAGCAAGGCGAGAAGGGGTTGGGGGGGGCTGGGTGAGGGACAGCGTGGGGGCCCTGGGCGGCGCTGGGAGGAGGAACTGGGCCAGGAGGGGCGTGGGGGTGGGCTGGGAGAGGCGGGAGACAAGACTAGGAGGGGAGGGGCTTTGGGGGACCTGGGCAGGGGTGGAAACCCTGGGTGAGGAGTGAGGGGAGCTGAGCTCGGAGGGGCAAGGAGAGGAGGGGGTGTCTTGGGGGTCGTCCTGGGAACCAGTTCGGCCCGGACACTGTTAGAGTCCGTTGGGCGTGGCCTCTGAACGCGATGGTTGGGAGGTGGGCACCGTTCAGAACCTGGGGGTGCTGTGTCTGCTGTGGATGGCTGTATATAGGGTGGGCCCTTGTGAGGGGCTGGTGGGACTCCTGGACATCCTTCAAAACTCAGCCCAGTGTGCCCTCCGCCGCCCACTGACAGCCCTGGGTGGGTCCCTGTCCCCTGGGCCGAGAATGTATGGCGGGGTCCTCCTGCGTGAGAACAGAGGGGGACAGGGGACATAGCGTTTATTGGCGGGGTCCTCCTGCGTGAGGACAGAGGGGACAGGGGACGACATCGCGTTTATTGGGGGCGGGGTCCTGCGTGAGAACAGATAGGGACAGGGGACAGCGCGTTTATTGGGGATGGGGGGGGGTCCTGCGTGAGGACAGAAGGGACAGGGGGACAGCGCGTTTATTGGGGGCGCATCTCCCGAGACGGAGGGGGATTCTCAGATGGAGGTCTCCCGAGGCGGGGGTCAGTGCGGGCGGGGCGCGGTTGGAGGCCCGGTTTGGCAGAAACCGGAGCTTCGGCCTGGAGGACGCAACGTTCTGGGACACAGGAAACCTGCCGGCAAAGTCTCCCTTTCAGCGCCTGGGGTGACCCGGACAGAAGTGGGGCGCTGGCGGTTCGCCGATCACCACAGAGCCCGAGGGAAGGGTGTTGGAGGGTCAGCCGGGAAAGGGGGTGCGCTGGCCCCGCCTCCGGAGCCCCCCGCCTGCCGGGGCCGGAGCCGCGCCCCGCTCAGGAGACGGTGCGCAGGGGTGCCCCGGGGGCGCAGCGGGCCCGGGGGTGCGGCCGGGGGACGGCGGGGCGCGGGTCCGGCCCTGCATGCTGAAGGCGGGCGGTCGCGGCCGGTAGGCGTTGGGGTCAGGGCACTCATACTGGCCCGGCCCGGGCGTGTCCGTGGGGGCCTGCGGGGGCCGGGAGGAGGCCGAGCGGCCGCCCACCGTGAAGCTGGGGCTGCAGGGCTTCGTGAAGACCTGGGAACCCCAGAGCGGCGGCAGCGTGTAGGCGTTGGGTGCTGGTGCCGGGCTGGCGGGGAGCGGGGGGCACAGGCGCGGGCCCAAGCTGAAGGCGGGTGGCGTCCGCTGGCGCATGGGGGCCACCTTCTCAGGACTGTAAGTCCCGGGGCCCGGTGTCACCTCCAGGCCTGCGCGGGAAGAAGGGGGGACGAGTCTGGGGAGCCCAGCCCCTCCCCAGCTCAAAGGTCCCCATTCCACCCTTGGGAGCTTGGGAGCTTGGAAGCTTGGGAGCTTGGGAGTGGGAGCCTGAGTGAAGCAGTGTCCCATGTCCTCCCTTGGTCCCCCTTCTGCAGCCATGTGCTCTCCAGGCCACCAGCTCTCAACTCCCCCACCTGCTATCCCAGCCTCAGGGTGGGGGGGGCGCACCTGCTGGGGGCACTTGGGAGTGCGAGGGGGTGATAGACTCAGGTATATAGATAAGAGGGTGGGTGGGTGAGTGGGTGGATGGTGGATGATGGGTGACTGTGGGGGGGGGGGCGGGGGTAGATGGATGGATAGATGGATTAGATGGTGATAGAGGATGGATGGGCGAATTGTGGGATGAGCGGGCCAAGGGGTGAATGTGAATTGGGGGTTGGGTGGGGGTAGGCCAAGGGGGAATTTGGGTGTGAGTGGGGGTGCACGGCAGGGTAACTGCTTCTGGCCACCCGTCACTCACCCCGAGACTTGCCCCGGCCCTGCATGGAGAAGGCAGGGGTACAGCTGCGGCCAAAGCGGGTAACCTTGGGGTCCAGGAAGTAGATGGGCCCGGGGCTGTCATCCCCCGGAGATGCTGGCGAGAGGAGTGAGCTGAGGTGACTGCATGGTCTCCTGTGCTTGTGACCTGGGGCGGCCTCCTGTCCTCCTTTGAGGACGCAATTGGGGTGACCCAGGGTCACTGCTCTTGCGGAGCTGTCCCCAGGGAACAGTTCAGCTGCTCTGGGACAGGAGCCTCACCTGGAGTCCTCTCCTTCTATGGGGTCGTCATCCAACTCCTACTCGCCCCACAAATCCCTGGGTCCCAGGCCCCTGCCTCCAGGAAGCCTTCCCTGGATGCTCAGACCATGTGCACCAGCCTGACCCCCACCAGCCTGAGTGTCCCTGACAGGCCCCCAGCCACATTTTCAGGCCACACACAGGCAGTGAGGGGGCGGTCCACTGCCTGTGCTTGCACTGAGGGGACTGGGGCGAGAGCAGGGACACCCACCCACACTGCCTTACCCTGGCTGGGCCTATGCAGCAGCTTGAAGGCAGGGCCAGCCAGCCCAGGGAGATCTTGTTAGATGAAGCCCACTGAGGGGAGCAGGTGCAGGCCAGCCCAGGGCCTGCCCAGAGCCCCGTCACAGCAAATCCAAGAAATGGAGGGCCTGAGGGAGGGACCCTGAGCCTGCCCTGAGCCCCATCACTTCCGGCCCAAGAGGGGATCCTGGGAGGAGGGCGGGAAGCCTGCTCAGAACTCCATCATAGCCAGCCTGAGATGTGGGGCCAGGGGGGACCCCAAACGTGCCCAGAGCCCCATCACAGTCAGCCAAGGCAGGGGGCCCTGGGATAACCTGGGAGGAGAGCCCAAGCCTGCCTCAGAGTGAGAGGGGGCTCTGAGAGTGGAGGGCCCAGGTCAAGGGTCCTTGAGAGTGGGAGCAGCAGGGTCAGGGGTTCTGAGAGTGGGGGGACCCAAGGGTACCCTAAGAGTGGGGCCCCAGGACCTGCTGGGGCTCTGGCAGCTGGCCTGGGCCTCTGGACTTTGTGAGTGGCGAGGTGAGGGCATTGTGAGCTAGACCGGGGTCACAGGGTGGGGCGGGGGCAGAGCCTACCCTCACACTGGGACAACCCAGGCCAGCACACTCAGACCCATCAGGGAAACCGAGGCAGGGACAGAGTCTAGCTAGCACAGGTGCACCTTCTCTGCTTCTCTCAGCACCCCAAATGCCATCTGTCCCCCAAATAGCCTAAGGCCCCAGAACCACTGTGCTCACTTCCCTCCACCTGGGGAGCCAGAGACGGAGAGGACAAGGGTTCCAGAAGGGTCTGGAAGCCTCAAGAAAACCCAGACAGGGATGAGCAGCTGGACAGCCCCCCACCCCAGGAGCCTACCGTCCAGGGCAGCCATCCTGCAGGTCTTCTTGGCCCCCTCCGGGCTCCGACTCAGCCTGCCCGGTGAGTCGCAGCTCAGTGTGCCCATGTCCCAAATCCCCAGCCGGCTGTGCCGTCCTCGGCTGCTCCTCCAGGAGTGTCACTGGGAGGCCTGATCCAGGACACGGGGGAGATCAGGTGTCCCCAGTCCCCAGGGAGCCGTCCCAGCTGGGCACCAGGCTCACATCCTTTGGCAGCTGGGACGGGTAAGGTCACAGCTAGTTCCTCAGCAGGGAAACTGAGGCAGGCCAGGTGCCTCTCCCACTCCCTGACCCTTCACTGCATCCCCACCCAGCTGCTGTTTATTACTGAGAGAGAGAGAGAGAGAGAGAGAGAGAGAAGTGGGAGGCCGGGCGGTAGCACAGCGGGTTAAGCGCATGTGGCACGAAGCGCAAGGACCGGCAGAAGGATCCCGGTTCGAGCCCCCAGCTCCCCACCTGCAGGGAGCTTGCATCACAGGCGGTGAAGGAGGTCTGCAGGTGTCTTTCTCTCCCCCTCTCTGTCTTCCTCTCCTCTGTCCATTTCTCTGTCCTATCCAACAGTAATGACAGCAATAACCACAACAATGATAAACAACAAGGGCAACAAAAGAGAAAAAAGGGCATCTAGGAGCAGTGGATTCATGGTGGGTTTGAGTCCCAGCAATAACCCTGGAGGCAAAAGAAAAAGAGAGAGAGACAGAGAAAGAGAGGAGCAGAGCGCCACTTTGCCGCCTGCAATGCTGGGGACGGGACTCAGGACCTCCTGCTCCCAGGTCAGGTTCTCCACCTCCCAGGCTGCCTGCCCAGTGGCGCGTCTGATTTTATGGCATCGTTGACTTATTTGGATCATTACTTCATTTTGACTAGTAGGGGCCCAGTGCATGTGTGATGACACTGTCTCTAAGGGCCATGTTTTTACTCAAAGTGAAAGAAAGATATCACAGCACCACAGCTTCCTCTGGTGCTGTGGCACCTCCTGAGCAGTGCCAGGGTTTGAACCTGAGCTATGCACATGGCAAGCCGGTGCCCTACCTGGTGAGCTGGTGAATGGTCCTGCTTTTTTGTTATAACCTTTAAGTGAAAGTGTTAGGGCTGCCTGCTGAGGAAATAGCATAACAGCTATAGAGGGGGAAAAAAATCTTTCTTGAGGATATGAGGTCCCAGGTTCAATCCTCAGCACCAACATCAAACTGAACAGGGCTCTAGTAAGAGAAAGAAAGGAAGAAAGAAAGAAAAGAAAATGGAAGGAGGGAGGGGACAGGTGGCACACCTGGTTGAGCACACACTACAGTATGCAAGGACCCTGGCTAGCGCCCCCTGGTCCTCCCACCTGCAGGGGCAAAACTTTGCAAGTGGAGGGTCCGTCTGGCTCTCCCTCTCTATCTTCCCCTTCCCTCTCCAGTTCTGGCTACCCAGTAAGTAGACTTTTTAAAAATACAAAAAAGAAAGAAAGAGATTGCTTTCTCTCCTCTCCTCTCCTCTCCCGGATCAACTAGGAATACCAATGGAGACCACCCGGACTGAAACAAGACAGGACTAGAAATGACCACAGGAACCCATTAAATCACCCGTGAGTACAAGCACGTGTGGCTGGTGACAGAGAGGAGAGAGAGGCCTAAGAAGAGATTCAGTGACTGCTAACAGTTCAGCAGTTTATCAGTGGAGACACCACCTCCAGTCTGCTCCACCAACAAGGGGACAGCTGAAGGGAGGAAAGGACTCCCCAGAGACTCACCAAGTGCAACTCTGAGTCTCCATTGCTACTGCCCTCAGAATCTGGAGCAGCGACAGGGAGGGACACCAGGGGACAGAGATCTAACCAGGAAACTCAGGAGAAGACCTATACCTCTGTGGCATAGCTGAGGGGCTGTGAAAGTCTCTTTGCATAACCACTGGATTATCTCTGCCTCACCCTGCTTTATCTCTTGGTCAGGAGTCCAAGATTAAGCTAAGAAGCCTATTGGTAGCTGAAAAGCCCTCAGGCTCCCATAGCCTACAGGGAAGAAAAAAAAAAAAGAGGCTTTTACACCACTGAGCTCCAACTCAGGGACTGAAATAACTGTTAACTTCTACCACTGTGAACCCTTTAATTAACTTACTTAGACACAAGTCAATCCAGGCAATAGTGATCAATAATTTGGAAAGTACTGATAAAGGGAACTCATAACATAATATACAAAATGGTTAAAACAACAAGAAAAAATATTGGAGAATCGAACCAGGACAAGAGTCCAGCTAAAAGTCCTCCAGAGGGTGAAGCACAAAATAACGAGTTCAACATCCAAACATTAGCTAAGGAAATAATAACAGGAGTGAGTAAAGAATTTGAAAAAATTGTAATCAGAAATGCAGGAACAACAAATGAGAATATGGAAGAAAATACTAATTATCGCATGGTTATTAGAGAGCTGAAAGCTGAAATCACTGAGCTAAGAATGCAACTAGCTGAACAAGCTAAAACAGTATCAGAGCAGGGCAACAAAATAGATAAACTCCAGAAAACAGTACAGGGCAGAGAGAATAGAATCAATGAGGCTGAAGACAGAATTAGCAAGATTGAGGATGAATTAGAGACAACTAAAAAAGAAGTAAGAGATCTCAAAAAGAGATTAAGAGATGCTGAAAACAACAACAGAGTCCTATGGGATGACTTCAAAAGAAACAATATACGCATTATTGGCATACCAGAGGAAGAAAGAGAAGGAGAGGAAGAAAGCATTCTCCATAGTAGAAAGCATTCAGCCATAGTAGCTGAAAACTTCTCTAGTCTAGACAACATCAAAGACATACAGATTCAAGAAACCCAGAGGGTCCCAAACAGAATTAACCCAGACCTAAAGACACCAAGACATATCATACTTAGAATGGAAAGGAATAAGGATAAAGAAAGGATCCTGAAGGCTGCAAGAGAAAAACAAAGAGTCACCTACAAAGGAAAACCCATAAGATTAGCAGCAGACTTCTCCATACAAACACTACAGGCCAGAAGAGAATGGCAAGATATCTATCGAGTGCTCAATGAGAAAGGCTTTCAGCCAAGAATACTATATCCTGCTAGACTGTCATGCAGACTAGATGGAGGCATCAAAACCTTCTCAGACAAGCAACAGTTGAAGGAATCAACCATCACCAAGCCTGCCCTGAAAGAAGTTCTGAAAGGTCTCCTATAAACAACCAGATCACCACAAATAGGACATATATCAAAACACTCTAAAACTCTACAAGAATGGCGTTAAAATATCTTCAATCTTTGATATCAATAAATGTCGGTGGCCTGAATTCACCTATTAAAAGACACAGAGTAGGAAGATGGATCAGAAAACACAACCCAACAATATGCTGTCTACAGGTAACCCACCTAACTCAACAAGACAAACACAGACTTAAAGTGAAAGGATGGAAAACTATCATACAAGCCAATGGCCCACAAAAAGGGGCAGGAACAGCTATTCTCATATCTGACATGATAGACTTTAAAATACATAAGATTAAAAAAGATAGGAATGGACACTACTTAATGCTCAGAGGATCAGTCAATCAAGAGGACTTAACTATTATTAACATCTATGCACCCAATGAGAAGCCATCTAAATACATCAAACTTCTACTGAAAGAGCTACAGCAATATATTAACAGTAACACAATCATAGTAGGGGACTTCAACACCCCACTCTCTCAACTTGACAGATCATCCAGGCAGAAAATCAATAAAGACATAAGGGAGCTAAATGAAGAGATAGATAAACTAGAACTATTGGACATTTTCAGAGTCATTCATCCCATGAAACTGGAATACACATTTTACTCAAATCCACATGGGTCATTCTCAAGGATAGACCACAAAGACAGCATCAGCCAATTCAAGAGCATTGAAATCATCCCAAGCATCTTCTCAGACCACAGTGGAATTAAACTAACACTTAACAATCAACAAAAGATTAGTAACACTGCCAAAATGTGGAAGCTCAACAGTACACTTCTTAACAACTACTGGGTCAAAGAGGAAATCAAGGAAGAAACCAAAGTGTTTCGAGAGTTCAATGAAAATGAAGACACAAGCTATCAAAATATTTGGGACACAGCTAAAGCAGTCCTAAGAGGGAAGTTCATAGCTATACAAGTACACATTAGGAAACAAGAAAAAGCACGAACAGCCTGATTGCACATCTTAAAGACCTAGAAGAAGAACAACAAAGGAACCCTAAAGCAACCAGAAGGACAGAAATCACTAAAGTTAGGGCAGAAATAAATAACATTGAGAATAGGAAAACCATACAAAAGATGAACGAAAGTAAATGTTGGTTCTTCGAAAGAGTAAACAAAACCGACAAACCTTTAGCCAGACTCACAAAACAAAAAAGGGAGAAGACCCAAATAAATTGGATAGTAAATGAAAGAGGAGATATCACAACAGACACCGCAGAAATTCAACATATCATGCGAGGCTTCTATGAACAACTATATGCCACCAAGCTAGAGAACCTGGAAGAAATGGACGATTTCCTAGATACCTACCAACTTCCAAAACTAAGTAAAGAGGAAGTGGATAACATGAACAGGCCTATCACAGCTAATGAAATTGAAACAGTTATCAAAAATCTTCCCAAAAATAAAAGTCCTGGACCAGATGGTTTTACAAATGAATTCTACAAAACCTTCAAAGAAGAACTAATACCTCTACTTTTAAAAGTCTTCCAGAAGACTGAAGACACTGGAATACTCCCTGCCAGCTTCTATGAAGCCAACATCACTCTGATACCAAAAGCAGACAGGGACACAACCAAAAAAGAAAACTACAGACCAATATCTCTGTTGAACATAGATGCGAAAATATTGAACAAAATTCTAGCCAACCAGATACAGCAGTATATCAAAAAGATTGTTCATCATGACCAAGTGGGGTTTATCCCAGGCATGCAAGGTTGGTTTAATATACGTAAATCAATCAATGTGATCCACCACATCAACAAAAGCAAGACCAAAAACCACATGGTCATATCAATAGATGCAGAGAAAGTCTTTGACAAAATACAACATCCCTTTATGATCAAAACACTACAAAAAATGGGAATAGATGGAAAATTCCTGAAGCTAGTGGAGTCTATATATAGCAAACCTACAGCCAACATCATACTCAATAGTGAAAAACTGGAAGCATTTCCCCTCAGATCAGGTACTAGACAGGGCTGCCCACTATCACCATTACTATTCAACATAGTGTTGGAAGTTCTTGCCATAGCAGTCAGGCAGGATCAAGGAATTAAAGGGATACAGATTGGAAGAGAAGTTAAACTCTCCTTATTTGCAGATGACATGATAGTATACATGGAAAAACCTAAGGAATCCAGCAAGAAGCTTTTGGAAATCATCAGGCAATACAGTAAGGTGTCAGGCTACAAAATTAACATTCAAAAGTCAGTGGCATTCCTCTATGCAAACACTAAGTTAGAAGAAATTGAAATCCAGAAATCAGTTCCTTTTTCTATAGCAACAAAAACAATAAAATATCTAGGAGTAAACCTAACCAAAGAAGTGAAAGACTTGTATACTGAAAATTATGAGTCACTACTCAAATTGAAAAAGACACGAAGTGGAAAGATATTCCATGTTTGTGGGTTGGAAGAATTAACATCCTCAAAATGAATATATTACCCAGAGCCATCTACAAATTTAATGCTATCCCCATCAAGATCCCAAGCACATTTTTTAGGAGAATAGAAAAAAATGCTACAAATGTTTATCTGGAACCAGAAAAGACCTAGAATTGCCAAAACAATCTTGAGAAAAAAGAACAGAACTGGAGTCATCACACTCCCAGATCTCAAAGTGTATTATAGGGCCATTGTCATCAAAACTGCTTGGTACTGGAACATGAACAGACACACTGACCAGTGGAATAGAATTGAGAGCCCAGAAATGAGTCCCCACACGTATGGACATCTAATCTTTGACCCTTAAAGGGGCCCAGACTATTACATGGGGAAAGCAGAGTCTCTTCAACAAATGGTGTTGGAAACAATGGGTTGAAACATGCAGAAGAATGAAACTGAATCACTGTATTTCACCGAATACAAAAGTAAATTCCAAGTGGATCAAGGACTTGGATGTTAGACCACAAACTATCAAATACTTAGAGGAAAATATTGGCAGAACTCTTTTCCGCATAAATTTTAAAGACATTTTCAATGAAACGAATCCAATTACAAAGAAGACTAAGGCAAGTATAAACCTATGGGACTACATCAAATTAAAAAGCTTCACAGCAAAAGAAACCACTACCCAAACCAAGAGACCCCTCACAGAATGGGAGAAGATCTTTACATGTCATACATCAGATAAGAGTTTAATAACCAACATATATAAAGAGCTTGCCAGACTCAACAACAAGACAACAAATAACCCCATCCAAAAAGTGGGGGACGACTTGGACAGAATATTCACCACAGAAGAGATCCAAAAGGCTGAGAAACACATGAAAAAATGCTCCAAGTCTCTGATTGTCAGAGAAATGCAAATCAAGACAACAATGAGATATCACTTCACTCCTGTGAGAATGTCACACATCAGAAATGTCACATGCCCGCAGTGATCACTGAGCAGGGACGGCACTGGCAGTGACAGCAGGTGCAGCCCAGCTCCCAGTGGCAGCAGGAGCTGGGGACCCCCGTCCCCGACACACGCAGGGTTCGGGATGTGTAGCAAAGGAGACTGCCCCCACAGCATCTTGGAATCCCCTGCCGGTCCTGGTCACAACCCCTGCGCCCCCCCCCCCCTCCCTGGCCAAACAAGCTGTAGCGAGCCTCTGTGGGGGTTGCTCACAGAACGCCCATGTAGGGCTGGGGCTCCAACCCCTGGCCCCCCGCACTCTCTCTCGGCAGGAAGATGGAGTTTTCACGCGGCAGCCGGGGGGGGGGGGCATCGGTGCGTGGGAACAGCAGGCCGCGGTGTGCCGGGAGGTGTAGTCCCTGCAGGCACAGGGAAGGGTGGAGCAAGCGCCCGCCGCCACAATCCGGAACCTCAGAGCGGGGAGGAGCCTGCATCCCTGCCGCCAGCATTGGGGGCCATCCTCTTCCTCCACCTGGAGCCCGCCCAGATGACGCCTGACACAGCTCCAGGACGCGACCCGCGGAGATGTCCTGGTCTCTGCACCTAGCAGTCTCCCTGCCCGAGACCCCAGCCCTGCCCTAGACCTGAGACCACTGCCCTGCTCTAGACCTGAGACCCCTGCCCTGCCCTAGACCCGAGAGGCCTGCCCGTGAGCCCTGCCCTGCCCTAGACCCGAGACCCCTGCCCATAACCTCTACCCGAGACCCCTGCCCTAGACCCGAGAGCCCTGCCCGTGACCCCTGCCCTGCTCTAGACCTGAGACCCCTGCCCTGCCCTAGACCTGAGACCCCTGCCCTGCCTTAGAACTGAAAGGCCTGCCCGTGACCCCTGCCCTGCTCTAGACCCGAGGGCCCTGCCCGTGACCCCTGCCCTGCTCTAGACCCGAGAGGCCTGCCCGTGAGCCCTGCCCTGCAATAGACCGAGAGGCCTGCCCGTGACCCCTGCCCTGCTCTAGACCCGAGAGCCCTGCCCGTGACCCCTGCCCTGCTCTAGACCTGAGAGCCCTGCTCGTGAGCCCTGCCCTGCTATAGACCTGAGACCCCTGCCCGAGACCCCTGCCCTGCCCTAGACCTGAGACCCCTGCCCTGCCTTAGACCTGAAAGGCCTGCCCGTGACCCCTGCTCTGCTCTAGACCCAAGGGCCCTGCCCATGACCCCTGCCCTGTTCTAGACCCGAGAGGCCTGGCCGTGACCCCTGCCCTGTTCTAGACCCGAGATCCCTGCCTGTGACCCCTGCCCTGCTCTAGAACCGAGAGGCCAGCTCGTGAGCCCTGCCCTGCTCTAGACCCGAGAGTCCTGCCCTGCTCTAGACCCGGGAGCCCAGCTCGTGACCCCTGCCCTGTTCTAGACCCGAGAGGCCTGCCTGTGACCCCTGCCCTGCTCTAGACCCGAGAGCCCTACCCGAGACCCCTGCCCTGCCCTAGACCCGAGACCCCTGCCCATAACCTCTACCCGAGACCCCTGCCCTGCCCTAGACCCGAGACTCCTGCCCTGCCCGAGACCCCTGCCCTGCTCTAGACCCGAGAGCCCTGCTCGTGAGCCCTGCCCTGCTCTAGACCTGAGACCCCTGCCCAAGACCCCTGCCCTGCCCTAGACCTGAGACCCCTGCCCTGCCCTAGACCCGAGACCCCTGCCCATAACCTCTACCCAAGACCCCTGTCCTGCCCTAGACCCGAGACCCCTGCCCATAACCTCTACCCGAGACCCCTGCCCTGCCCTAGACCCGAGACCCCTGCCCTGCCCGTGACCCCTGCCCTGCCCGAGACCCCTGCCCTGCTCTAGATCCGAGACCCCTGCCCGTGACCCCTGCCCAAGACCCCGCCTCCAGACGCCCCAGGCGTAGGCCTGCACCCTGCTTCCCCACGACCACCCCAGTGCGCTGGGCGGCTGTCTGGTAGGGGCACTGACGGTGGCCCCCTGCCCCCCCCCCGACAGTTCCTGGCCCCGGGCCTGCCCCGAGGACCCCCACTACCTCTCAGCGTCCCCATCCACCCTGGACATTGCCCAGTGAGGGGGGCTGGGCAGCCCTAAGCTCCGCACTGGCCGTAGTTCCATCCTGGATTCGGTGGCGCTGAATGCTGGGAAAGGAACAGGCGGCGTGTATAACGCTTTAAAACAAAAAGAAATTTTATTTAATGGGCTGGGGAGATGACATAATGGTTCTGCAAAAGATTCTCATTCCTGAGGCTAGGAAGTTCAACCCCCAGCACCACCATCAGCCAGAGAGCTCTGGTCTCCATCTTTAAAATAAGATAATGTGTATTTTTAAATATTTATTCCCTTTTGTTGCCCTTGTTTTATTGTTGTAGTTATTATTGTTGTTGTTATTGATGTCGTCGTTGTTGGATAAGATAGAGAAATGGAGAGAGGAGGGGAAGACAAAGGGGGGGGGAGGAGAAAGACCCTGCAGGTGGGGAAAGCGACTTCCCTGCAGGTGGGGAGCCGGGGGCTCGAACCGGGATCCAAACGCCGTCCTTGCACTTTGCGCCACCTGCACTTAACCCGCTGCGCTACCGCCCGACTCCCGATAATGTGTATTTTTTAAGCTTTTTAATTTTTATTTATGAGAGATAAGAGGAGAGAGAAAAAGAGAACCAGATACCAGCTGGCACACGGCCTGTTGGGCATCATACTTAGGACTTCAGGCTTGAAAGTCCGACCCTTTACCACTGCACCCCTTCCTCAACCACGTTTTTGTTTTTATTTTATTTTGTTATATTTGGGGGCTCAAGTCGAGATCTTGTACATGGCAAAGCAGTGCACTTTTGCCAGCCTGAATGAGACCATTTTTGCATTGATTTTTTCCTTGTCTTTTTTTTTTTTTACATAAACCGACATTTATCACAGGCTAGCGATGCTCAAATGGTAGCGTCTACCAGTCTGATTTCTGCAGTCTGCTGGCAGAATTCACTGTCACAGCAGAGTGGCGCTGTGAGTCTGGACACCACCAGCTTCGATGTTCATGCAGGACCCACAGTTGCAGACACCACAGCTCACGTCCTCTCGTTGGTGTTGCCACAGCAGGAGCAGGTGTGCTTGGCGTGCTGGCTGGTCTCAACTCTCTACCATCTTCTGGAGGGAGGCACCATTGCGGCCCCACACTTACGGATGCCATCCACTTTCTGGGCGTGCCTGGCAATGGGTTTGTGCTCAGAGAGCTAAATTCTCTCTCTCTCTCTCTCCCTCTCCTCTCCCTCTCCCTCTCCCTCTCTCTCTTTCTCATTTATTTTGCCAGAGCACTGATCAGCTCTGGTTTATGGTGGTGTGGGGGACTGAACCTGGGACTTCAGAGCCTAGACAGGCATAACCTTTATGCTGTCTCTCCCCCACACCGCGTCAACTTTTGGATTTATTTCTTTGTCATCAGGGCTTTCCTCAAGCCCCGCACCTGCACATTCCACCATTCCCAGCAGACTTTTTTTTAAAAAAATTTTTCCAGGTAGAGGGCAAGAGACAGATAGACAAAGGGGGGATAGAAAGGGACACCGCAACGCCACTCCACTGCTCATGAAGCTTCCAAAATGTAGGTGCTCCCATGTGATGCTGGGACTTGAACCCAGGTCCACAAGCCTAGTAAATTCTGTTCAGAGTGAGCCATCTCTCAGCTGTGGGAGCCACCTGGGCTTGAGCCCTGGCACAGCATGCAAGGCGCTACGGCACTGCAGGAAGCTCCTATCTCTGTCTCTCACATGAATACGTGAATAAGTAATTGAACACTGGGGGCCAGGGAGACAGCACAGGAGTGATGCAAAAGCCTCTCAAACCTGAGGCTCTGAGGTCCCAGGTTCAATCCCTGGTATCACCTTCAGCCAGACCTGAGTAGGGCTCTGGTAAGACAAAGACAAAATTGAGCCCAGAGCTGAGCTCCTGTGTCCCAGGCCATTCTGGCCCATCTGGGGACCCACACACACACTGGTCAGGGACTCCTGGTGTGGAGCCCCAGCTCTGAAGGAAGTGGGAGCGGCAGGGGGATGGCAGCTGGGGAGAGGGGGAAGCAGAGGCAGAAGACAGACAGGTGATGGACAGAGTGGAAGGGCCCCTGCTTACTCTGGGTCCCATTGCCCCCCTCATCCCTGAGACCTACTGAGCCAAGGAGTGACCAGTCTTCCAAGCTGACTTCCCTCCACACCTCCTGGCCCAAGGCGGAGCCCCCACTCAGGGAAGGTGCCAGCAGACAGGATGTTGGGACTTGGGGGCTGGGTCCCTGGGGGAGGGGAAGGAGGCTTCCTGCCAGCCCATGCACTTCCTCCTGGAAGAAGGGTGCCAGGAAGGGGGTGGGGCTGATGGCTGGGGGTGGAGGTGGAGGTGGAGGCGACCTCACCCCCAATCCCACCCCTACCCCCTAGCCTCCAACTCCCAGGATGACCAGACATTCAGGAAATGAGGTTGGGGGCCTAGGGTGTGAGCCTCCATTCTGATCCACCCATCAGCCCTGGGGTCCCAATGCCCCTGCCCCAGGTGCCACCTTCAGGCCAGAACCTTCTAAGGGCATACCTGTCCCCCCCGACTCTGCCTGCCTCCCACTGTGGGCACTGTGACGGGCGGGAGGCAGGGTTGGGCGGGAAGCTAATCTATGGCCAGCAGCCCTCTGCCCCCAGCCCGGGTCAAGGGCCAGCTTCCCGCCGCACCTCACTGCTTTCCGCCCAGGCCTTCCCGGCAGGGCCTGGGGGGAGGGAGCACACACCCGGCCTCAGTTTCCCTCCCCAGGATGAGACACCATCTCATCCAGGCTGTTGCTCCAAGACTTCAAAGGCAGCACACCTGGTGTGTGTGTGGGGGGGAGGGGGACCAGGCCCCTCTGCTCTTCTTTTTTATTGGATAGAGACAGCCCGAAATCAAGAGGAAAGGGCGGTAGCGCAGCGGGTTAAGCGCAGGTGGCGCAAAGCACAAGGACCAGCGTAAGAATCCCAGTTCGAGCCCCCGGGTCCCCACCTGCAGGGGAGTCGCTTCACAGGCCGTGCAGCAGGTCAGGTCTGCAGGTGTCTGTCTTTCTCTCCCCCTCTCTGTCTTCCCCTCCTCTCTCCATTTCTCTCTGTCATATCTAACAATGACATCAATAACTACAACAGTAAAACAACAAGGGCAATAAAAGGGCACATAAATTTAAAAAAAAAAGAGGAAAGGGGGTGATAGGGAGAGACAGAGAGATACCTGCAACACTGCTTCACCACTTGCAAAGCTTTCCACCTGCAGGTGGGGACCCGGGACTCAAACCCAGGTCCTTGCGCATTGTAACATGTGCACCCAACCAGGTGCGCCAGCACCCGCCGTCCCCCCCCCCATCCTCCTTGCACCCCCGCACTGCACTCCGATCATTCCCTGCCTCCTTCCACCTCTCCCCCCATCCTCCCCATCCTCCGTGCATGCCTGGAGCGAGCGTGCTCCCCTCCCCTTCCACCCTGGGCCCAGATCGCCCACTCCACCCCTCCCCCATCATCCAACCTGGAATGGGTCCGCCTGCTCCCGGATGTAAGACCCTGGGGGCCTAGCCCGCTCCTGGCTGCTGCCTCAGGGTCGGGGGGTCAGGGGGAAAGGCCCTCGGGAAAGCCCCGGGGGCGGCGGGTCCGGGTACGAGAAGGGCAGCGCCGCCTCCGCTTTATAAGGCGCCTGGGCAGGCGGGCAGGCAGGCATGGGGCAGGCCGGGGCGCTGCTGCTGCTGCTGCTGCTGCTGCTGCTGCTGGCACTTCTACGGGAAGGCCGAGGTGAGGGGCTCTGCGGCGGAAGGTGGAGAGAGGAGGGGTCTCGGGGGTGGGCTCGGCTTGGGGGAGTCTGGACCCCAGGAGGGCGCTGTGGGGCTGGGTGGGGAGGTCTTGGTAGGGGCCAGGCAAGGCGTGGGGGTTCTGGACGAGAGGAGTCATTTTGTGGGGCTGGGTTGGGGGTTCCTCTAGTGTGGGTCTCAGGGGTCTGAAGGAGAGGAGGGGCTGGCCCCATAGCTGGAAGAGGGCGACCTGCACATGGCTTGTTTGGGGGCTGGCTGGCTTGCGGGGCCTGGGGCTCCCGGGTCCGGGGCTCCTCCACGGGCTAGGGGACCCGGCTGGGGGAGCAAGAGATGGAGGGGCTGGGTTTCGAGGCGCGGAGCCGGGACCTCTTGGGAGGGCTGAGCTGGGGAGCTCAACTGAGGGCATGGGGGCAGGGGGCCTGGCTTCGGGGGCTGGGAAGGGGGGCGCCTCGGGGAGGGACTGCCTGGGGGGCTGGACTGGGGGCCCTGGGGAGAGACTGGGCTGGGCGGCCTAGGAGGGGGAGAGGCCGGCTGGGGGCCTGGGGCCGCACCCCCCAGCTGAGCGCTCCGGCCCGCAGGCGCGGCGCTGCACGTGGAGCCGCCGGGGCCGGTGGTGGCGGTGGCCGCGGGCGCGTCGCTGATGCTCACCTGTCGCCTGGCGTGCGCGGAGCGGGCCGCGGCGGTGCGCTGGTGGGGCCTGGACACCAACCTGGGCGCCATGGAGCCGGGCGAGCGCAGCAGCGTGCTGTGGGTGCGCGCGGCCTCGCCGGCGAGCGCGGGCACGCGCGTGTGCAGGGGCTCCTGCGGCGCACGCTCCCTCCAGCGCTCGGTGCAGCTGCAGGTGTTCGGTGAGCGGGCCGCCTCCCCGGGAGCCCACCCCCGCCCCGCGCCCGCGCGCGCCCCTCACCCGCCCGCCCGCCCGCCCGCCCGCCCGCAGACTTCCCGGACCGGCTGACCGCCTCCCCCGCGGCCCTGGCGGCCGGGCGCGACAGCGAGGTGGCCTGCACCGCCCGCAACGTGACGCCCGCCCACCCCGGCGCCCTGACCCTGTCCCTGCTGCTGGAGGGCCGCGAGCTGGCGGGGGCGCTGGCGCTGGGCCGCGAGGAAGCCGAGGAGCCGCTGCCGGACGCGGAGGAGCCTCTCTTCAGCGTGACCGAGCGCTGGCGGCTGCCCCCGCTGCCCACCCCCGGCCCGGCCGCCCTGCACTGCCGGGCCACCATGAGGCTGCCGGGCGTGGAGCTCAGCCACCTGCTGGCTATTCCCGGTGAGTGTGCGCCGGACCCCGCCCGCCCACAGCGCTGTCCCAGCCCCTGGAGTACTAGGCGGGAGGGAGCTAGCGGCCCCCGGGCGGGCGGGGCCTTCCCCGCAGCCCCAGTCGCAGCCCCAGTCGCAGCCCCAGTCGCAGCCCCAGTCGCAGCCCCAGTCGCAGCCCCAGTCGCAGCCCCATGGGCCGCCCGCCTGCCCCGGGACCTTCGCACGGGCTGCGTCTGCTGGCGTGCGTCCGCCCCGGGTCTCTGCGGCCTCCAGGCTCCTCCCTGGAGACAGGTGGCGACAGGTGCACCGGCTCGCACCCCAGTGCTGCCGGCAGCCCCCCTTCCTCTTTCTGTTCAGCCGATGCCTTAACCCCCGCAGCCGAAGGGCGCCTGCGGACAGCGAGTGCTCAGCACACCATGAGTGAGTGGGTGTCCGGGTGTCTTCCGAGTGGTGATTGCAGGCCCTGTGCCCTCCCATCCCCGGTATCTGCTCGGAGCATTCTGAAGCAGCAGGAATGGTTGTCCCGGTGCTGCTACACAGCGGGGCCTCAGTAGATCGTGAATGAATGGATGAGAGGGAATGCTGTGCTGGGGAGACAGCGTAACGGCCATGAACAAAGACTCCTGCCTGAGGCGCTCTGGTCCCAGGGTCAATCCCCAGCACCACCATCTGCCTCAGAGTAGGGCTCTGAGGAAAACAGTCTCCACCTGCAGAGGGGAAACTTGAGTGTGAAGCAGGGCTGCTGGTGTCTCACTTTCTCCTTCCTTATCTCCTCTTCCCCTCTCGATTTCTGTCTATAAAAAAACTTAAAAAGATGACTGGGGGCCGGGTGGTGGCGCACCTGGTCGAGTGCACACGTTACGATGTTCAAGGACCCAGGTTTGAGCCCCCGGTCCCCATCTGCAGGGGGAAAGCTTTGCGAGCGGTGAAGCAGGGCTGCAGGTGTCTGTCTCTCTCCCTCTACCACCCCCTTCCCTCTAGATTTCTGGCTGTCTCTGTGCAATAAATAAAACAGAGATGATAAAAAGTCTGGATGTGTGACTGACTGTGCTCCCGTGCCTGTGCATAGTGGTCTCAGTGCTAGCTGGGGGGTGGGGTGGGGAGGATGTGTGGAGCTGTGGGAGGCACAGTACCTGGCACTCAGTGGGTGCCTGAGATGCATTCTGAAGAGCATGAGACTCATGTCTGGCGCGCAGTGGGGCGACATTCTGGGTGGCTGGAATGGGCGGGCCCTGCACAGACTAGGTGCTTGGCCAGCACTCGCTGGGCAGCAAGACCTCCATTCAGGCAGGATTCCCAGTCACTGCAGGCTCCCCCACACTTATCTGACTGCACCCCTAGTGGAGTCATCCCTGGGGAGGACGGTGCAGAAACTGGGATCAGGGAGTGGTGCAGAGCGGAAGCTGAACTTGAGAGGGGTCCAGGACCAAGCATGCCTGTCCTCCCAGGCCTATCTACCCACTTGCACCCCAGGGTGAGAAGATGTCCCCATGCCCACCTGGCTGCTGGTACACCCTCTCCCCCACCCCTGTCCCTACCCAGGCGGCCTCTGTCACTGCCCTACTAGGTGATGGAAGTGTCCGGCTGGGGGGCCTGGGCAGATCCATTCCGACCCCATGGTGGCTCCCCAAGTCCCAGGATGGAGGGGTTGAGGACAGCAGCCCAGGGTGGTGGGGAGACAGCACTGCCTCCCTGCTTTCCAGTTCTGCACAGCTCCACACCCCACTATCCAGTCCTGCCTGACTCAACCACCAAGGAGCTCCTGGTCACCACCCCTGAGGCCACCACCATCCTGGAAGCCACTACCTGGAAGGGCACCACCACCTCCGAGGCCACCACCCCCACCCCAGAGGCCACCCCCGGGCAGGGCTCCACCACTCACGCAGGGAGTCCCTCCCCCACACCTGGGAACAGCTCTGTGGCACACTGTCGCCCTGAGATCCGCAGGTTCCCCTCACCTGGCGGTGTGGAGCTGCTGTGTGAGGCCACCTGCGGCCCCAGTGTGGCCGTGCACTGGACCCAGGCCCCCGGCGGGCTGGCAGCCTTCCCGCGGCAGGAGACAGGGGCCCGCGCCTGGCTGACCCTGCACTGGGCTGGGTGCACCCCGGAGGGCTGGTTCCAGTGCCGCCTGGACCCGGGGGGCCACATGGCCAGCCTGTACCTGACTCCCGAAACCTGTAAGTCCAGGGAGCTGTGTGGGAACAGGCGGGAGGGAGGGGAAATACCTCGTCTCAGTTTCCCCAGCTGCCTGGTGGGCTTCCTTAAGGATGGGCTATGACTGCGACTGCCTGGCAAGTCGGTGACTAATTGTAGAATGAAGCCAATGTGTACAATGGGCACTTTGGAAACTAGAGTGCACAGCCTTGAGGAGAAGCGAGAGTATAATAGGGTGGACACAGACTCATACCTTTGTTTTTTTAAAGACTTTTCTTCTTTTTTTTTTTTTGGTTTTTTTTTTATATATCTATTTATTTATTCCCTTTTGTTGCCCTTGTTTTACTGTTGTAGTTATTGTTGTTGATGTCGTCATTGTTGGACAGGACAGAGAGAAATGGAGAGAGGAGGGGAAGACAGAGAGGGGGAGAGAAAGACAGACACCTGCAGACCTGCTTCACCGCCTGGGAAGCGACTCCCCTGCAGCTGGGGAGCCGGGGGCTCGAACCGGGATCCTTCTGCCGGTCCTTGTGCTTTGCACCACATGTGCTTAACCTGCTGCACTACCGCCCGACTCCCAGACTCATGCCTTTAAGTCTGAAACTCTAGCCACAGTGCCACCTCCCAGCCGCTTTGTTGATTTACTCACAGAGAGTGACAGCGTTCCCACACATGCGACGCTGGGGATCAAATTGGAAGTCCTGTACTCTACCTGCTGTGCCACCTCCTTGGCTGTCTTTCTACATTTCTGAAGTGGAAAACTATTTATTTATTTTTAATTTTTTTATCTGTATTCATTTATTGGATAGAGACAGCCAGAAATTGAGAGGAAAGGGGCGATGAAGAGGGAGAAAGGCAGAGAGACATCTGCAGTAGTGCTTCGCCACTTGTGAAGCTTTCTACCTGCAGGTGGGGACTGGGGGCTTGAATCTGGGTCCGTGAGCACTGTCACGTTTGCTCAATCAGGTGTGCCGGCACCTGACCCCAGAAAAATCCTTATTTTTTACAAGACTTATTTATTTATTTATTTTTAAAAGAATTTATTTATTTATTTATTTATTTATTCATGAGAAAGATAGGAGGAGAGAACAAACCAGACATCACTCTGGTACATGTGCTGCCGGGGATCGAACTCAGGACCTCATGGTTGAGAATCTAATGCTTTTCCCGCTGTGCCACCTCCCAGACCACACAAGATTTATAAGAGGGACAGATAGCATCACTCTGGCGCAGGGGATGCTAGAGCTCAACTCAGCATGGCTGAGAATCCAAGGAGCTTTATCTACTGCACCAGCTCCCAGACTGTAGGAAAATCTCTTTAAAGATCTCAGTTTGATGGGGGGCTGGGCGGTAGGTAGCACAGCGGGTTAAGTGCACGTGGCACAAAGCACAAGGACCGGCATAAGGATCCCGGTTCGAGCCCGGTTACCAAGGGCATGCCCTTCTATCTTTCTATATTTTGTGTTAACTGGTTAAATAAAAATATTTATTTTCACGACGGGGAAACTAGAGCATCACTCTGGCATCAGTGATAGCAGGGATGGAACTTGGGACCTCAGGCACATGCGTCTGAGGCTCTAAACACAGTGGTGACAGAGCTCAGGTCAAATTGAGGGTTTTTTTTTTTTTTTTTTTTTTTTTAGTATTTATTTATTCCCTTTCGTTGTCCCCCAGCCGGGATCCTTAGGCTGGTCCTCGCGCTTACCACGTGCGCTTACCCGCTGAGCTCCCCCTTTCCGTTTCTTATTTTATTTTATGATCTTTTTTTATTGGATATGAGATCAAGAGGGTAGGGGGAGGCAGAGGAGAGAGAAAGAGAGACAGACACCTGCAGCTCTGCTTCACCACTCGTGAAGCTTTCCCCCCTGCAGGTGGGGACCCCTTTCAGTTCCTATTTGTCCTATCAAATTAATAAAATACAACAACAACGACAACAAGAGAAGGAAACGCAGAGACAGAACTACAGCACCATTCTAGGGCACAGGCTGCTGGGGAACAACGGTAGGAGCTAGTGACCCCAAGTTCAGCCGCACTCGCACTGTGCGCCCACGTCTCGCTCTCCTTCGCGAACCTCGTCAGAGTTTGAAGGGAGGGTAGCGCATCACTGACACATGAGCTGCCTCGGGCCCAAGGCAGAACCGCACCTCTGCCCACTGTGCCTCCTTCACCGACTCTGACTCTCCGGGAGCCCAGAGCCCGCCCGGTGCGGGGACTCAGGGTCCCTGTTCCTTCTCCAGGCTCATCCCCGATGCCCGCCGGCCTGTGGCCAGGGAGCCTGGTGCTGGGGCTGCTGCTGCTGCTGGCCCTGCTGAGCCGCCGCCGGTGGAGCCGCTGCAGGCGCCCGCGCTGACCCCGCCGCGTTCTCACCACCCCCGCCCCGGACCCCGGGCCTTCGCTGGGCTCCGGGGCTCCGGGCAGTGCGGGGCCACTGCCCCCCCACACGCCCCACGGAGGCAGCCCCTCCCCAGAATAAAGCGCAGTCCTCAGCGGCTCCTGTGTCGGTTTGTGGAGGCCGGGGCCCTCGGCACAGGTGTCCGGAGCAGCGGGGAAGGGGGCATATCCGGGCAGACCGGAGCCTCATCGGGCCAGAGCCGGGGAAGCGAGCCGGCACTGCGTGCTCTGCCCGGGGGCGCGGGGGGAAAGGCTCGTCCCTGCGACGCCGGGCCTGTAAACAACCGGGGGCAGGCGGGGAGGCACCTCGCAGACCAGAGACGCAAACTCCCCTGCTAAGTCCCTGCGTCTCTGGGCGGGCTAAGCCAGGGGCGCGGCAAGACGCTGCAAGAGCAACCGCCAGGGTCCCGGATCCGGGGAGTCCGGCCGGGCGCTGCCGCTTCCCTGGCAACCAGGCCGACGGGTTGCTAGGGGACCACGCCCGGGGAAGACTCGCCCACTACCAAGATGGCTGCTCCCCGGCTTCATGCCAGAAGCCAAGCCCTTCCTCGGTAGCCATGTTTGAGTCTGGCAAAATGCAGGTTCCTGGTCTCAACGCGACGAGCAGACCTGGAGAGTTCTGCGAGCAGAGCGCGTCGGAGTTTAAGGCGAAGGCCCAGCCGCCCGGCCCACCTCCCAGAAGTCTGCAAAGAGGGCAGGGACACTCTACCCTTGACAAAGATGGCTGCCACAGCGTCGGCGAACTGGGGACATGGCGGCGCTTCCGGCCCCGCTGCCCTCAGCGAAAATGGCGGCCGTGGAGAAGCGGCGGCCGGCGATGGTCCCGGCGGCCAGCTTCCCCGACGGCGGCCGCCCAGCTGTGTCTAGGGCGGCGGCGACGGCCGAAAGCGAGGAGGACTTCCTGCGGCAGGTCGGTGTGACGGACATGCTGCGCGCCGCGCTGCTCAAGGTGCTAGAGGCGCGGCCCGAGGAGCCCATCGCCTTCCTGGCGCACTACTTCGAGAACATGGGCCTGCGCTCGCCCGCCAGCGGCGGCGCCGGGGAGCCCCCGGGCCAGCTTCTGCTTCAGCAGCAGCGCCTGGGCCGCGCGCTTTGGCACCTCCGCCTGGCCCATCATTCCCAGAGGTGCGGGGACTCCCGGGCGGGCGGCGGGGGACTACAACTCCCGGCGTGCTGTGCGCGGGCCGCCGGTGTCTGGGCGTGAAGCGCGCGCTCCCTCTAGCCGGGAGCGCGCGGCATTCTGGGAGCGACGGTCCACAGGCCTCCGGGCGGCCGGCCCGCTGGGCACTGCCGTGCACACCGATTCTCCACGCGGGTCATGCTGGGCGCTCTGTCCTTCGAACGGCCTCCACCCACGGGGCGTGCTGTACGCCCCCGTCTGTGCAAACTGTAGAGTGTGCCGGCCCCCGTGCGCACCTGTGTGCCCGCTGTGTGCCGGCCCCCGTGGCCCTGAACCTTGCCGGATTCCGGTCCCCGAATGTGCTGACGTAGGGCAGGTGGTCACCGCTATGCAGGAGGGATAAAGTGGGGGGGGGGGGCAGCCGGGGGCACAACCTTGCAGAGGTCCTGGGCCCACTGGACGGGGGTGTGGGAGAGACGTAGAGGACACGGCTGCTAATATAGGGCTTGGGGGGTGCTGGCGGAATGGACGACAGACTCCGGAGTCGCCTGGGGCTTAAGCCGGTGCGACCCGGCGGCCGTGGTACGGGCGCGCGTTGGGGTAGCTGCTGGTGGGACGTGGGCGGCCCCACGGTGGAGGTGGTAGCGGCGTCGGGGGTCGGGGGTCGGGGGTCTGCCGGGCCCGCGTGCTGGCACGGAAGCGAGGCCCCGCCCTGCGGGCACCCCAGCTACGCTACGCGCGCCCCCTCCCGCAGGTCGGCCTTCAACACCAACGTGGGCGTGGCGTACGAGTGCCTGAGCGCGGGCGGGCGCCGCAAACGGCCCGGGCTGGACGGGCGCACCTACAGCGACCTGCTGCGGCGAATCTGCCGCGACGGCGAGGCCCCGGAGGAGGTGGTGGCGCCGCTGCTGCGCCGAATCCAGTGCCGCGACCACGAGGCCGTGCCGCTGGCCGTGTTCCGCGCCGGCATGCTCACCTGCTTCGTGCTGCTTGAGTTCGTGGCGCGGGCGGGCGCGCTCTACCGCCTGCTGGAGGACCCGGGGCTGGCGGTGGCCGACCGGCGCGTGGGCCAGGCCGTGCTGGACACGCTCGAGGGCGCCTTGCAGGCTGGCGACGGAGCGCCCGCGCGCTACCTGGAGGCTGGTTCGCGCCTGGGCCCCGACAGCCTGGCGCAGGCCCTGGACCGCGCCCTGGGCGCCCGGCGGCCCAGCCATCCCATGACCCGAGAGGAGTTCTTGCAGAAAGCGGCTGCACTCTTCATCGCCAAGGTCAAGCCGGTGGGCTGAACCCTCCTCACTCCTTCCCGACAGCCGTGGCCAGGCCTCGGGTCTCCTGCATGCAGGGGGAGGCGTAGGGAGTCCTCCCGGACGCAGCTCCCCCACCTGGAATGCCTTGCCCCGCTGGAGGCCAAAGGTCCCGAGAAACGAGCCCCCACCCTCCCTCTTGAAGCAATAAAGTCTGTTCCCACGCTGATCTGTGTGCACAGATGCTCCCTCTAGCCCAAGCTCGCACACGGGGCGGGGCGCTCAGGAGCCCCACTCTGCCCCTGGGCAAGTCTGGACCCACCTTGCTGGGAACTGTGCCAACTGAAGCCCCAACAAAGACCCGCTGCCCAAAATACATACACAAATAAAAATGTAAAAACTGCCAGAAGGCCACACTGCAATTCCACACATGCAGGGGCCCTGGGAGTCATCCCCTAGCATTGCGCTCAAAATGTTTTTAATATTTTATTCAAGTGTTTATGAAAAAGGAAGAAAGTACCAGAGTGTCACTCTGGTAAATGTGCTGCCTGGGATTGAACTTGGGACCTCATGATTCTAAGTCCAGATGAGCCACCTTTCAGACTACCACTGTTCCCCACCCCCACCCCCCAGTGTTGCAGTTAAAATGTTATCTTACAGGGGTCAGGCGGTAGCACAGCGGGTTAAGCGCACATAGTGCGAAGTGCAAGGACTGGTGCGAGGATCTTGGTTTGAGCCCCTGGCTCCCCACCTGCAGGGGGGCAGTGAAGCAGGTCTTCAGGTGTTTTTCTTCCCCCCTCCCCCCATTTCTCTGTCCTCTCCAACAACGATATCAAGAACAACAGCAATAATAACCACAACAACGATAAAACAAGGGCAATAAGAAGGGGGGAGGGGAAATAGCCTCCAGGAGCAGTGACTTTGTGGTGCAGACACCAAGCCCCAGCAATAACCCTGGAGGAAAACAAACAAACACAAAAAAAAACACTATCTTAGTTTAACGAGAAAGAGGTTCAGAGAGAAAATCATTGCGTTTTTTTAAAAAGACCAGGTTGGGCTGACCATATAGGATAACGATTATGCATAAGCCTTTCATGTCTAAGGCTTGGAAGTTCTAGGCTCGGTCCAGAGCACCACAGTAAGCCAGAGCTGAGCAATACTCCGGTGAAAATAAATACAAATAATTTAAAAAACAATAAAGTAATAAATACATATAAAAGCCAGGGAGATAGCATATGGTAATGCAAATTGACTTTAAAATTTTATTATTAACACAAGAGAGAGAGAGAAGCAGAGTCACTGACACATGCCACATCAGGGATTGAACCGAGGGCCCCCTGCTGGAAAGTCTAATACCTCATTCACTGTCCCCACTTTCTGGGCTGATACAAAAGGATTTTAATGCCTGAGGCATCAGCATCCCTGGTTCAATCCTCAGTGGCACCACGAAACCTGCTATAACTGAGCAGTTCTCTGTCTCTTCAAAAATAAATAGGAGCGAGGTGGTGGCACAGCTGGTAGCGCACCCACAGTTGCACAAGTACCCAGGTTCAAGCCCACCTGTGGGGGGGGGGGTTCAGAATTGGAGAAGCAGTGCTGCAGGGGTTTCCCCTCCCCCTCTCAAATTCTTTTTGGCTCTGTCTCTCTCTAAACAACAAAAATTGCCAGGAGCCGTGGATTCATCATACAGACACGGAGCCCCAGACATAAACCTGGTGGCAAACAGTCATAGTCGTCGTCGCCGTCTTCCCCCTCTGTGAGACACTGTCTGTGAATCCGCTCTGGGCCAGGTGGTCCCATCCAGCATCCTTGCCGCTCGCTCAGGCTGGCATCCTGTCACCTAGCAACCAAGCAACCGCCGCCCAATCAGAGAGCCCCAAGCAGGTCCGCTGCAGAGATTGGCTCAGGAGCACCACGTGGCGTCGCCCACCAAGTGCGCAGCTGCGGCAGGCAGCGTCCCCCCGTCCTTTCCCCAGCCAGCCCCACTCAGATGGGGAAACTGAGGCACGGGGGTCCCCGGCCCCCACGGCCGAGCCCTGCCTGCGGACGCAAGACCTTTTGGAGCCCCACCTGCCTCGCCGCCAGCAGGAGGGGAAACTGAGGCGAGACGCCCCACCCACGCCGCCGACGTCACAAAAAAGGGCCGGGAGCCGGCGGGCGGCGCCGCGCAGCCCAGGGCGTCCCGCACACAGGCGTCGGCGGAGCTCGTCCGAGCGGGACGGCCGCGGCCTCCCGGGCGGAAGCTCAAGGCGCCTGCGCGCACGGCCCTCGCTGCCTCCTCCGGGCGGAAGCGCAGGGCGCCTGCGCGCTCGGCTCTCTCCGGGAAGCGCGGGGCGCCTGCGCAATCGCTCTCGTTGGCCTCCGGGGAAACGCAGTGCGCCTGCGCGCTCGTAGGCCCGGGGCGAGGCTGCCTCCCAGCGGGCGCGCAGGCGCACTGTGCGGCGGACGGCGCCGGGCGGGTGGAGCGCGCGGGGGCCTCGGGTGGCGGTGGCGGCGGCGGCGGCGGCGGCGGCGGCGGCGCAGAGGAGGAAGGGGGCCCCTCGGCCCCGGCCCCGCGCCCCGGCCCGTCCCGCGCCCCCACGGCGCCCCCCGGGCCCGCCGCCGCCATGGCCCGGCCGCCGGTGGCCAGCTCGCAGAAGGCGCTGCTGCTGGAGCTGAAGGGGCTGCAGGAGGAGCCGGTGGAGGGTTTCCGGGTCACGTTGGTGGACGAGGGCGACCTCTACAATTGGGAGGTGGCCATCTTCGGGCCGCCCAACACCTACTACGAGGGCGGCTACTTCAAGGTGCGCCGGGCCGGACCAGGCAGCGCCGACCCCTGACCCCTGGGAGCCCGGACCAGGCAGCGCCGACCCCTGACCCCTGGGAGCCCGGGACCAGGCAGCGCTGACCCCTGGGAGCCCGGACCAGGCAGCGCTGACCCCTGGGAGCCCGGGACCAGGCAGCGCTGACCCCTGACCCCTGGGAGCCCGGACCAGGCAGCGCTGACCCCTGACCCCTGGGAGCCCGGGACCAGGCAGCGCTGACCCCTGACCCCCAGGAGCTTGGTCCTGCATCCCTGCCCCTGGGAGCACTGACCCCTAGGAATGCGGTCCAGGCAGCGCTGACCCTGCCCACTCCCCTGGGAGCCCCTCCAGGCAACCGTGACCGTGACTCGGGGTCCCGAGCTACCGACCGCTGGCCCCTCACCTGTGCAGACATGCCGCACCTGGTGCCGGCCTCTGACTCCTGGTCCCCTGGAGCCCTGAGAGCATCCTAGTGGCAGCGCAGCTCGGCCCCTGGGGGTCCTGTCCACGCAGCCCTGACCCTGGGGACCCTGGCCCAGGGGAATCCTGTAGGTGGACTGTGATCCTGGGGGGCAGCACCCCCACAGGAAGGATCCCTGGTGCCAGTAAAGGCACTCAGCCCACGGACCGACTGTACCCGGAAAGTAACCCGCATCCTTTGTGGACCCAGCTGGGGCTGACCCCTGGCCCTGCGCCTTCCTTTGTCCCCCCAGCCTAGGACAGACCCCGGAACCCCCCTAGAATCCTGACCACTGGCCATCCCTGCCTGGGACCTTGGCCTCGTCCTGCAAGGTCCTGCTCTGCCCCCCCAGGGCCTGCCCTCCCTCCCTGACACCCCTCCCTGACTCCCCTCCCTGACTCCCGCCCCCCCTGCAAGAACGCGGGCCTGGGCCTGCTCTGCCCGGCGCCCGGCCCCCACGCCCTCACTCACCCAAGGGCCAGGGCTGGGCATCTCGGGTTCCCGCACAGCTGCCCCAGGTCAGAGGGGAGCCCAGAGAGCTGGTGCCGCTGAGCCCGCCCGCCTCTCCCCCAGGCACGCCTCAAGTTCCCCATCGACTACCCCTACTCCCCCCCGGCCTTCCGCTTCCTCACCAAGATGTGGCACCCCAACATCTACGAGGTGAGCGGCGCCCGCCCGCACGGGCTGCGGCAGGGAGGGGCGGGCCGGCGGCCCGTGCTGACCCCCTCCCCGCAGACAGGGGACGTCTGCATCTCCATCCTGCACCCCCCGGTCGATGACCCCCAGAGCGGGGAGCTGCCCTCGGAGCGGTGGAACCCCACCCAGAACGTCAGGTAGGCTGCACCCCGGGCGCCTGTGGGGCCTGCCCCCGAGAGCGCCCTGACCCGCCTCCCGCAGGACCATCCTCCTGAGCGTCATCTCCCTCCTCAACGAGCCCAACACCTTCTCCCCGGCCAACGTGGACGCCTCCGTCATGTACCGCAAGTGGAAGGAGAGCCAGGGCCGCGACCAGGAGTACACCGACATCATCCGGTGAGGGCAGAAGCCGGTCACGGTCGGTCACGGCATCACCATCACGGGAGGACACTTCCCTCCCCTGTCCTGCCACTTGTGACCCCTGTGAGCCGCTCGGCGTGTCCCTCCCTCCCTCCCGGACTCCGGACTCCGCCGCCCCCAGCAGTCCCGGGAGCCCCCAGCAGTCCGGGGAGCGGGCGGCTGGGGGGGGCCGCCTGGCTGAGACTCCCTCCTCCCCTCCTGTCACACGGGAGGTCGCGGGAGGTCGCAAGGTGGGCGGGAGCAGGGCCGCATGGCTCAAGTTGCCAGGGTTCTTCCTGCCCCCCCAAACCACACCGACACCTCCAGGCGCGGCACTCACGCAGCCCTGCGCCCTCGGGCCCCCACCGGCCCCCTGCATCCCTGCCCCGGGCCCACCTCCCCCCAGCCCCGTCCTCACCCACCTCCCCCGCTCTGGGGCGGGGCCACAGCCTGATGCCGGCCCCGTCGGCCCCCAGGAAGCAGGTGCTGGGGACCAAGGTGGATGCGGAGAGGGATGGCGTGAAGGTGCCCACCACGCTGGCCGAGTACTGCGTGCAGACCAAGGCCCCGGCCGTGGACGAGGCGGCAGACCTCTTCTATGACGACTACTACGAGGACGCGGACGCCGAGGCCAGCAGCTGCTTCGGGGACGAGGATGACGAGTCTGGCCCCGAGGAGCCCTGAGTCCCAATAAACAGATTTTACCTTGCCAGCCGCTCTGCCCGCCCTGCCCCGTGGGCCCCGCCCAGCCCCGCTACCTCAGGCCCCTAGGTGGCCCCTGCCCTGCGAGCCCCAGACGACCTCGGGTGCCCCTGGCCCGGCTCCCGCAGGGGACGGAGCTATGGCTGGGCAGATAGCGCACCCCGTGTCTGCCGCCCCGTGTCTGAACCTAATAAAGGGCTCGAGGGAGCAAGCTGCCGCCTCTCCTTGCCCGGCCGCGGCCTCTCTGGACGAAGATGGGTGACCAGACTCAGGGTGGCCTGCGGGGACAGCGGCGACCAAGCTCTCCCGGTCCTGCCACCCAGACTCTGCACCCGCCTGCAGCGCTGCGGCTGCCCTGCTTCCTGGGTCCCGGGCGGGCGTGGCTGGCTGCCAGGTGTGAGCCCTGAGTCACTGCCCACCCTCCCAGAGCAGCAAAGCCCTGGAGGTGACCAGAGTCAGAACTGCATGCAGGCCCCTGACCTGCCCCATAGGGGCACCAGGCAGGTCAAGCCCAGGGCGCTCCAGGGGCCCTCGCACAGACTGGGCTGGGGAGGGGCTGCTGAGGGACAAGCTGCGGTCAGGAGAGGAGAAGGTTGCACGACACGACTGGGACACCAGAAACGGGGAGCGGGGCGGTGGCGCAGCAGGTTAAACGCAGGTGGCGGAAAGTGCAAGGACACAGGCAAGGATCCCGGTTCGAACCCCGGCTCCCCACCTGCAGGGGGGTCGCTTCCCAGGCGGTGAAGCAGGTCTGCAGGTGTCTGTCTTTCTCTCCCCCCCCTCTGTCTTCCCCTCCTCTCTCCATTTCTCTCTGTCCTAGCCAACAACGACAGCAATGACTAACAATAAAAAAACAAGGGAAATAAAATATATTTTTAAAATGATTAAATGCTGTGGGGTCTCTCTTTTCTCTGCCTTTATTTGAACAAACTCAACCTGTAGTAAAAAAGCCCTGGCTATGGCAAAAAAAAAAAAAAAAAAACACCTTATGTTGATAGAGAATTCACCACAGTTTATTTAAAGTTAGCCATCAGGGCTGGGGTGCTGGTTCAGTCGGAGAGCACAGAGCCCACAGATCAGTGCGTGTCGCCACCTTATCTTGGGGCTGAGCAGGGCTCCAGGCCTCCCACGTCTCATTTTTCTTCTCTCTTTAAGGCCAGTTACTAATATATATATTAATGCATACTAATATATATTACTTTAATATATTAATATTGCTTTAATACAATATGTATTTACACATTATAATATATTGTATGTTTAATATATTACTATATTACCTTCATATATTAACATATATGTATATACATATTACTTTGCAAGCGGTGAAGCAGGTCTGCAGGTGTCTATATCTTTCTCTCCCCCTCTCTGTCTTCCCCTCCTGTCTCCATTTCTGTCCTATCCAACAACAACTATGACAACAATAACAACTACAACAAGCACAACAACAAGGGCAACAAAATGGGAAAAATAGCCTCCAGGAGCAGTGGATTCGTAGTGCAGGCACCGAGCCCCAGGAATAACCCTGGAGGCAAGAAAAATAAATAAAAAAGAAACAAGACCAACAAAAGGGAATAAATATATTTTTAAAAAAGTTCATGGGGAGTCAGGCGGTAGCACAGTGGGTTAAGCGCACGTCGCACGTCACGCAAAACACAAGGACCGGCGTAAGGATCCTGGTTCGAGCCCCCGGCTCCCCACCTGCAGGGGAGTTGCTTCACAGGCAGTGAAGCAGGTCTGCAGGTGTCTGTCTTTCTCTCCCCCCCTCTCTGTTTTCCCCTCCTCTCTCCATTTCTCTCTGTCCTATCCAACAACAATGACATCAGTAATAACAGTAATAACTACAACAATAAAACAACAAGGGCAACAGAAGGGAATAAATAAACATTTTTTTAAAAGTTCATAAGGTAGGCAACCACCACCTCCATCTAGTTCCAGATAATTCCATCCCCCACAAGGCAATCTCTGTCCCCATCAGCAGTGCCCCCTTCCCATCACTGACGCCACGTCCATCTGCAGGGGACCTGTTCTGGAGATTCTCTGACCTGCGCAAGGGATTTGGGTCTCTGAGTACCGTGTGTGTGAGCGGTTTCCCTCCTCCCGGGCTCCCAGGGTGAAGCCACGTGTAGGTGGGGGCAGGGTGGCGGGGGGGGGGGCATGCCCCTCACATGGCCCTTGATGTTCCCTCCCCAGCGGGCGGCATTCTGAGACCTGCATCACCGGGGCCAAGGGGCTGCCCCCACCCCCACCTGTGCATGCTGTTCCTGCAGAGAGCAGGAAAACACCAGTGTGTGTGGGGCCCTCATGGAGCCCCGCTGGGTGCCGACTGCCGCCCACTGCCTCAAGCAGCCGTGAGTGCCCCTCACCCCGTCGCAGAGCCCTGGGAGGGGGCCCTTCGTCCCTCAGCAGACGCCCCAGAAGCCAGGCTTACATGTGCAAGGCCCTGGGTTCAAGCCTCCACACCATAAGGGAGTTGCTCTGGCTCCTGGGGGACCTGGGCACTGTCTCTCCTTTTGGCCTCCCCTTTTGCTGTCTCTGCCCAGGGCTGACAGGACAGCTTACTGGAGAGGCCCTGCTGTGCCATCCGTGTGACTCAGGTCCGAGCCTGGCTGGGCACGCTGGGGGAAGTTTCAGGGCTCCGGTGTCTGTGGCCCTCCTCTGTCTCTGTCTCCTTCTGTCTAAAAAGCTGGGCCAGGGCAGAGAAGCTCCAGTGAAAACAGCAGAAATTGGGGGAGGGCAGTGGGCAGCCTGGAGTGAATAAATCCCACACACAGGGCCCAGCTCCAAAAGGAGAGGACCCCCAGGACAGCCCCCCAAGTGGGGGAGGACTGTGTCTGCTTTGAGCTGAACTCCCAGACTGGGCTCAGTCCTCAGGCAGCCCCACCCCATCCACTGCTGGTGCCTGGGGACCCCGAAGGAGGACAGAATCTCAGGCTCACGTTGCTCCCTGCAGGGTGCACCTGCTGAGGGTGGCTCTGGGGAGGCATTTGCTGGAGCACCCGCATTCACCATCTGCATCCCATCTGCGTCCAGGAGGCTGTGTGGCACCCTGACCGCAAGCCTGCACCCTTGCTGTAGAATGACCTGGTGCTGCTGGAGGGGCAGGATGGGCTTGGAGCAGCCAACCAGGCCACCCCAGGGCTCCCCTCCCCAAGTTCTTGGCCTAGGGCCTCCCCAGGGAACGCACCCCACAGCCCCCACCCCAGAGCCACCCCAGAGTCCTCCTATCAAGGCTCCCCCACCCCTGTGTCCTCCCCACCCCAGGGCCTCACCCCAGTCTAACACTCCTCATGCTTCCTCACACCCCTCCCCGCCCCGCTGACCCCGCTCCACACTGATCTCTTCCCCTCTGCTGACTCCCAGCTGGGGACCCAGGTGAAGGCCAGAAAGACAGTGTGGACCACGGTGGCCGCAGGCACATGCTGCAGCTTGACTGGCTGGGGGCAGACCTGGCTGGGGCGGGGGGCGCTGGCCAAAGTGCTGCGGGACCTGGGCATTCAGATGATGGATATTCAGATAGCAACAACAGCAACAACAAATGCTGACACCCGGGGTGCTGTTCCCAGGGGCCGAGGGGGACCAGGCACCCTGCAAGGTGGGGCATGGGGCATGAGTGGGTCCTGCCAGATGGATGAGATGGGATGGGAGTCCTGCTAGGTGGGGGGCAGGGGATAGGACTCTGCAGGTGGGCAAATGGGGGCCGGGCGGTGGCGCAAGCGGGTTAAGCGCATGTGGCACAAAGCGCAAGGACCAGAGTAAGGACCCCGGTTCGAACCATCAGCTCCCCACCTGCAGGGGGTCGCTTCACAGGTGGTGAAGCAGGTCTGCAGGTGTCTATGTTTCTCTCCCCCTCTGTCTTCTGTTCCTCTCTCCATTTCTCTCTGTCCTATCCAACAACAATGACAACAATAATATTAACAACAATGATAGACAACACGGCAACAAAAGGAAAAAAATGGCCTCCAGGAGCAGTGGATTCATAGTGCAGGCACTGAGCCCCAGCGATAACCCTGGAGGCAAAAAAAAAAAAAAAAAAAAGATGGGCAACTTTTTCCAGACTCCTCTGCAGAGAGGCCATAGATCAGGACTTCCCTAGCTCAGGTGACCAGTGATCCTGGGCCAGGCCTGGTGGGAGAAGCCAGGGAGGAGGGCATCTTGAGCTCCACAGGTCAAGGGGGGTCTCTTCCTTGAGTGGTCGGGCCATGGCTGGGCACTGTGATGATCTGTATGTCTCCTGCAGGGGGACTCAGGTGGGGGGGTGATGTGCAGCCAGGCACAGGTGGTCGAGATCCTGTCCTTCCGCTCCAGGACCTGCACTGATTCCCTCAAGCCTCCTGTGGCCACTGCCGTGGGCCCTACCTGTCCTGAATCCGGAAGACCCTGGTTCACTGGGCTCCCACCCAACCATGAGGAGCCCCACTGGGTGCAGCCCCACCCTGGGGACAATAAATGCTATCAGATGGGAGTTTTCACACTGAGTCCTTCTTCTACCAAGGGGGCGGACGGCAGATCAAGCCACAGGGAGTTAGGATTTTGCAGACAACGTTGCAGAGGGGTGGGAGGGGGAACCGAGGAAGCGAGAGCTGCTGAAGGGGACAGCTGGAGGGGGTCAAAGGAACCTCAGCAAGGCCACGAGAAGCCACCAGGGGCAGGAGCACCAGGCTGTGCTCCCAGGTACTCAGGATGGACCCCAGAGATGACATCTCTGTATTAACCTCAGTGACTGTAATACCTGATGTGGCCACTGGAGGACACTAAAGAGCTATGTCTCAGCACTAATAACTCAGACTGTCATACCTGCCATGGCCACGTGAGGGCACCAGAGCTATGTTAATACATTACCCTCACTGTCTATCATGCCCACCCAGTCCACCTGAGGACACCCAGTGATGCCACACCTGGCTGAGCGCACATGTTACAGTGCACAAGGAACTAGGCTTAAGCCCCCAGTCCCCACCTGCAGGGAAAAAGCTTTGCAAGTGGTGAAGCAGTATTGCAGGTGTCACTGTCTCCCTCTCTATCTCCTCCTACCCTCTTGATTTCTGGCTGTGTCTATACAATAAAGATAATAAAAAGTTAAAAATAATATTAAAAAGAAAAACTATGTCTCTACATAACCCTCGCTATCCTGGCTGTGGCCACTTGAAGACACCAAAGAACTACATCTCAGCATTAATCCAACAATCTGTCATACCAGACATGGCCACCTGAAGACGCCAAAGAACCATGGCTCTGCATTACTTCCACTGTGGTATCCACCCTGTCCACAAGAGGGCGCCAAAACATGTCTCTATTACTTCCAGTGTTGTGGACACCTGAGGGCGAAAACCACATCTGCATCATTCCCAGTCTCAATGCCCTCAGTGTCCATTGGGAGGTGCCATTGACACAGGTCTGTGCATCACCCCAGAGGCTGTTCCCCCTGCAGTGTCCATTGAAAGATGCCAGTGAGAGGGCTCCAATTACTCCCATAGGTTGTCAGAGCTGCCAATCACTGCCAGGAGGCGGGAGCAAGAGAAAGCATCTCAGTGCTGATAGGTCAGATGGTCCATGTCATAGGGGCAGTTGGGGGACACAGGGGCAGCTGGGGGATGGACGGGGCCAGATGACATTGTAGTGGCAGCTGGGGGACAGACGGGGAGGCAGATGACATTGTAGTGGCAGCTGGGGGACGGACAGCTGGGGCAGATGACATTGTAGTGGCAGCTGGGGGACGGACAGCTGGGGCAGGTGACATTGTAGTGGCAGCTGGGGGACGGACAGCTGGGGCAGGTGACATTGTAGTGGCAGCTGGAGTAGGGGGAGCAAGGACCAAGGGGAGCCAGGGGCCAGGACAGGCTGTGACCCAGGACCCAGATTCTCTCCTTACTCCTTTTTTTGTGGGGACTTTAGTGATTTTAGTGAATTCACTAATCAGAATTTACTTTTTTTTTCTTACAGATTTTATTATTAATAAAGATTGGAGAGAAATAATCAGACATCAGTCTGGTACATCAGTGGGGATTCAATCAGCTGGGGATTGAACTCAAGACCTCATGCTTGAGGATCCAATGCTTTATGCACTGCACCAACTCCCTGACCAGCAGAATTTACTTTTTAGAATGTTTTATTGGTTTTCAGTTTGCTGCTTGGGCTATGTGTGTGAGGGACTTCACTGCTTCTATGCCCACTATTTCATTTTTCTTTTCTTTCCTTTTCTTTCTTTTTAAAAAATATTCATTTATTTATTTATTCCATTTTGTTGCCCTGGTTGTTTTATTGTTGTAGTTATTAATGTTGTTATTTTTGATGTCATTGTCATTGGATAAGACAGAGAGAAGTGGAGAGAGGAGGGGAAGACAGAGGGGGAGAGAAAGACAGACACCTGCAGACCTGCTTCACCGCCTGGGAAGCGATTCCCCTGCAGATGGGGTGCCAAGGGCTCGAACCGGGATCCTTACGCAGGTCCTTGCACTTCGCGCCATGTGCGCTTAACCCTCTGCACTACCGCCTGACTCCCAAATCTTGTTTGCTTATTACTGAGAGAGGAGAGAGAAGAACATCACTCTGGCACGTGAGATGCCAGGGACGGAACTCAGGACCTCAGGCCTGAGAGCCGAGTGCTCTACTCCCTGCATCACCTCCTGGGGCATCCTTCTCTCATTAACAACAAAACAAGCGCCTGAGAACCGAGTGCTCCCCGCATCACCTCCTGAGGCATCCTTCTCTTGTTAAGAAACCAAACAAGTGTGAAGCCAGCTCTAGGTGTCGCTTTGGCAATCGACTCTTGCCAGTGATGATCAGTCTTCTTTTTTTCTCTTTCTTTGGGAGAGAAGAGGGAGAGGAAAGGGGGGGACCTTTTGTATTGGGCCAGGCAATAGAAGACCAGATTGACTGCACACATTACTATGCATAAGGACCGAGGTTCAAGGCCCGGGTCTAGTGAAGCAGGTCTGCAGGTGTCTCTCTGTCTCTCTCCCTCTCTTCTCCCCCCTCTCAGTTTGTCTCATTTTCGTTGTTGATGTCATTGTTTGTTTTTATTTAATAGAGACAGAGAAAAATTGAGAGGGAAGGCGGAGGGAGAAGAGAGAGACGCCTGCAGCCCTGCTTCGCCACTCATGAAGCTTTCCCCTTGCAGGGGGGGACCAGGGGCTTGAACCTGGGTTCTTGTGCACTGTGATGTGAGCACTCAACCAGGTGCGCCACCACCTCGCCCCTTTAAAAAATATTTTTATTATTGGACAGAGGCAGAGTCATGGGCCCCTTGGAAAATAACTAAAATATGCCTACTAGCTGTCTACAAAACGGAGACCCCAACTCTTCATCGGCACTGTTCCAGCCTTTAGGTTCATGATTAGTCAACAATGTGTTTGGCTTTATATGCTAACTCTCTTTTTCAGCCACCAGGTTCCAGATGCTACCATGATGCAAACAGACTTCCCTGGACAGACAACCCCACCAATGTGTCCTGGAGCCCTGCTTCCCCAGAGCCCTGCCCCACCAGGGAGAGAGAGAGACAGGCTGGGAGTGTGGACCGACCAGTCAACACCCATGTTCAGTGGGGAAGCAATTACAGAAGCCAGACCTTCCACCTTCTGCATCCCACAGTGACCCTGGGTCCATACTCCCAGAGGGATAGAGAACAGGAAAGCTGTCAGGGGAGGGGATGGGATACGGGGTTCTGGTGGTGGGAACTGTGTGGAGTTGTACCCCTCTTATCCTATGGTCTTGTTGGTCTTTCCTTTTTATAAATAAAAAAATAATAATTGAAAAGGAGAGGAGAAATAAATATTTTCTGTATTCATTTTAATGAGAGATGCAGAAAGACATAGAAAGAGGGAGAGAGAGGGAGAACTAGAACCCTGCTTAGCCCTGGCTGATGGCAGTGCTGTGCTAGGGACTGGACTCAGGGCCCCAGAGCCTCAGGCAAGCGTCTTTTTGCAGAACCTTCTGCTGTCTGCCCAGCCCTCATTCTTTTTTTTCTCAAAGAATTTACATGTTGTGGTCTTTATTTTTCTTCTTGTTTAGAAGCAAAGAGAGAGTGAAAGCGACCACAGCAGAGAAGCTCCCTCCAGTACTGTGGAAGCCAGTCTTGAACCTGGGTCAAGCACAAGGCAAAGCAGTGCACTGGTCAAGTGAGCTATTCTGTTGGGCTTTTCTTTCAGATAAAGGGAAAGAAGGACAGTGAGAGACCCCCCACGGCTCCCCATGGAGCTCCCCCTGGGCATCCATGGTGTTCCCATGTGGTGCCAGGGTTTGAACCCTGACCCTTCACAGGCCTGCTGAGCCCTCCTCCACCTCCTGGTGGCTGCCTTTGCCCCAGCCATCTCTCTGTCTCTAGCCAAAGTAAATAAACAAAAAATCATTTAAAATGTATTTATCTATTTATATTTTTAAAACCTCTTTTCTCTTTCTTTTATATTTATTTTATTAGTTTATTCCCTTTTGTTGCCCTAAAATGTATTTATTTAATGAAAGAGAGATACGGAGCAAATGATACAGAGAGAGCCCAGAGCCCCGCCCAGCCCTGGGACACCCCTGCTGCTTTTGGCACTGGGGGGTGGGGGTCATTGCTCTCACTCCTGGGAGTCACAGGAGCACAGGCAGACTGGGGGCCAGCAGTGACGTCACAGAGTGGACTGTGAGGCCAAGGGTCACCCTCTGAGGGCCCTGCCCTTCCTGGCTCCGTGGCCTCTGCAAGGCCTGAGCTTGGGGGGAGTGAGGGCCAGGAAGCTGCCGGGGGGGGGGGGGGGGGGGCACTGTGGAGGAGGGTGTCTGGCTTTCACTCAAAGGAGGAAGACAAAGGCCTCAGCCCCCACGGGGTGGGGGTAGCCTCAGTGGAGAGGAGAGAAGGTCTGGACCCACCACTGGGGGACTCACCCCTCACAGGGCAGGAGACTGAACCCCCACCCAGAGCGCCACAGTGTAATGTGAGTGCGGGACAACGGCCCCAGGCCCAGGTGCCATCACAGGAGCATCTGACTCGGAATCACTCTTGGGGTGTCGAGGTAGCTCACCTGCTCAGCCTATGGCTTCCTGGTGGGAGGCCCTGGGTTCCAGCCCCTACCAGGGGCACAGCGGGGCTCAGGCGTCTCTCCTCTTGCAAGTAAATGATGGGCTTGGGCAGTGGCAGTGTGCGTGCACGGGGTCCTGGGTTCACCCCCACGTACACCCTGCATGTGCACGGCCAGGGCTGCCAGACAGCCCAGCCAGGGTGTGCATTGGGCTGGCCCCCGCAGCACCGGAGGAAGTTCCAGAGCTGTGGGCTCTTCATCTGCCTACACATCTTATAATATCCACACTTACATCTTTTATCTATACATACTTTATAAAAAATAGCACTCACATTTTTTAAACAAAAAGAGCACAGTATACATTTAAGAATTACTGTCTTGGGCAGGAGTAGATAGCATAATGGTTATGCAAACAGATTCTCATGCCTGAGGCTCCGTCAAGTCACAAGTTCAGTCCCCCGCACCACCATAAGCCAGAGCTGAGCAGTGCTCTGGTTGAAAAAAAAAAAAAAAAAAAATACTGTCTTGGGGACAGGTGGTGGCGCACCTAGTTGAGCACACATGTTACAGTGCACAAGAACCAGGGTTGGAGCCTCTGGCCCCAACCTACAGGGAGAAAGCTTCACGAGTGGTGAAGCAGGGCTACAGGTGTCTCTCTCCCTCATCCATCAGTCTCTATCCAATAAAGATAATTACAAAGAGAGAGAGAGAGAGTCTTTAAAAGGGGGTGGGGGGGGAGTCGGGGGGCAGGGAGGGACAGAGCTCTGGGCTCTCAGCACTGGGATCTGTGGATTTGGGGGGCAGGGACGGAGCTCTGGGCTCTCAGCACTGGGATCTGTGGATTTGGGGGGCAGGGACGGAGCTCTGGGCTCTCAGCACTGGGGTCTGTGGATTTGGGGGGCAGGGACAGAGCTCTGGGCTCTCAGGACTGGGGTCTGTGGATGGGGGGATGGAGCTCTGGGCTCTCAGGACTGGGGTCTGTGGATTTGGGGGGCAGGGACGGAGCTCTGGGCTCTCAGCACTGGGGTCTGTGGATTTGGGGGGCAGGGACGGAGCTCTGGGCTCTCAGCACTGGGGTCTGTGGATTTGGGGGGCAGGGACGGAGCTCTGGGCTCTCAGGACTGGGGTCTGTGGATGGGGGGATGGAGCTCTGGGCTCTCAGCACTGGGGTCTGTGGATTTGGGGCCAGGGACGGAGCTCTGGGCTCTCTGGGGTCTGGATTCCATTGCAGGTATTCAATGTGCCAGAGGGATGCTCTGCTACTCTCTCTCTTCTCTCTGTCTCTCCCATGTTAGTAAGCACACAAGTTTTTATTCATAAAAGCCCAAAATTCAAACTTAGGAACCAGAAAGAGTTCCTTGTGTAGGGCCCAGGTGGTAGCCCTGGCACTATCTGGGAGGTCGTGGCACCAGGACAGTCTCCAGTGCTGTGGCTGTGGTGTCTCTCCTGCCTGCCGTCAGTTTTTTTTGTTTTTCTCCCAGAGCCCTGATCAGCTCTTGCTGATGGTGGAACTGAGAGTTGAACCTGGGAGCTCAGAACCTCAGGCAGGAGAGTCTTTTGCCAAACCATTAATTACCCTGTCTCCCCAGCCCTTCTCCAGCTCTGTCTCTCAGCCTGGGAAATCATTACAGGAACAGCTGGAAAACAGTCCAGCTCCAAACACAAAGTCATAGAAAATGAAATTCTGGTGGTCTGGTTGGTGGTATAGTGGATAAAGCATTGGACTCTCAAGGATGAAGCCCTAAATCCAATCCCCAACCCCCAAGCAGCACATGTGCTAGAGTGAGGTCTGGTCCTTTCTCTCTCTCTCTCTCCTCCTATCCCTCTCATTAATAAATAAGATAACAGAATAAAATTCTGACTTAATTGAGTGTGGGGTCTCTTGGCTGTCTGACAAGCTTCAGCCTCACTTTGGAAATAAAGGAGACCCACCCCACTTTACTTTGCAAACAAAGGCAAGACTTCCGGGCGCCCTGCATCTCCAGGAGAGCAGCCCAGTGGAGCAGGAATTGCGCCCCAGCCCCAGGGCCTTTGAAGCCAGTTGGCTGCCTTCCTGCCGCATGCCTGCCCTCACGTAGCCGTCCCAGTGCCCTCCTCCTACCCAGGCTCCGGCTTGCCCTGTGTTCTGCAGCAGCAGGCCTGGGCTCTTCATGGGAGGCGAGCACCCTATCTGTCGAGCTCTCTCCTGCCCATGTCTCTCCTTCTCCTTCTCCTTCTGTTTCGTTTCTTTTCTTTTGTTTATTTATTTATTTATTTTTGCCTCCAAGATCATTGCTGGGGCTCAGTGCCTGCACTATGAATCCAGTGCTCCTGGAGGCCATTTTTCCCTTTTTGTTGCCCTTGTCGTCTGTCTATGGTTGTTGTTAATATGATTGCTGTCGTCGTTGTTGGAGAGGACAGACCTGCAGACCTGCTTCACCACCTGGGAAGCGACTCTCCTGCAGGTGGGTGGGGAGCCGGGGGCTCGAACCGGGGTCCTCACGCAGGTCCTTGCGCTTTGTGCCACGTGTGCTTAACCCGCTGCGTTACCACCCGGCCCCCTTTTTTGTTTCTTTTACTTATTTATTTATTCATTTATTTTTATATTTATTTTTATTGATTGATTCCCTTTTGTTGCCCTTGTTTTATTGTTGTAGTTATTATTGTTGTCATTGTTGTTGGATAGGACAGAGAGAAATGGAGAGAGGAGGGGAAGACAGAGAGGGGGAGAGAAAGACAGACACCTGCAGACCTGTTTCACCGCTTGTGAAGCGACTCCCCTGCAGGTGGGGAGCCGGGGGCTTGAACCAGGATCTTTATGCGGGTCCTTGTGCTTAGCGCCACGTGCGCTTAACCCGCTGCGCTACAGCCCGACTCCCTTACTTATTTATTTTTAATCAAAGCACTGCTCAGCCCTGGCTTATAGTGGTGCAGGCGACTTTGGAGCAGTTTTGGGGGGCCGGGGGGAACTGAAAGCCGACGCTTGCTCCTCAGGCATGAGAGTCTCTTTGCATAACCATTACGCTATCTGCCCGTTTGCAACCCGGGAAGCCGTTCAGTGGGCAGAGAGAGCACCAGACTCTCAAGTATGAACCCCCTTCCCACCTCTCCTCCCGACCCCGACTGCATGGGCCAGGGGGAGCCTCTGGCCCTCTCTTATTACTCTGTCTTTGTCGTTCACAGCACAGCGCCTCGTTCGCGACCTTGTCACCCGCCCGGAGCAGTGGCTGTGCTCCTGGGGGCGCCCGGGGCTGTCCTGGCCTGGCTGTCTGTCCCCAGAACGTCAGCCCAAGGTAACGAGACTGCAAGGCGGTGCTCTGGCCAGCGGCGGCCGATTAGCCTTTTTCGGGGTCTGTCTGCCCAGGTGGAGAACCTCAGCCGCGCAGAGGCGCCCCCCACGCGATCCACTTTGGCTGAACCCACTTGACCCCGGGAGCTGACTGACAGCCGGCCCTGGCCGAGGGAGGCCCCGCCCACTATAGGCCCCGCCCCTCGTGGGCCCGCCCGTCGCCTAGCAACACCCGTCTGCGGTCAGGTGGTGCAGTCACTTCCCAGGGCGGAGAGTACGTGCGTGCGTGCGCGCGCGCGGGAGAGGCGGGGGCAGGGCGTGCGCGCGCCCGATCTGCCTCTTAAGGCAGCGCGGAGGCGAGCGCGGGGGACACAGACATGGCGGTCGCTCTGTTGCTGGTCCTGCTGGTGCCCGCGGGCCTGGCGGCCGGTGAGAACGGACCCTGGGGCCTGGGGGCACGAGGAACGGGGTCACGGGGGTCTGGGGGCGCGAAGACGGGGTCACGGGGGTCTGGGGGCGCGAAGACGGGGTCACGGGGGTCTGGGGGCGCGAAGACGGGGTCACGGGAGTCTGGGGGCACGAGGAACAGGGTCACGGGGGTCTGGGGGCGCGAAGACGGGGTCACGGGGTCTGGGGGCGCGAAGACGGGGTCACGGGGGTCTGGGGGCACGAGGAACAGGTTCACGGGGGTCTGGGGGCGCGAAGACGGGGTCACGGGGGTCTGGGGGCGCGAAGACGGGGTCACGGGGGTCTGGGGGCGCGAAGACGGGGTCACGGGGGTCTGGGGGCGCGAAGACGGGGTCACGGGGGTCTGGGGGCGCGAAGACGGGGTCACGGGGGTCTGGGGGCGCGAAGACGGGGTCACGGGGTCTGGGGGCGCGAAGACGGGGTCACGGGGGTCTGGGGGCACGAGGAACAGGTTCACGGGGGTCTGGGGGCGCGAAGACGGGGTCACGGGGGTCTGGGGGCGCGAAGACGGGGTCACGGGGGTCTGGGGGCGCGAAGACGGGGTCACGGGGGTCTGGGGGCGCGAAGACGGGGTCACGGGGGTCTGGGGGCGCGAAGACGGGGTCACGGGAGTCTGGGGGCTCGATGACGGGGTCACGGGTCTGGGGGCTCGATGACGGGGTCACGGGAGTCTGGGGGCTCGATGACGGGGTCACAAGATTGGGGGCGTGAAGACGGGGTCACAGGCGTCTGGGGGTGTGAGGTCGGGTCTGGGGGCACAAGCCTGTGGTCACCGGGGTCTGCGGTCATGAGTTTGGGATCACTTTGGTCTGGAGATGTGAGTTTGGGGTGCCGGGGGGCATGAGGACAGGGTCACGGGGGCCTGGGGGAGTGAGGACGGGATCTGGGGGCGCAAGGTCGGGGTCTCGGGGGCCTGGAGGGTGGGGAACAGGTCCCTGAACACGGGGTTGCGGTCAGGGGAGGGGAGGTTGGGGGGATCAGGAGGAGGAGGGGTGCTGCCCCTGGGAGGCCAGATTGAAGGGTCGTGGGAGGAGACGGCTAGGGCTGCGGGCGGCTGTGAGGCCCCCCCTGTTCAGGTGGGTGGGCTGTGGGGCGCGGGCGCAGCGGGGCCCCCAAACTGCGCCTCTGCCCTGCCCTGCCGCCCTGCCCCTGCCCTGCTGGCGGCCAGGAGGGAGACCCTGGGTCTGCACCGCTGAGATAAGACCACCCTCTGCAGAAAGCTGGATCCAGACGGACGTGGAGGAGCTGGACTCCAAGATGGTGCTGAGCTGCAGCCTGAACCACAGCTCTGTGGCCGTCCAGGGCCACCGCTGGACGAAAGGGGACAAGGTGCTGGTGGAGGACAAGCTCCCGGCGCTGCACACCCAGTATGAGTGAGTGCCCCACCCCCGGGGCACGCCCCTGCCCGCCCGGCCCGCCCGGCCCGGCCCTGCCCTGCCTGACTGTCGTCCCCAGGGTGGAGAAGGGCAAGGGCGAGCCTCACGGCGAGTACTCCTGCTTCTTCCTGCCTGAGGACATCGGCCGCGCCAACTTCAAGCTGCCAGGTGGGCCGGAGACCCGACGCGTGAGCGGGTGCCGGGCTGAGGTGGGGGAGCTGATGACTCAGGCTCCTGTCCCCACCCCCAGGGCTCCCCGAGATCAAGCTGGTGAAGAAATCTGAGAGCGTGGCTGAGGGCGAGAAGGCCCTGCTGGTCTGCAAGGCCGTCTCCTTCCTCCCGGTGCTCACCTGGCGGTGGGCCCTGGTCAACGCTTCAGGGAACCAGGTGAGGGCCCCCACCTACAGGACCCGACACGCCGGAGGCCCCGACCCCACAGATGCAGCCCACCAGACCCCCAGCCCTGCCCCCACTGGACCCTCAGCACACACACAGCAGGCCCCCAGCCCCACCCCCACAGGACCCCTGACCTGACCCACACAGCAGACCCCCCCCACCCATGCTATCCATCCTGCAGCCCATCACACACAGCAGGCCCCTGCCCCTCACCCCACCAGGACCCCCCACACACACACACACACACAGCAGGCCCCCGCCCACGCTGTCCATCCTGCAGCCCATCACCAACCAGTCCCAGCCCGACAAGTATGTGGTGATATCGGACGACTCTCACACGGAGCTGCACATCCTGCGGGCGGAGGTGGAGCGGGACGCAGGCCAGTACATCTGCACGGCCGAGAACGCACAGGGCCAGGTCAGCGAGCAGGTGACGCTGCGCGTGCGCCACCGCCTTGCCGCGCTCTGGCCCTTCCTGGGCATCGTGGCCGAGGTGCTGGTGCTCGTCACCGTCATCTTCGTCTACGAGAAGAGGCGGAAGCCCGACGAGGTCCCGGACGGTGAGTGGGGGCCGGAATGGCGGGGCGTCCTGGGAGCGGCGGCCAGCGGCTGAGTGGCCCCGCTGTGCCCTGGACCTGGGGTGTGGGGACTGACCGCTCTCTGTCTTCCTGTCTCACCCGGCTGCACCTGGCAGATGAGGACCTGGGTTCGGCACCGCTGTGAGTCCCAGCAGGGGAGGGCTCTCGGGCAGGTGGGGATGCCGATTGTCCCCACACTGACGCCCTTGTGTCCCCAGGAAGAGCAGCGCGCAGATGAACGACAAAGACCAGCAAGTGCGCCAGAGGAACACCTGAGCCGGGGTCCACCTGGCAGGTGCGGTTCAGGGGGGGGGGGGCGGGGGTGTGCGGTGAGGGGGCCCTGCCCGGCTGTGGCCTGAGCCCTCCTGTACCCCGCAGGCCACCTGAGGAGCCTGCCCGTGCCCGTGCCGTGCCCCCACTTCACCCTGAACGGTCCCCAGAAGCAGATCTGCTGGGGAGCCCCCTACACTGGATCCTGCTCGTGCCTGCGTCCCCAGGGGCCCTCACTCCTGCTGGCGCCTCCCTGCCCTCCCTACCCGTCTAGAGACCGGCTGTCACTACAGCCTGGACAGCTGACCTCGGGGGTCCAGGTGACTGCAGAGACCCCTCCTCAGGCAGACCGGTGCCCCCTGTCTCCACACTCTGCCCCCCAATAAAGTGACACCACATCCTCCTCTCTTGTCTGTGCAGAGCCTGGGGCTTCCTGGAGCGCTTGGTGTGGGGACTGGTATTTGAGGCTGAGGCTGAGTGGACTGGGAGGCGGGGAGGGACTGAGCGGGTGGGAGCCACAGGTGGGTCTCGGGGTGACTTGGGCAGCTGCACAGTGGGGCGGGGTGTCATGCACCTGCAGCGCCACTTCTCTGTAGGTGGGGACAGGAGACTTGAACCAGGGGTCCTCACAGTGATGTGTTCCCTCTACAGAGAGCTTGGGAGGGGCGGGGTGGGACCTCCGTGGGGGTGGGGGCTGCCCAGGCTGACCGAAGGCAGGCCGGCCACAGGGGTGCTGGGACCCCAACACGAGCTGTCCTGCTCCAGCTTCTGAACCCGGGGCCGGGGAGTGGGCCGAGAAGGTGTCTGCTTCCTATCTGTGCTTCCTCCCGCCTGGGGACCTGGACCTGTCCCCATCCCCGGGCAGGGCAGTCTTGGTGAAAGCTGAGGTGCCCTTCAGATGGAGGCTGGGGAAAGTAGCTCGCCTGAGGGTGGGGGAGGGGGTTGCCATTGGGTCTTGTTGCCACCATTGTTGAGACCCCTCCTGGGGGGTGAGGGAGAGGGGCCCTGAACGGGGCCCAGCCCTTTCCTCTAGCCACCGCCAGGTGTCGCCACACCAACACTTTCAGCAGCAGTGGGCAGCCCGCCCTGTGCCTGAGCAAGTTCTGGGCCCCTTGGGGACACCCCGTCCCAGTCACGTGGGGTCCCTTGAACCCTCACACCATGAAGACAGTGCAGCACAGGCCATGGGTGGGAGCACCTCCACTTCTCAATGGATTTTTTTTTTCCCCAGAGCCCTGCTCAGCTCTGATGGAAGTGCTGGGGAGTGAACCCAGGACCACAGAGCCTCAGGCAGAAGAGCCTCTTTGTAAAGGATTAATTACTCGCTTAATGACAGAGATAGATAGATGACGGATGGATGGGAGGAAGGAGAGAGAGCCCTGCTGAGCTCTGGCTGGTGGTGGTGCTGGGGAGTGAACCCAGGACCACAGAGCCTCAGGCAGCAGAGTGCAGAACCACTGTGCTGTCTTCCTCACCCCGATTTTTTAAAGCATGGTGTGGTGAAGTCGGGGCCTCACACCTGGGCCAACGCAGTGGAGCAGCACTGTCCACGTGAGCCTCCAGCCACAATGAGAAGCGGCAGCAAACTACTGAGCTGCCACACGTTGGCAGGTCCTGAACTCGCGACCTCACGCTTGAGAGTCCAGGGCTTTATCGGCTGTGCCATCTCCGTGCACCTCACGCACTCCCACTTTTTTTTAAATCTCTGTTTATTAAAGGCAGCCAGATTTCAAGAGGTAAGGGGGAGATAGGAAGAGATACCTGCAGTCCTGCCAGGGGCCCAAACCTGGGTCTTGCACATTCTAACATGAGGCACCCCAACATCTCACTGGCAACAAAGTGATTTGGGGAGTCCAGCAGCGACAGGGTGAAATGGAAAGGAGTGGGGCTCATCGGGTCACTGCTGCCCTCCTGGGGGGGGCTGAGACACACCCAGACCCCTGTGGGGATGCCAGCCCCCCACCCTCTCTGGCTGAGGACGAGCCAGGGAGCAGGCTGGGTGAATGGACAGGACGGGCTGAATGAGTGGGCGCTGGTTACTGCAGCTCGAGTGCGTCATGGTCTCAGCTCAGCTTCAGGCCGGTCAGTGGCACACCCAGCTGAGTACACACGTCACCTTCTATGGGACCTGGGTTCAAACCCCCGCTCCTCAACTGCAGAGGGAGTTTCAGGAGCTTGAAGCCGTGCTGCAGGCCTCTCCCCTTCCCCTTCCCCTTCCAATCTCTGTTCTTGTTTGTTTGTTTGAATATTTATTTATTAAAGACAGAAGATGAGAGGTGAGGGGGAGATAGAGAGGGAAAGAGAAAGCCCTGCTTCACTACTCGTGAAGCTTCCTCCCTGCAGGTGGGGACTAGAGGCTTGAACCTGGGTCCTTATGTGCTGTAGTGGGAGCGCTCAACCAGGTGTGCCACCACCCGGGCCCAATCTCTGTTCTATCAACTAAAAGAAAAAATAGAAATTGTTTAAGTGAGTGGTCCGGGAGGTGGCCCAGCAGTAAGCTTTGGACTCTCAAGCATGAGGTCCCGAGTTTGATCCCCAGCAGCACATGTGCCATAGTGATGTCTGGTTCTTTCTCTCTCCTCCTATCTTTCTCATAAATAATAATAAAAAAAATCTTTAAAGAAAAAAAGGGGGGGAGTCGGCAGGTGGCGCAAAGCACAGGACCGGCATAAGGATCCCAGTTTGAGATCCCAGCTCCCCACCTGCAGGGGAGTCGCTTCCCAGGCGGTGAAGTAGGTCTGTAGGTGTCTGTCTGTCTTTCTCTCCCCTCTCTGTCTTCCCCTCCTCTCTCCATTTCTCTGTGTTTTATTCAATAACTATAACAATAAAACAACAAGGGCAACAAAAGGGAAAATAAAAATAAATATATTTTAATTTTATTATCTTTATTTATTTATACAGACAGCCAGAAATTGAGAGGGAATGGGGTGGTAGAGATGGGAGAGAGACAGGGACACCTGCAACAGTGCTTCACCACTTGCAAAGCTTTCCCCCTGCAGGTGGGGACTGGGGGCTTGAACCCGGGTCCTTGTGCGCTGTGACGTGTGCGCTCAGCCAGGTGCGTCACCTTGGCCCTGGTCATTTTCTGTTTCTGTTTTTTAATTTTTTAAAAATATTTATTCCCTTTTGTGGCCCTTGTTGTAGTTATTATTGTTGTTGTTATTGTTGTCGTCGCTGTTGGCTAGGACAGAGAGAAATGGAGAGGAAGGGAAGACAGAGGGGCAGAGAAAGACAGACAGACACCTGCAGACCTGCTTCACCGCCTGGGAAGCGACTCCCCTGCAGGTGGGGAGCCGGGGGCTCGAACCGGGATCCTTATGCCAACCCTTGAGCTTCGGACCACATGTGCTTAACCCACTGCGCAACCACCCGACTCCCAGTCAGTTTCTTTTTCTTTCCTTTTTTCTTCCTTCCGTCCTTTCTCTCTTTTTTAAAAAATATTTTTTAAATTATTTTTTAAATCTATATTAGATAGTCAGAAATCGAGAAGGTGGGGGAGAGAGGAGAGAGACAGAGAGACACTGGCAGGCCTGCTTCACCACTTGCAAAGCTTTCCCCCTATAGGGGAGGACCAGGGAAATAAATATTTTTTTAAAAGTTAAAAAAAAATTGTTTAAGTGAATAGAATGGTTGCTGACAGAGGTGGAATTGTGCTAGTGTTGAGGCCCAGCCATAACCCTGCTAGCAATAAAATATAAATAAAGAAGCCAATATTTTAGTGGCAAAATAACTCACTAGGACAGTGCACTGCTTTGCTCTGTGAGCCCCGGGTTCAAGCCTGACCTTCCCTGCACTGGTGTTGTGTGTGTGGGCTTTCACTCTCTGCCTCTGTTGGGAAGGAAAATGTCTGCTCTTATTTCATTGGGGGCCACTCCAGCACCTGTGTGCTGGGGATGGAACTGGGAGCCTCAGGCCTGCTAGTCTTGTACTCCAGCCACTGAGCTCTCTCCCCAGCCACTCATTATATTTTACTCCTGTGGATCCAGAGCCTCACACACACGTGATTGCATAGCTGCAACCACAGGAGCTGGTCCCAAGGTTGGGACCTGGACCACGTGCAGGTGCAGGGCAGGCCCGGGGGCGGGGGGAGAGGGTGAGAGAGAAAGTGAGCACAGGGGGAGCTGGGCCTTATTGAAGCTGCCTGTGTGTGCCCATCCACTGCCCCTGGGCCAACTCTCCCATGTCTGTTTCAAGGGGGACATCACAGCCCAGCCACTCTTTGTTCAGCTCAAACCCAGGGCTCTGATGCAGTAGAGCATATGGCCCCCTTGAATGGACAGATGGGTGAACGGATGGATGGATGAATGTATGCAGAGCAGAGGGACAGGACCCCTGGTCCTTCTGATCCTGTGACCTCTCTGCCAGACACCCCTTCCCTCTGGATAACAGGCTTCCGGGGTGAGCATCAAAGAGCCCTTCACCGAGCACACAGCTGCCCGAGCGACCTCGGCCTGGCACTGCCCACGCTGCTGCCCATCCGCGTGGCCAGGACGTTGAGGCGCAGGGGGCAGGGGCGAAGAGGCGCCACTTACCAGGGGCCTGTGAGGCCCATAGCACAGGGGGAGGCGGTCTTCGGGTCCTGTCAGCTACTAAATGCCCTCCTGGGTGGGGACCCGTGTCTCCCCAAAGAGTGGGGGGCAGAGAGTGTGTTTTGGGGGGACAGAGTTGGAGGGGCAGAGTGTGAGGCAGAGTCCAGGGGCAGTGAGTGCGGGGTGGGCAGAGTGAGTGTAGAGTGGGCAGTGTGGGGGGTGGGCAGAGTGAGTGTGGGGTGGGCAGAGTGAGTGTGGGGTGGGCAGTGTGGGGGGTGGGCAGTGTGTGTGGGGTGAGCAGAGTGAGTGTGGGGTGGGCGGTGAGGGGGTGGGCAGAGTGAGTGTGGGGGTGGGCAGTGTGTGTGTGGGGGTGGGCAGTGTGTGTGGGGGTGGGCACAGAGTGTGGGAGTGGGCAGAGTGAGTGTGGGGGTGGGCAGTGTGTGTGTGGGGGTGGGCAGTGTGTGTGGGGGTGGGCACAGAGTGTGGGAGTGGGCAGAGTGAGTGTGGGGTGGGCAGTGTGTGTTGGAGGCAGAGTGTGTTGGGGGCAGAGTGTTGGGAGCAGAGTGTGGAGGGGTGGGCAGAGTGTGTTGGGGGCAGAGTGTTGGGGGCAGAGTGTTGGGGGCAGTGCGGGGGCGTGGGCAGTGTGTGTGAGGCAGAATGTGTCTTCGGGGGCAGAGTGTGGGGGGCAGTGTGTGCGGGGGGGGGGGGGGCAGAGTGTGTCTGCTGGGGGCAGTGTGTGTTGGAGGCAGAGTGTGGGAGGCGTGGGCAGTGTGTTGGGGGCAGAGTGTGGGGGGCGTGGGCAGTGTGTGTTGGGGCAGAGTGTGTCTGGGGAGCAGAGTGTGGGGGGCAGTGTCTGCGGGGGCAGAGTGTGTCTGCGGGGGCAGAGTGTGGGGTGCAGTGTGTGCGGGGGGCAGAGTGTGTCTGTGGGGGGCAGAGTGTGGGGGCAGTGTGTGTGGGGGGCAGAGTGTGTCTGCGGGGGCAGAGTGTGGGGCCCAGTGTGTGCGGGGGGGCAGAGTGTGTCTGCGGGGGCAGAGTGTGGGGCCCAGTGTGTGCGGGGGGGCAGAGTGTGTCTGCGGGGGCAGAGTGTCGGGCGCAGTGTGTGCGGGGGGCAGAGTGTGTCTGTGGGGGGCAGAGTGTGGGGGCAGTGTGTGTGGGGGGCAGAGTGTGTCTGCGGGGGCAGAGTGTGGGGCCCAGTGTGTGCGGGGGGGCAGAGTGTGTCTGCGGGGGCAGAGTGTGGGGCCCAGTGTGTGCGGGGGGGCAGAGTGTGTCTGCGGGGGCAGAGTGTCGGGCGCAGTGTGTGCGGGGGGCAGAGTGTGTCTGTGGGGGGCAGAGTGTGGGGGCAGTGTGTGTGGGGGGCAGAGTGTGTCTGCGGGGGCAGAGTGTGGGGCCCAGTGTGTGCGGGGGGGCAGAGTGTGTCTGCGGGGGCAGAGTGTGGGGCGCAGTGTGTGCGGGGGGCAGAGTGTGAGGGGCAGTGTGTGCGGGGGGCAGAGTGTGTCTGCGGGGGCAGAGTGTGGGGGGCAGTGTGTGTTGGGGGCAGTGTGTTGGGGGCAGTGTGGGGGCGTGGGCAGTGTGTGTGAGGCAGAGTGTGTCTGCGGGGGCAGAGTGTGGGGGGCAGTGTGTGCGGGGGGGGGGGGGGGGGCAGAGTGTGTCTGCGGGGGCAGAGTGTGGGGGCAGTGTGTGTGTGGGGGGCAGAGTGTGTCTGCGGGGGCAGAGTGTGGGGGGCAGTGTGTGCGGGGGGGGGGGGGGGGGGGCAGAGTGTGTCTGCGGGGGCAGAGTGTGGGGGCAGTGTGTGCGGGGGGCAGAGTGTGTCTGCGGGGGCAGAGTGTGGGGGCAGTGTGTGTGGGGGGGGGGCAGAGTGTGTCTGCGGGGGCAGAGTGTGGGGGGCAGTGTGTGTTGGGGGCAGTGTGTTGGGGGCAGAGTGTGGGGGCAGTGTGTGTGTGTGTGGGGGGCAGAGTGTGTCTGCGGGGGCAGAGTGTGGGGGGCAGTGTGTTGGGGGCAGAGTGTGGGGGCAGTGTGTGTGTGGGGGGGCAGAGTGTGTCTGCGGGGGCAGAGTGTGGGGGGCAGTGTGTGTGTGGGGGGGCAGAGTGTGTCTGCGGGGGCAGAGTGTGGGGGCAGTGTGTGCGGGGGGGGGGGCAGAGTGTGTCTGCGGGGGCAGAGTGTGGGGGCAGTGTGTGGGGGGGGCAGAGTGTGTCTGCGGGGGCAGAGTGTGGGGGGCAGTGTGTGCGGGGGGGGGGGGCAGAGTGTGTCTGTGGGGGCAGTGTGTGTGGGGGGGGGCAGAGTGTGTCTGCGGGGGCAGAGTGTGGGGGGCAGTGTGTGTTGGGGGCAGAGTGTGGGGCGCAGTGTGTGTGAGGCAGTGTGTGTCTGCGGGGGCAGAGTGTGGGGCCCAGTGTGTGCGGGGGGCAGAGTGTGTGCACAAGCCTGGGGGGGCCGAGCAGGGCCGGATGGAAACTGGCTGTGGGGCGGCAGGGTCACTGTGACCCGAGGATGCGCAGTGCCATGCAAACCCCGCGCGCACCGCGCACCACCCCTCCCGCGCACCGGGTCCCGGGGGTCCCGCCGCCCAGCGGTGGCCTCCGTTTACCCGGGGGCGGGAAGGGCGCAGCGCCCGTCGCCAGGTCCTCCGTCCCGTGCGGGCGGGAGCGCACTCGGGCGGGGGCGGGGCGGGGCGGGGGCGCCGGGCGCGTCAGCCGTGACGCCCCGGGAGCCCTGGGCCAGCGGCGCGCAGAGCAGGCCCCTCGCCAAGGTGACCTTGGGGCGCTGCCCGCTCGCCGCCGCCTCAGTTTCCCCGCCAGGAGCGCCCCCCGCGTGACCTTGGGCCGTCTCCGCGGGCCGGGCTGCCGCGGGACAGGCGGGCAGGCGGGCAGGCGGCAGGGGGCGCGGGCCGGGGCGGGGCGCGGGCGGGGGGCGCGGGCAGAGGCGGGACGCCCGCCCCCGGCACGCCCCCCGGCTCCGCCCCGCCGCTCCCCCTCCCTCGGGCTCCGGCCGGCGGCCGCGGCCGCTGCGCTCCGCACTGCCCGGCGCCGCCTCGCCATGGACGCGCGCGGGGGCGGCGGGCGGCCCGGGGACAACCCGGCCTCGACCCCCGCGCCCCCGCCGCCGCCGCCGCCGCCCGCGCCCCCTGCGCCGCCGCCCGGCCCCGCGCTCCCCGCGGCCCCCGCGCCGCCGCCGCCGCCGCCGCCGCCGCCGCCGCCACCGCAGCCCCGCGCCGAGCCGGCCGCCCCGGAGGCTCCGGGCGAAGGCGGCCCGCGGGCCCGGCTCCGCAGCCGCGACAGCTCGGGCGGCCGCGCGGGCACCCCGGGCACCCCGGGCACCCCGGGCGCGCCCAAGGACAGCCCGAACGGCGAGTGCGGGCGCGGGGAGCCGCACTGCAGCCCCGCGGCGCCCGAGGGCCCGGCGCGCGGCCCCAAGGTGTCGTTCCCGCGCGGCGGGGCGGCGGCGGGGCCCGGGGACGAGGCGGCCAGCGAGGAGGGCCCGGCGGGCGAGGCGCGCGGCAGCCAGGCCAGCTTCATGCAGCGCCAGTTCGGGGCCCTGCTGCAGCCCGGCGTCAACAAGTTCTCGCTGCGGATGTTCGGCAGCCAGAAGGCTGTGGAGCGCGAGCAGGAGCGCGTCAAGTCTGCGGGGGCCTGGATCATACACCCCTACAGCGACTTCAGGTGCGGGGTTCGCGGGGGCCACGGGCGGGAGGGCGGGGGCGGGGCCCCAGGGTCGGGCGCCCCTCTGCGACCTCTGCTGCGCGGGGTGCGCGGGGTGCGCGGGGGTCACCGGGCTCGCGTGGCGGGCAGGGGGCGCGGAGGGCGAGGGGCGCGGCCTGTGTCAGCGGCGCGTGTGGCTGTGGCCGGGGTCACGGGGCGCGGCCGCGGGGGAGGTGTGTCCCCAGGGGCGTGTCTGCGCCCCCCAGCGCAGGTCGAGGGGTGCGTGTGCCGGGAGCCAGGCTGGGACGCGGGTGAGTCGGGGTGCGGGCATCCAGAGTGGGGTGCGAGTGAGTCGTGGGGCGGGCATCCAGAGTGGGGTGCGAGTGAATTTGGAGGGCAGGCGTCCGGCTGGGCTGCAAGTCACCCGCGCAGGCCGGCGACCAAACCGTCCCCGCGGTTTCAGCACCGCGGACAGCGGCGGCCCAGCCCAAGGCGGTTGTCTCCCGCCGGCGGGGGGACTGGGGCCGGGGCTGCACCCTCGCCCTCGCCCTTTCTTCCGCGGCCCAGGCACTTGGCAAGGGGGGGGGGGGGGGGCGGAAGAGGCCCAGGGGCTGACAGCTCTGGGCGTGTGACTGCGGTCAGGCTGGGGAAAGTCTGGCTCCACCTCCACCTCCACTCTCCGCGGCTCAGGTCGCCCTGGAGGTGAGATAGCTCTGGCCAATGAGTGGCCTGGGTTTGGGGTGATATGTTGCCAAGGTGGGGGGCAGTGGGGCTCAACGACCCCCATTTTGGAGACGGATCCCAGTGAGCTCTGGAAGAACTCGCGGCCCCCCTTGCCCCAGGCCCTTGCTCCCCTGCCCGCCCTGCCCCTCCAGCCCTTCTCCCAATGCCCCCCACTCTGGAGACCTGAGGGTCTGTCCCCCACCAGCCACCAACGTCTCAGGCCCTGAGCCACTGCTTTCTGAGGTGCTGCTGTAGTTCACACAGATGTCTCTGGAGAAGAGCCTGAGAGAGAGAGAGAGAGAGAGGGAGGGATTTGGGTGCAAGCTTCACCCCAAATCACAACACACTGAAGCCCAGCTTCTGTCTGACCACAGCTGCTCAATTCTGGGAGCCAGCCTGGCTTGGGCATGGGGTTTGCGGGGTGGTCTGTGGGACCCCCGTGTTGGACTCAGAGGCTTTGATCGCTCTTTCCCGCCACCTCAGGGAATTGGTGTCACCCGTGAGAATGCCTAGTCCCCAGGGTGGTGGCCTGGGCCCAGCTGGGGCTCCCCCCACCCCAGATCCTAGGAGCTGGGGGAGCAAATGCTGTACCCCACATCTGAACTTGCATTGAGTTCCTTCTGCCACTTTACATCTATCCCCCAAGGGGCCAGCCTCCAAGACTCCCCGAGCCCAGAGGAGCAGTCACAGCCAGGGCCCCCCCTACAAGTCTGTGGCAGTTTCAGATTTCAGGGTGGGTGGACAGGAGAGCTCCCCTCACCCTTGCACCAGAGGGCTCAGTGGATCAGTGCTGATCAGGACAGGACTCTGCAAATCCCTACACTGGCTCCTGGGAACAGCCCTAAGTTATGGAGTGGGGGGAATGAGGGCCTGGCCAGCTGGGAGGAGGCAGCTGCCCATTAAGGGGGTGCAAGGTGCAGTGCCCCAGTTCATGCCAGGATGTGGACCCATGGCTTTGGGAAGTCCAACACTGCAAGGTCTGGGGCTGACTTGGGGAGCCCAGGTGTGCTTGGGGAGCTGTGCTCATGTAGGCTGCACCTTCACCCTGTCACCAGCACTGCCTCTTCCTAAAATGCACTGCCAGCAGGGGTCTCAGGAGGCCCTTTGCACACGAGGCCTTCTGCTGAGGACACAGTGCCGTCCATATCTGCCCAGATGCCTCCTCCCAGAAACTCTCCATGCTGGCTAAGAGCCTGCTTCTCTTCTCTGTGTCAGGCCTTTGCTGCTACCACACTGTGACCCCCCCCCCCCACACACACACACACATCTAGGATCTGTCACCTAATTTCCTGCTCAGACCCCTGAGCCCGGCTCCTATTAATCACTGACGGCTAATCCCTTAATTCCTGGATGGCTGCCCAGCCTGCTGCTCTGGGACCCATGGGGGGGGGGGGGGGCACTGGATCCCTGGCCAGGGCCATAGCTCCCAGGACATGGGTCTGGGTACAGAGATCCCTGCAGGGGCTTTCCTGCAGGAAGGGGCCTCTTATCCATAGGGCTCAGGTGGGTAGTGTGACAACCGCACAACCCCCTGACAGAAGGGAGACTGAGCACTGGTCCAGCCCTCCAGTCTGTAGCCTACTTTCCAGGCCCCGATGCTTCCAGGACCCCCAGTGACTTCCTGGCCCCAATGGTTTCAAGACCTTCCATGGTTTCAGAAACCCCTCTCACTGGCATCAGAGACTCATCCTTGTTTCAGGGGGCCCTGGTTATTTCTTGCCCCCCCCATCACTTCAAACCCCCCACCCATGGTTTCAGCCCCCTTCCCATGGTTTCCATGCTTCCAGTGGCTTTCCATGTACCCCCGGACTTATGCAGGTCCCCCTGCATGCAGGGAAAGTGAGCCTCCCAGGGGCTGGACTCTGCGCCCCACGGAGACAGAGGAGAACGAGGTCCCAGCAGGGCCAGGCTCATGGCCCAGCTGTCCTGCACCTCCTGCAGGAAATTGCGGTTTGGTTTTTCTGTGTTCTTTGTGGCTTCCTGGGCCTCCCTCCCCACAGGTTACCCTGGGCCGTGGTCACTGTCCCCAAGTTCAGGGCTGCCGCCCACCTAATGTAGCCAGGAGTGACCAGTAGTGGGGAGCAGGACCCATGAGTCTCAGAGCCTTCCGGTGCCAGGGGGCCCGCCTGGAGGGTATGGGCTCTGGGTGAGAGGGGCCCAGGCTGCCTTGGCAGGACTTGGACTCCTTTGCCTCTCATGAGGGGGGCCAAGCCTGGGGCGCTATTTTGTCCCCAGAAGCATGGTTTATTCAGAAACCAAGAAACAAAAATAATCATTATAAACTCAAAAAGACAAGGAGAGGAGTAAACCATTGGTTAAGGGGCCGGTTGGTGGTGCACCTGGCTGAGTGCACATGATACAATGCGCAAGGACCCGGGTTCAAGCCCCCGGTCCCCACCTGCAAGAGGAAAGCTTCACAAGTGGTGAAGCAGTGCTGCAGGTGTCTCTCTGTTTCTCTCCCTCTCTATTCCTCCCTTCCCTCCCAATTTCTGACTGTCTCTATCCAATCAATAAATACAGATATTAAAAAAAAATTTAAGAGAAAAAAAAATTTAAGAAAAAACCCTATTGGCTAAAAGGCATCTGGACAGTGCGTCAGGCGGTAGTGCAGCGGGTTAAGCACACGTGGTACAAAGCGCAAGGACCGGTGTAAAGATCCCGGTTTGAGCCCCCGGCTCCCCACCTGCAGGGGAGTCACTTCCCAGGCGGTGAAGCAGGTCTGCAGGTGTCTATCTTTCTCTCCCCCTCTCTGTCTTCCCCTCCTCTCTCCATTTCTCTGTCATATCCAACAACAATGACATCAATAACAACGATAATAACCACAACAACAATAAAACAACCAGGGCAACAAAAGGGGAAAAATGGCCTCCCGAAATGGGAGTGGATTCGTGGTGCAGGCACCGAGCCCCAGCAATAACCCTGGAGACAATAAACAGAAAAGGCATCCAGGCCAGAAGCCCAACATTCACATCCCAGGAGGGTCTTCAGAAACTCAGGCCCTGCAGCTTCAACAGAAGAGAGAGAGAGAGGGAGAGAAGGAGAGGGGGAGAGAGAGAGAGAGAGAGAGGGGGGGGGGAGAGAAGGAGAGTGGAGAGAGAGAGAGGCACTCAGCACAGAAGCTTCTCTCAATGCAGTGAGAGCCGGGCTCAAATCTGGTTCGTGCGTATCCAAAGTCAGCAATTTTTGACTTATTTTGTTTAGGTGTGTTTCCTTAGTGGAAGGAAGATGCAGAGACACGCAGGCCTGCTCAGCCCTGACAGCTGGTAGTGTTGGGGCTTGAACCTGAGGCCCAGAGCCTCAGACAGGAAAGCACTGTGCCGTCTCCAGGCCTTGTCCCTGGTCTGTTTTGTTTCGCTCTGTTTGTTTAACTAGAACACCTCTTGTGTGCTACTGCGGCTGTTCCCTCGTCCCAGTATGAGGGTGGGGGTGGGGTGGGAGAACTAGCCCTGCTCAGCTCAGCAGCAGGTGGAGACGGGGCTTGAACTTGGGCAATCTGTACACTGCACTGTCTGGCCCAGAATGTGCTCATTTCAACGTGTGAGCTGAGTGGCAGTTAAGAACTTGCCACTGGTCACTTCCGGAGACTTCCGTCTCCTTGAAAGCAGCCCTGCCCCCATCAGCAGTCCCTGGCCAGCTCCCACTTCCTGTGTCCCAGGGGCCTGTTCTGGACGCTGACTGATCCCAGGGGCTCTTCTGAGTGTGGTATCTACCTGGGCCTCCACGTCCTCCTTCCTCCCCCTGGGGGAGTGTCAGGGTGGGGACTGTCCCCTCTGTGCTGGAGTCCAGTCGTGCCTTGACGGTGCCCCCCTCCCCCACAGGACCGGCACTGTGCGACTATTCCCAGTGCCCTGCTCAGCTCTGCTGGTGATGGAGCCGGCCTTGCCCAGAGCTCTCTACGGAGACTGACTTTCCATGGCCACCAGCACTCTTTCCTGGGGTGGCTTCCCTGCCAGGGTCCCCGGAGCTGGTGCTGGACAGGGCGTGGCTTCCCATGCATGCTTGTCCATGCCAGGTCACCGGCCAACATTCCTTGAAGGGGCGCATCTTCTTTGAGAGCGGATTTGGGAGTCTGCCTGAGTCGCTGGGAGCAGAGCCTTGGTGGCACTGCCCTGCTTGGCGTCCTCCAGCTGCAGGGCCTCTGCTCCAGCCTGGGGGTTGGGGGGAAGCTCCCTGGAGTGGGAGTACAGCTCCAGTGGCTCAGGGCGGTGGGGACCCCTGCATCATGTTCACTCCATCCTCCCAGCTCTGCCCCTGATATTTTTGGGGAGACAGGATCTATTTTTGTGTGACCTCTGGGGCTGAGAGAAGTCTCGTGCCTGGTCAAGGAGGGACGGTCAGAGCCGCCAGTGGAGGGGGGGGGGCAGGAGCACTGGCTGAGGGTGGGGGTTCCCTCTGAGCATGAGGCGGGGCAAGGTCAGGGCTCAGGATGAAGCCTGAGGCTGGGACTTGCAGCACAGTGTTCATCCACAGCACAAGTCTGGGGGCGCAGGGGACATGTGGCCTGACAAGTGTGCAGGGGACCATGGACAAGTGCACGTGACTAGGGGTCCATGGGGGCAAAGGCAGAAGGTTGCGCTGTGGTCAGGGCGCACTGAGGGGGCAGGTGAAGGGGTGGGGTGCAAGGGGGCACAGTCAGGATGCATGGTGGGCACAGGCAGAGGCTTGGAGTGCAGTCAGGACACACGGAGGGGTGGGTCAGGGGCCACAGAAAGAGGGTTGGGGTGAGCAGGGGTGCTGTCAGGATGCACAGAGGGTGGTGAGGGCACAGGTAGATGGTTATGGTTCACTTGGGTGCAGTCAGAACGCACAGGGGTGGTCAGGGTGCGTTCAGCAGAGGGTTAAGGTGCAAGAGGGGCGCAGGTGGAGGGTTGGGGCGCACGGGGTGGAGTCAGGACAAACGGGTGCAAGGGGTCTCAGGTGGAGGGTTGGGGCACATGGGGCAGGGGCAGGACGCACGGGGGTGCAAGGGGGCGCAGGTGGAGGGTTGGGGCACACTAGGAGGGATCAGGACACATGGGGCTGCAGGGGGCTCAGGTCTAGGGTTGGGGCATATGGGGGGACAAGGGGGCTGCAGATGGGAGGGGTGGGGTGCACGGCGCAGGGTCAGGACACACTGGTTGGGGTGGAGGGGGTGCAAGTGTTAAGGTTGGGTCCCATGCGGGCAGGGCAGGACTCAAGGGGGTGCAGGCAGGGTGGGCACTAGTGGAGGGTTGGGGTGCACGTGGGTGGGGTCTGAACCCACTGGGCGCAATCAGAGGGATGGGGTGCGGGAGGGTGCGGAGGAGCTGACCCTTCCCCCCCCCCCCAGGTTCTACTGGGACTTCACCATGCTGCTGTTCATGGTGGGCAACCTCATCATCATACCCGTGGGCATCACCTTCTTCAAGGACGAGACCACGGCGCCGTGGATCGTGTTCAACGTGGTATCGGACACCTTCTTCCTGCTGGACCTGGTGCTCAACTTCCGCACGGGCATCGTCATCGAGGACAACACGGAGATCATCCTGGACCCCGAGAAGATCAAGAAGAAGTACCTGCGCACCTGGTTCGTGGTGGACTTCGTGTCCTCCATCCCCGTGGACTACATCTTCCTCATCGTGGAGAAGGGCATCGACTCCGAGGTCTACAAGACGGCCCGCGCCCTGCGCATCGTGCGCTTCACCAAGATCCTCAGCCTCCTGCGGCTGCTGCGACTGTCGCGCCTCATCCGCTACATCCACCAGTGGGAGGAGGTGAGGGGAGGCGGGCGGGAGGGTCGCGCCTCATCCGCTACATCCACCAGTGGGAGGAGGGGAGGAAGGAGGAGGGCATGGGGAGGGGAGGAGAAGAGAAAGAGGGGAAGGGGGGCCGGGTGGTGGTGCACCTGGCTGAGCTCACATTACAGTGCAGAAGGACCCAGGTTCGAGCCCCTAGACCCCACCTGCAGGGGCAAAGCTTCACAAGTGGTGAAGCAGGGTTGCAGGGGTCTCTCTCCCTCCCTGTCTCCCCCTTCCCTCTCAGTTTCTGGCTGTGTCAATCCAATAAATAAAATAAAGATAAGAAACAATCAGGGAGGGGAATCCGGCGGTAGCACAGTGGTTAAGTGCAAGTGATGCAAAACACAAGGACCGGCGTAAGGATCCCGGTTCGAGCCCCAGCTCCCCACCTGCAGGGGAGTCGCTTCCCAGGCGGTGAAGCAGGTCTGCAGGTATCTGTCTGTCTCTCCCCCTCTCTGTCTTCCCCTCCTCTCTCCATTCCTCTCTGTCCTCTCCAACAACGATGACATCAACAACAACAACAAGTGCAACAAAAGGGAATAAAGATTTTTAAAAAATTAATCAAAAAAAAAAAAAGAGAAAGAAGGAAGGAGGAGTGACAGAGGAGGATGGGAGGGAGGAGGAGGTGGTGAGGGAGGAGGAGGGGAGGGTGAATAAGAGGTGAGGAAGAGGATGGGAGGGGGAGGAGGGTGGGGAGGGGAGAGGAGGGGAAGAAGGGAGGTAAGGGGAGAGAAGGGGAGAGGGGAGATGAGGGGAGAGGAGGGAAGGAGGGGAGAGGAGGGAGAACCATGTGAGAAGATGAGGAAGTGAGGCCATGAAGCTGCAAGCCGGTGGGGCCAGTGGGTGACTCAGGCCTGAGCCCCCTGACCCCCTGACCCCCACCCCCCGCCCCCGCGCCCAGATCTTCCACATGACCTACGACCTGGCGAGCGCGGTGATGCGCATCTGCAACCTCATCAGCATGATGCTGCTGCTGTGCCACTGGGACGGCTGCCTGCAGTTCCTGGTGCCCATGCTGCAGGACTTCCCGCCCGACTGCTGGGTGTCGCTCAACCGCATGGTGGTGAGGGCGCCCGGGATGGGGTGGGGTCGTGCCCAGGGCTTCCCGCCCGACTGCTGGGTGTCGCCCGGCCGCATGGTGGTGAGGGGCACCGTGGGGTGGGGTCGTGCGGCAGGACTTGGTGGCGGAGGGGCCGCTGCAGGAGGCAGAGGCCCCCGGGGTAGATGGTGTGGAGGCCCCAGCAGTTGGGGAGCTGACCCCCCACTTCAGACCAAACCCCCTTTGGGGTTCCCGCCACCCAACCTGAAGCAGGGAAGCTGAAGCCCAGAGAGACCGTGAGGGCTGCACATCTCCTGGGCCCCTCTCTCAGCCCTGTGTCCTCCACACACACTGTGGGGAACGCTTCCTCTCCTTCCCGAGCAGGGTGGCGGAATCTTCTGACCCACAGCTCTACTCCCCCACCCCTTTGACCTGAGCAGAATCTCGGATGTTCTTCGAGGGTGAGAGACAGGGAGAGAGGAGCCCATCATTCCACTCCACTGCTCACAGAGCCTCCCACCCAGGTCGTAGCACCTGGAGGTGTGTGATCTACCAGGCCAACCATTTCCTGACACATTATTATTATTGTCGTCGTCGTTGTTGTCAACCAGTGCACCGCTCAGATCTGGTTTATGGTGGTGCCGGGGATTGAAACTGGGACTTTGGAGCCTCAGGCATGAGAGCATTTTTGTAGAACTATTATGCCACCTAACCCCACCCTACTCCCTTTATTTTATTTTTAACTTTTTTTTTCAATTTTCTTATTTTTATTTTATTATTATTTATTTTTTATTCCCTTTTGTTGCCCTTGTTGTTTTATTGTTGTAGTTATTATCAATGTCATTGTTGTTGGATAGGACAGAGAGAAGTGGAGAGAGGAGGGGAAGACAGAGAGGGGGAGAGAAAGATAGACACCTGCAGACCTGCTTCACCTCCTGTGAAGCGACTCCCCTGCAGGTGGGGAGCCGGGGGCTCGAACCGGGATCCTCACGCCGGTCCTTGTGCTTGGCGCCACCTGCGCTTAACCCGCTGCGCTACCGCCCGACTCCCTACTCCCTTTATTTTTAAAGATATTTTTATTTTTAATGAGAAAAGAGAGACACCAGATTCCTGCTGAGCTCGAGCTGATGGTGATTGAACTGAGGGTCCTCAGAGCCACAGGCATAAACACTGCTGCTCTCCCCCACCCCCTTTTTTTTCAATGGCCTTTAAGTTCCAGCCCCAGTACCACATGGGCACCAGGGAAAAAGTGACTCACTTTTTCATGGGAGAGAGAACCAGAGCACCCTCAGTGCCACTGATGGAACCTGAGGACTCTGAGCTTGAGTCGAAGGCACTAACCTCTGGCACCATTGTTCCAACTCAGAAGGCAGTGGGGCGGCTCTTTGCTGTACACAGAGACAGCAACAGGCCTTGGAAGTGAAGCCCCCGAAGCCCAGGCCTGGCAGGGGGAGGGAGGTGTGGGTGTCTGGCTGTGGGTGGCATTGGGGGCCGGTGGGGGGCTGACAGCAGCTGGCCGCCTGGGAGGCGGGGGGGGGGGGGGGTGGGGTGGGGGGGGGAGGCGCCAGGCACAGCTGGCCGGCCAAGGCTGCTCTTTGTCCCCAGACACCGGGCCTGCTGTCCTGTTTCCTGCCCCTCCCCCAGCCGGGTCAGCCAAGGTCCAGAGGGGCCCTGAGCTCACTCTGTCCGCTTCCGGTGTCCCCAGCTGACCGCCAGGGCCCTGTGCTCCTAGCTCTGGGGCCAGGCTTAGGGGCACAAAGGGAAGAGGCCTCCTGTGCCCCCAGACCAGACTGGGCCTCCTTTTCCCTGGCAGTGGCATGCCCAAGCCTGGCAGATGTGTACACAGGGGTCCCAGACGTCCAGGTGGGGTCCCCACAGTCCACGGTCCAGTTCTGGGGGGTCATCATCCGCCCACGCCCACGCCCGCGCCCCCACAGAACCACTCGTGGAGCGAGCTGTACTCGTTCGCGCTCTTCAAGGCCATGAGCCACATGCTGTGCATCGGTTACGGCCGCCAGGCGCCCGAGAGCATGACGGACATCTGGCTCACCATGCTCAGCATGATCGTGGGCGCCACCTGCTACGCCATGTTCATCGGCCACGCCACCGCCCTCATCCAGTCACTGGACTCGTCCCGGCGCCAGTACCAGGAGAAGGTGGGGGAGGACCAGAAGCTGGGGGGAGGAGGGTGGGGGCAGGACCAGGAGAAGGTGGGGCAGGAGAGAGGGGGCAGGAGGGAGGACCAGAAGGTGGGGGGAGGAGGGTGGGGGCAGGAGGGAGGACCAGAAGGGGGGAGGAGGGTGAGGCAGGAGGGAGGACCAGAAGGTGAGGGGAGGAGGGTGGGGCAGGGCCAGGAGAAGGTGGAGGGAGGGGTCAAGGTGATACCAGAAGTTGGGGGCCAGGACAATACAAGAAGGGGAAACACTGATTACAGGGACAGCGCCCACCACAGATGCTGGGAGCTGGGGGTGGAGTGAGGGGCATGTGAGCCCCGGAGTCCTGAAAAACGGGGGGGGGGGGGAGGGGCCAGAATATTTTATTTTTTGGTTTTCTTTACCCCAGAGCCCTTTTCAGCTCTGGCTGATGGTGGTGTGGGGTGCTGAACCTGGGACTTTGGAACCTTAGGCAGGATGGTCTCTCTGCAGAAGCACGATGCTGTCTACACCCAGCCGAGAGCCAGGCTGTCTAACTGGGGCTCCCGAGAGCTGGCACAGTGTGCCTCAGCTTCCCTCCCTGAGCTGGAGCCAGTGTAGCCAGCTGGGCAGCTGCGAGCCCGCCCGGTGCCAGGCCGCCCGGAAGCAGCAGGCCTCACACCCAGACATGAGCTGGTGCGGCCACCCGCCCGGCGTCACGGGATGCTGAGCTCAGGGCAGCTGGCAGCGGAAACGGTCCTGACTGCGGGGCCTGGCACCCCACGGGGAGGCGCCGGGGTGCCACACAGCTCCCGCACTGGGGTCCTCCTTGCCTCCCACCCCATGTCTGCAGGCCAGACGGGCAGTCACACATTGTCCTTCCCCAAGCCTAGGGTGGGAGGTCCCGCCGCACCCCGCCCTGACCCCGCCGTTCCCCCCGCAGTACAAGCAGGTGGAGCAGTACATGTCCTTCCACAAGCTGCCCGCCGACTTCCGCCAGCGCATCCACGACTACTACGAGCACCGCTACCAGGGCAAGATGTTCGACGAGGACAGCATCCTGGGCGAGCTCAGCGGGCCGCTGCGGGAGGTGGGCGGGGACGGGAGAGGCCTGCAGGGAGGGGGGGGGCGGGAGAGGACTGTGGGGAGGGGGGACGGGAGAGGACTGCGGGGAGGGGGGAGGGGAGAGGCCTGCAGGGAGGGGGGTGGGCGGAGCAAGGAGAGGCCTGTGGGGAGGGGGGGGGGGACGGGAACCAGGGCAGGAGCCCCACAGCCTGGAGCTTGGACACAGGCGGGTGAAGCCCCTGGCAGGAAGGGGTCGGGGCACAGGACACCAGGTGGGCGTGAGGCAGGACAGTCCCCCTCAGCTCTCCAACCTGCGCTGCCGGGCAGGTCCCCAGGCCGCGTGCCCCAGCTCCCCCAGGGAGGCCTGTCGCCAGGCTGGGCGCCCCAGGACAATCTCTGCTCTGGCACTCGGCCCAGCAGGCTCCAGCTGTGTCAGTGAGAGCCTGTCCCCATGACTGATTCCTGGTAGCTTTTTTTTTTTTTTTCCACCAGGGTTATCTCTGGGGCTCCCGACAGCCACCCTCTCCATTCCCCCGCCCTCTATTTTAGTGGCTAGCACAAAGAAATGGAGAGGGACACCTGCAGCCCTGCTCATTAAGCTTCACCCCTACAGGTGGGGAGCAGGGTTCACAGCCGGGTCCTTGTGTATGGCACTGTGTGCACTTGTCCAGCTGCTGGCCCCACTGCTCCTGATGGCCATTTTCTCCTTTATTTGATAGAGAACTGGAGCGGGAGATAGGGAGAGAGACCTGCAGACGTGCTCCTACTTGTGAAGTGGCCCCCCTACAGGTGGGGAGGCAGGGAGCTGGGGGCTCCAACTCGGGACCCTTGTGCTTAGTATTACGTGCTTCAACCAGGTGCACCACTGGAGCTCCTTGTCTGCACAGAGAATCCACCAGTCCCAGCAACCCTTCTAATTTGATAGGACAGACATTGTGAGGGGGAGGGGAGCCACCTGCAGCCCCGAATCATCACTGCAGCTCCCCCTGCAGGTGGGGACCAGGGATTAAAACCCAGGTCGTGAGGGGTAAAGTGCTTTATTGGGTGTGGCGCTCTTCAGCCCGGTCCCCCCCCCCCCCCCAGACTTGCTCTGACTCAGGCTGCAAAGCTTCTGCAGGCCCGTTATCCTAAGATGTACTTAGCAGAGAACCAGCTCATCAGGCTCCAACCCGGGGCTGCCCTGACACCTTTACCCCCGCCCCCCCCCCCCCCAGGAGATCGTCAACTTCAACTGCCGCAAGCTGGTGGCGTCCATGCCGCTGTTCGCCAACGCGGACCCCAACTTCGTGACGGCCATGCTGACCAAGCTCAAGTTCGAGGTCTTCCAGCCGGGAGACTTCATCATCCGCGAGGGCACGATCGGCAAGAAGATGTACTTCATCCAGCACGGGGTGGTCAGCGTGCTGACCAAGGGCAACAAGGAGATGAAGCTGGCGGACGGCTCCTACTTCGGGGGTGAGGGGGGGCAGGGACGGGACGGGGACAGGGTGGGGTCGGTGTGCCGACCAGGGGCAGCAAGATGGAGCTGGCGGAGGACTCCTACTTCAGGGGCGAGGGGGGTGATGGGGGCAGGGGTGTGGGGCCACTGCCGACACACACCCCGCCCACTCCCCCCACCCCCGCCTAGAGATCTGCCTGCTGACCCGCGGTCGGCGCACGGCCAGCGTCCGGGCAGACACCTACTGCCGCCTGTACTCGCTGAGCGTGGACCACTTCAACGAGGTGCTGGAAGAGTACCCCATGATGCGGCGCGCCTTCGAGACGGTGGCCATCGACCGCCTGGACCGCATCGGTGAGGGCGGCCCGCGGGGCCCTGCGCTGGGCGGGCAGGGATGGACCCGAACCCCCGGCTCCGTGCTCAGCTGCCCCGCCTCCCCCCTCCCCGGCCCTCCCCAGGCAAGAAAAACTCCATCCTCCTGCACAAGGTGCAGCACGACCTGAGCTCCGGAGTCTTCAACAACCAGGAGAACGCCATCATCCAGGAGATCGTCAAGTACGACCGCGAGATGGTGCAACAGGCCGAGCTGGGCGCGCGGGGCCTGCTCCCGCCGCCGCCGCCGCCGGCCTCCTCCGCCATCGCCACGCTGCAGCAGGCCGTGGCGCTCAGCTTCTGCCCGCAGGCGGCGCGCCCGCTCGTCGGGCCCCTGGCGCTCGGCTCCCCGCGGCCCCCGCTCCCCGCCGCCAGTCCCCAGGGCGCCCCGCGGACCTGCGCGCCCGGCTCCCCCGCCGCGCCCCGCGCCCCGCCGCCCGCCCCCGCCGCGCTGCCCGCCCGCCGCCTGAGCCGCGCGTCCCGCCCGCTGTCGGCCTCGCAGCCCTCGCTCCCTCACGGTGCCCCGGGGCCGCCCGCCGGGCCGCGCCCCGCCAGCAGCTCCACGCCGCGCCTGGGGCCCGCGCCCGCGCCCGCGCGCGCCGCACCCAGTCCCGACCGGCCGGAGGCGCGGCCCGACCCGCGCAGGGACTCCCCGCTGGACTCGGCGCCCGCGCGCTCGCGCCTCTCCTCCAACTTGTGACCCGGGGCCGGCGGGCGGCCCCCCAAGCCATAGAGGCGGGACCCGCCGCCCGCCGCCCGCCGCCGAACTCGGAGTTCAAGTGCAATAGGCCCGCGGCTTCCGCCCACCGCCCACGCAATAACCGCCCGGCGCCCCTGCGGTCCTGGTCCCGGTCCTGGTCCGCGCGCGGGAGCCGGGCCGCCACCATGAATGTACTGACGCCCACTCACCCCCGCCCATCCCGCGCAATAAATGACACGCACCGCGGCTGCGGCCTCTGATTCCCGCTCCCGCTCCCTGTGGGAGGTGCGGCTCCCAAGGGTGACAGCGGGTGACAAAGGCTTTATTGGCATGGGACTTCAGCTGAAGAAGTAGGTGGAGCGTTTCACTTGCTCCAGGTCCAGGGAACCTGGGGGGGGGGGGGGCAGGTGGTGAGGGCGGGGGGGGGGGGAGGGCGGGGCTGCCCACCCCCACCCCCCCACCCCCCGGCCGCCCACGCACCTGTCTCGGGCACGGCCTGCAGGATCCTCTGCAGCTTGGCGCGCTGACCGATCTGGGTGGGTTTGCAGTCGGTCCTGTGCAGAGGCGGAGGGTTGGGGTGGGGTGCACGGGGGCTGCCCGGCCCCAAGGGTGCGGCTCACTAGGCCTGGGGAGGAGCCTGGGGAACCCCGCCCCCAGCACGGCTCACCAGGGCTCGGAACAAAAGCGTCGCTGCAGGAAGGCCGCCAGGTCCCGCAGAATGGGCTGGCTGTGCAGGCGGACGAACTGCTCGCGGCACACCTGCGGGTCGGGTGGGGGCGGTCAGCGGCGATCGTGGTCACCCGCCCCAGCGCGCCCTAGCCCACGTACCTCATTCATGACCTCCACATCCGCCGCGTGTGTCCAGAAGCAGTCATGCACAGAGACGAAGTTGAGGCCCTTCCTGGGGGCGGCGTGTGAGCCTGGCCCGCCCCATCAGGCCCTCCCCTGCCCACCGCATCCCCCACGCCCCCCCAGGAGCACCCAGGCACAGGGCGCCGCCCCCGCCCCCGCCCCCCAGCAGCCCCGGACTCCACACCTGTAGCAATGCAGGGCTGTAAGCATCATGTGGGAAGAGTCCAGCGAGTGGATGAAGTTGGGGGGAAAGCCGTTCTTCTGCTTCATCGTGTTGGGCTTCCTGGGGGGATGGTCAGGATGGGGCTAAGGTCGGCCCTTCCCACGTGGCCCCCAGTCAGGGGCCCTGCCGGAGGCCCCACCCCACTCACTGGCTCATGTCTCCAGAGCTGCTGATGGTGAGGGTCTGCATGCCACCGGTGACCTGCGGGCGAGGGCGGGCGTGAGCAGAGGCTGGGTGCAGCCCAGGCGCCGAGCACTGAGCGCTACACACCATGATCTTGGAGTCCACGTGGTAGGGCTGGATGACCGGTACCCCCAGGGGGGTGACCCACTGCACGGGCGAGCCCGACCTGGAGATGAGCGTAGCGGCCTGGGTGAGCCAGTTCTGGGGAGGACAAGGCGGGGTCAGTGCTGGGGAAGGGGCGCCAGGTGCCACCGGCAGGAGGCGTGAACAAGCTGGGGAAGGGGAGGTCCGGAGGGGAGCGCAGGGGAGGCATCAGGGGCGGGGCAGGTACCTGGATGGCGCGGGAGCTGCAGAACATCTCCTGGAGGCTGCTGAACACCTTGCAGGCCAGATAGTGCGAGGCCTCCCACACAGACTCCTGTGGGTGGGGTTCAGTTGGGGACTCCCAGGCCTGGGGTGGGGGAGTGGGGGCGCCGTGCTCCTGAGGGAAGGTCCCCAGGCCTGGGGTGGGGTTGAGGGGCACCTCGCACCTGCGGGAAGGCCTCCAGCTCGCGCAGACGCTTCTCGATCTGCAGACGGCCGCCATAGCGTGTGACTCCGTAGACCACGGTCATCACCGTCTGCTTGACCACCTTGCGGCTGATGAAGCCTTCGAGCTTCTGGGCCACCTGCAGGCCCCGCTCCGCATCCCTCTTCCGCAACACCTCCACCTTCGGGCGGGCGGTGAGGAGGCGGCCTGCCCCCGGCCCCCCCCCCCCCCCCCCGCCGCCCCCCAGGGCTCACCCCCAGCCCCATGTACCTGGGCCGCCACCTCGCTGTACACGTCCTGAGGCAACTCCGCGGGCACCAGGTTGACGGCGGCCCCGCCCACGGCGTCCCGGCCCAGGGCGGCGTAGTGCTGCAGGCCATTACAGGAGCCGTCCTGGGGGCGGGTCACGGGGTTGGCACAGCCGCATGGAGACGGGGCGTCCTGCGCACCCGGCACCTGCCCCCTCACCTGGTGGACGGGGAAGTGGGAGACATAGGCAGCGGGGTCAGGGGAGCGCAGGGCACTCGCAATCTCCATGCAGCAGGCCAGCGTCTGCCAGGGCTCCTCGGCCTCCATCCACCACTTCTGGCCCTGGTGGGGGGCAAGATGGGGGCCCTGGCTGGGCATTGGGCCGACAGACGCCAAGGGGCAGGAAGGGTGCGCTCTGCGGGGCTGTGGGGAGAGTCCCCAGGCCCAGGCCCAGGCCCAGACGAGGGTGGGAGGCCTCGGTGCGGGAGGTCACCTTCATGGGGCGGTCAGCCGAGTCCAGGACCAGGTCCAGGATGGTGTCAGCAAAGGCCAGCCGGCCGCGCAGCGACTCGCGCTTCTTGAGCCCGGTGAGGTTGACCAGGTGGATCTTGAGCCAGTCCAGCCCGCGGGCGCCCAGGGGTCGGCCCTGGGCGAACTGCAGCAGTGCGCGTGCCAGGTCGCTGCCCAGGTGGTTGAAGTGCGGCGGGCAGGGGTAGGTGCGGCCGCGGAAGTCCATGTTGTGCGGGAGCCAGAAGGTGTGGTCTCGCAGGTGCTGCGCCACCGACAGGCGGTAGAGCGCATCCGCCCGCAAGCCGTGCTGCTCCCGGGCCAGCTTCAGCGCCCGCGCCAGCTCAGACCGCAGCTTGGCTTTGTGGGCGGGTGGCGTGCCGGGCGGCAGGCGCGGGAAGCAGGCGTGCGGTGCCCTGGGGACGGGCGCGGGCACGCCGAGCTTCGGGCAGCCTTGGTCTTGGAAGAGCGCCAGCACCAGGTCGAGCACGGGGCCGTTGACGCGCCAGGCGCAGTTGCCCAGCTGGGTGAGCGTGTCCAGCGCGCCGTGCAGCTCGCCCGGGGCGCAGGCGGCCAGCAGGTGCTGGTGCTGTGTGGTGGTCTCCACCGAGCGCATGAGCTTCGTGGTGCTCAGCAGGTAGCCACCCATGTGCGGCGACAGCCAGGGCAGGGGCGGGCACCGCATGGGTACCTGGTTGGCGTCGAAGGTCAGCGTGCGCTCGGCCGCCACTTCAAGCAGCTCGACGAAGGCGGGGTGCGGCTTCAGGACGCCAATCTGGGGGCAAAGGCGCAGTGGGCAGGGCGCCCGGCCGCCAGCCCCCCTGCCCGCCCCACGGGCCGCGCCCCCCTCACCTGTCGGAAGCTGCGGAAGGCGTAGGCGTGGTACAGCACCGGGACGCTGCGCGCCGCCCCGCCGGGCGAGATGAGGTGGTGGGGCATGTGCACGGCCTGCACCAGCACTTCGGCCAGCACCTTGCCCAACTGCACCAGCACCGACACGGGCCACGGCTGCTCCGGCCACGGCTCCGAGGGGCCCAGCGACTCCCAGAACTGGCGAGGCAGCTGCGGCTGCTTCACCTGCGGGACGCGGGGGCGCGGGGTCCTGAGGCGGCTGGGCCCCCCACTCCCGCTCCCGCTCCATCCCTCCGCCGCCGCCAGTCACCTCACCTTCCCATCGGCCGCCAGCAGGCGCAGGTAGCTGTGGTAGCGCTGCTCCAGCTCCTGCACCCGACGGCTGAGCTGCTGGCGCTGCACCGTGAACCGCGTGAACACGCGCATGCCCAGCTCCTGTGCCACCGACAGCAGCGAGTCCCCGTGGGGGGACAGTGCGTGCAGCCTCTGAGGGCGGAGGGTGGTGAGGGCTGTGGGGGCCAACCGCGCTGACCTAACCCAGCCCCACCCCCCCGCCCACCTCACCTGCAGCAGCAACTGCACCAGCTCGTCCTCGCTCAGCAGACACAGGTGTGGGTACACGGAGGGGTTCCCCTCGGACGCCATCTGCGCCTGCACCACCTTGGCCTCGCGCAGCCCCTGCAACAGCGCCTCCTCCCACTGCTGGCGCAGCGCATTCAGCATATTCCGCTGTGTGTGGGGGGAGATCCGGTGGGTCACCGGCGGGCGCCGAGGGGAGAGGCGGGGTCCCCGGGACACCCTCGGGCTGCCCGCCACGCACCGCCCGGTGAAGCTGGGGCGTATCCTCCGGGGACCTGTCCACCGACGGCACCTGCACGATGGTGGCCATCTCCACCCGCAGCTGCTCCTGGAACAGCTTGTGCAGAGCATTCTGGGACAGGTGCAGTCGCGGGTAGTGGGCGGGCTGGTCCTGGGGAGGGCGCGCGGGCTGAGCTGCTGGCCCTGGCCCGGCGGGGCTACGCAGGCCCCAGGCCCCAGGGGACCGCCCAGACCTCAGCGACGGGTACACGGGCCGCCCGAAGTAGCTGGTGCTCCCGGACCCCAAACGTGGGTAGGTGTGTGGGTGCCACCCTTGGGGAGCCCTCCAAGGCGGTGTCTCAGCTCACAGGGCCCAGAGCCAGTGCACTGAGCCCACACTCAGACTTGTCTCCACCCCTGCCCCCCCCCCCCCCCCGCCAGGTGGCGTGCAGGGAGCCCCTCTTGCTAGCTTAAGGCTCAGGGATAGACCTAGACTGGGGTGGGGGTGGGGGGAGCTGATGGGAGACGTGGGGGTCTTCCTTTAGCAGAGGTGGCAGAACATTTTGGGGTAAGACACCAAGTGGAGCTGGGGCTTGGCATGTGCCCCCAGGCTGTCTTCCTTTCGACAGTTAAGGGAGAGATACCAGAGCACTGCACCCTCCCTGGCGGTGCTGGAGCGGGGCCCTCGCCCCTGCCTGCTCTGCCCAGGGAGGACTCACCCCAGCATAGAAGTCAGCTAGCAGCTGGGCACTGCAGCGGCCCAGCGGGGCCTGGGGCGGGGGCAGGGGGCGGAAGTCCGGGAGGGCCTTGCGCACGGCGCTCAGGATGGCCTGCCGCTCCCTGTCCTCTAGGGCCGGCTGGGAGAAGAGGTCCTGCAGCTGCAACCCATCCTGCTCCATCTGCTTCAGGCACCTGCCGCGGCGGGGGGGGGGGGGGGGGGGGGGGCCTCACCGCTCGAAGCCAGGGAACCCGGCCCTGCTGCCCACTCAGGAAGCTTCCCTGGGGAATCCCAGGTGTCGCCGAGGCTCCCACCCAGTCCTCAGGCGGCCGGGGAGGAGCACGCACTCCGCCTCCCAGCCCCTCACTCCTCACCCTGGGGCGCGCCTGGCCACGCACCTGCGCACAGAGCCGGCGCCCCTGTCCAGCCTCCCCAGGCACTGCAGCACGGCGGCGTAGGAGGCCAGGTCTGGAGTGAGGCCCGAGTCCCTGAGCATGTAGAAGACGTACAGCAGCTCCCTGAAGGAGCCCTGAGGCGGGCAGGCGGGCGGGCGGGCGGGCGGGGTCAGCGCTCTGCGGCTTCCAGAGCCTCCACCCACAGGGCCCCTTCACCCAGCCCTCACCAAGGGGACCCCTCCCGCCACGCCCACCTTGCGGGCCCAGCCGCGCAGAACGATGTTGTACATGGGCAGCGTGATCAAGGGCGGCTGGCGGAACCTGCTGTGTTGCGACTCCAGGACGTGGTGGGCCAGGGCCTGGTGGCCTGACAGCTGGCAGCACTCCAGGAAGCCCAGCAGGCGCTGCTGCAGCGCATTCCCCTTCGGCCGCTGTGTGGCCCGCTCGGGCCCCTGCGCCCCCGCCGCCTGCCTCTGCGGTGCCCTCCGCAGCAGGTACTCCAGCTGCTCCTCCCAGGGCCCAGCGGGCTCCTCCACGAGTCTCGCCAGCCCCTGCGACAGCGCCTGGTCCTGCAGCCGTGGCCGGAGGCGTAGCCGGGCAGCCGAGGACAGCAGGCACACCGGCTCCTGCTCCTGCTGCTGCTGCTGCTGCCACCGCACGAGGTGCCGCTCTGACGCCACCTTCTGTGCCCAGCGCCCGCCGAGCACCGCCACATCCTCCTCGGGGCCCTCGGGGTGCCGCTCCTGCAGCTGCCGCTCTCGGGCCTCCAGCACTGGGGAGCACAGCCGGGCTGAGCAGGACTGGGGACTGCGGGCCAGCCGGCACCACACCTCCCCAAGGCCAGGTTCCCGCTCTGTCTGTCTGTCAGCTCTCTAATTAAGGAACTACGGGGTGCCGACCGGTGGCACGCTGGGCTAAATGCTGTTATGGTGCACAAGGACCCGGGTTTGAACACCCCTGCCCCTCACTTGAAGGGGGAATACCTGGTGGCAATTAAGACAAAAGAAAAAGGGGGGGTGGGCAGCACACCCGGTTGAGTGCACACATCACTGAGTAGTGGGACCCAGGTTCAAGCCCCAGTGCTCACCAGCAGGGAAGCAGTACTGCAGGTGTCTCTCTTCCTCCATTCCCATTTCCCCTTTTCCTTTCAAGTCCTGTCTCTTTTAATCTTTAGAAATGGAGAGAGGAGGGGAAGACAGAGAGGGGGAGAGAAAGACAGACACCTGCAGACCTGCTTCACCGCCTGGGAAGCGACTCCCCTGCAGGTGGGGAGCCGGGGGCTCGAACCGGGATCCTTAGGCCGGTCCTCGCGCTTTGCGCCGCCTGCGCTTAACCCAGAGCGCTAGCGCCGACTCCCTAGTCTTTATTTTTAATGGATAGCCAGAATCTGGGAAGAAGGGGGAGATAGAGAGGGAGAGAAAGAAAGTCACCTGTAGCCTTGCTTCACCACTTGCAAAGCTTTCTCCCTGCAGATGGGGACTGGGGGCTCAAACCTGGGTCCTTTTTTTTAAAAAAAAAAAAAAATTTAATATTTTTTTTTTTTATTGCCTTTACTTATTTATTGGATAGAGACAGCCAGAAACCGAGAGGGAAGGGGGTGATAGAGAAAGAGAGAGAACTTAGAGACACCTGCAGCCCTGCCTCACCACTTGTGAAGTAAACCTGTGTCCTTGTGCACTGGAACATGCGCTCAACCAGGTGCACCACCCCCCGGCCCCTCAAGCTCTGTCTCTGTCCTGAGCAATTTTTTCTCGGGAAATGAAGACACGTTTGCGAGGAGTGCGCTCAAGGACCCTGGGCTCCTCCCCACCCCCGCTAGAGCAGGAAGACCGCAGAACAGTGGGGCTCTGGGCACACTGAGCTGCGGAGGCAGGCCCGGCTCTGAAGAGGCCAGCAGGCGCAAGGAGTATGGGTCGGGGGTCCCTGGCTCACACCGCAGGAGACGTGGAAAAGCCGCTGTGCTCAGCTTGAGTGGGGTGTGCCGCCAGACAGGCCGCCACGTGACCACAGAGGGAGGAGGCCGAGCACCGGCGTCAGGACCTGGGACTGACAGGCAGAGGTAGCTGCCCTGGGGAGAGCTGGCTGGGGACAGGAGATCCAGCATTCGAGGGCTGTCTGTTGTCCCCTGGCTGTCACCTGTCTGGGCTTTAGCTTATTTTTGACTTATCTACTGACTTTCTGTAGCTGGCGAGGTGACTGAACCGGGGCACAGGCCCACGCTGGAACTCAGGCACGAGCGTCTAAGCATCTACCTTCCCTACTTGGTCTGTTCTGATTATGGCTCCGCTCAGCCCGGCTTATGGTGACACCAGGCGTGAGTCTGCAGCCTCAGGGATGAACATGGTTTTGCATGACTGCGGTGCCAGGTGCTGGGCTGAGATGTGCTTTACAACAACTGACGGGCGGGAACAGGTGGTGGCTTGGTTTTGTCATCAGCACGCCTGGGCTTGAGTGCTAGTCAGCACCCTTGTTTCAGGGCCTGCCCCGGGGGTAACGGTGCCGCAGTCTCCGCTCTCAGAAAACCCGGCACACCATGGAGAAAACGAGCACCAGGGGCAGTGGCGCCACAGTGCAAGCACCGAGCCCCAGCGATAACCCAGGAGGCAAAAAAAAAAAACCAAGAAAACTGAGCGAGCGGCGGGTGAGTGGAGTTTCTCTGGGAAACTCTGGAACAGGAGAACGTCGCACCTGGGAGGTGACAGGCACAGAGGATCAGGCACCGGATTCTCGGGCAGAGGGAACAGCGTAAAGACACGCTCACGCCTGAGGCTCCAGAGGCCCAGGTTCAATCCCCCCCCCCCCCACAACCAGAAGCCAGAGCTGAGCAGTGCTCTGGAATTAAGAAAGAAAAAGAAAAGAAAGAGAGAGAGAGAGAGAGAGAGAGAGAGAGAGAGAGCGCAAAAGCAAAACAATGAGCCCTCAAATATAAAGTCCCAAGTTGGATGCCCCAGCCCGGCGGTGTCCCCGCTCCTGTCTGTCTGTGTCCCGGCTTGGCTCGCGGGCCGCCTGCAGTGGGGGCGTCCGCCCGCAGGCGCTGCCGGGCATGTTCACAGCGCCCGGAGAGCTCGCGGCCCGCCCGCCGCCCCCAGAATTCTGGGCAGTCCGGACCCTGGCGCCACATGGAGGCGCCGCGGAGCCGGGGGAAGCTCTGGTGCTGTGCGCCGTTTCTCTGAAGGGAAAAGGGGCCGTAAGCGGGGCGAGCGCGCGAGCGCGGCTGCACAGGGAGGACCTGCCGCATCCGGAAGCGCGTCGGGGGTCGGCGGCGGGAGGACCCCGCCCCCAGCGGACAGCCGCGGCGGGCGGCCGGGGCGGGCAGGGCACTGCGCGGGGACTCACCCTCCAGCAGCTCCGCGTGGCCCCAGTCTTTGCGGGGCTCCTGCTCGCAGGCGCGGGCGGACGAGCTGCCGCCGCGTCTCCACAGGCGGCGGACGGTCCCTGCGTGAAGGGGGTGGGAGCTGGGCCCGAGTCGGGGGGCGCCAGGCGCCAGAGGTCACGGTGCTCCGGCGCGACACCAGTCAGGGGCCAAGGAGGAAAGGGGGCGTCGGCCCGAGAGCAAGCGGCCCCCGGCTCCAGCACTGCGCGCCGGCCTCGGGGGGACCCCAGGGGAAAGGTCAAGGGTCAAAGTGCCCGCGGGCCCGGCGGCGCCGCGGCGGGGCGTCACAGGCGGGGGACGCACAGGCCCAGGGGTGGCCGGACCCCCGGGCCCACATGTCAGAGGGCGGAGGTTCGGCAGAGAGGACCTCCAGATCTATGCCTCTCCCTCTTACCTTCGTCCGAGGAGACCCCGTGGCGGCCCCCAGGCCGCAGGGCTCGGCCGAGCCCCGCCGCCCCGAGACCCCAGCGCAGCGCCGCCATGCTGCACGCCGGCCCCACTGCGCCTGCGCCGCCTGCGCCGGCTGCGCCCGCCGGGAGTCGTAGTTCTGCGGAGAACGACGGCGGCCGAGAAGAGACAGCGCGGCCGGAAGCGAGCCTAGAACTACGATTCCCAGAGGGCTCTAGGGCACGCGCCGGCGGAGCACTCTGATTGGCTCTCCTGTCGCGAAAGGGCGCGCGCATCTCGGATGAATGGACGAATGAATGAATGAACTCCAGCGGGCGCAAGCCGGGAACCTGGACTCGGGACCTTGCTTTTTTTTTTTTTAAATATATATTAATGAGAAAGAGAAGAGGAGAGAGAAAAAAACCAGACATCACTCTGGCACATGTGCAGCTGGGGATCGAACTCAGGACCTCATGCTTGAGAGTCCAAAGCCTTATCAGGGCGCCACCTCCCGGAACACTGTTTTGTTTTGCTTTGTTTTGGTTTTTTTTTTTTTTTTTTTTACCAGAGCTTTGTTCGGCTCTGGCTTATGGTGGTGCGGGGAGTGAACCTGGGGCTCTGGAGCCTCAGGCTTGAGAGTCTGTTTGCATAACCATTACGCTATCTACCCTCCGCCCTTTTAAAAAATATTTTAATTTTTTTTTTTTTTTTTTCTGGCAACTTGCTGCCCTTTAGAGAGAGCAGGTTAGCTATGGGCAGGGGCTGGTGTGTTGCGGGGATGAAGTGAGGGTCAGAGAGGGTAGTCAAGTGGCCCAGAAATACACAGCGTGGACATAGGGAGCCGGGGCCATATCCCTGGGGGACTGGACACAGGTCTCTGGGACATGTCCCTGGCACACTCCTGTGGCCTCAGTTTACCTACTAACCTCCTGGGAAACTGAAGTGGAAGACGAAGAGAGCCTGGCCCTTGGAAAGGTCCTGGAAGGATGCCTGGTGGGGTCATGTGAGCCCAGTGGGGATGGGAGAGAAGGCCAGGGGCGGGGTGGCGGACAGACTGGATGCCTTGGGGGCCTCTGCTATAGCAGCCACCACCACCACCCCACTCCACCCATGCTGGGACTCAGTTTCCCCATGGGACCAGACCTGGAAGGGTAGGACTCTGGCCTGGTTCAAGATCACATTCCAGACGCCACTGCCCACGCAGGCCTATTCGTGATGCCAGCGGCTGGGAATGCCCACAACAGAGGGTGCCTCCCTGGCTGCAACCCCAGCACACCGGGACGCCCTGAGGGCCATGATCTCACCCTGCCGCACCCTGGGGCTGGCTGGCTGGCTGGCTGGCTTCCTACAGGGCCGGCAGCTGGAACCCATCCCCAGACCTAGACTCAGCCCCTGACATCCTAGTTTTCTGGAAGAGCAGGCAGGGACTAGCTTTCTGGTTTGGGAGAGAGGAAAGACACCACAGCACTGCTGCACCACTCAGGAAGCTTCCCCTGTGCATGGTGCTCTCATATGATGCCAGGGGCTTAAACCCAGGTTCTCAAGCATGACAAAGTCACCACTCTTGGATGAGTGGCTGAGCTGTCTCTCTGGCTCTGGATGCTGTTTCTCTGGCTCTCTCTCTCTCTAATATTTTAAATATTTATTTATTCTCTTTTGTTTCCCATGTTTTTTTTGTTTGTTTTGTTTTTAGTTATTGATGTCGTCGTTGTTGGATAGGATAGAGGGAAATGGAGAGAGGAGGGGGAGACAGAGGGGGAGAGAAAGACAGACACCTGCAGACCTGCTTCACCACCTGTAAAGCGACTCCCCTGCAGGTGGGGAGCCGGGGGCTCGAACCAGGATCCTTATTCCGGTCCTTGCGCTTTGTTCCACATGTGCTTAACCCGCTGTGCTACTGCCTGACTCCCCTGGATGCTATTTCAAGGTGCTGCTTGGTGAACTTGGGGGACAGGCCACCAGAATCCACCTCAACCCAGACTCTTCCCCTACCTCCTACCGCAAGTCACTTTGTGTCTTTGTTTTCTTTTAAGCAGAGCACTGCTCAGCTCTGGCTCATGCTGGTGCAGGAAATTGAACCTGGGACTTTGAAGCCTCAGGCATGAGAGTCTCTTTGCTTAAATAACCATTATGCTATCAACCCCTACCCTTTGTGGTTTTTTACTCAGGAAGTCTTTGATTATTGAAATATCACACGAGGGCCTGAAAGATAGCAGCAGACTGTGTGCATGAGGGAGGTTACAGAGGTCTCAGGTTCAATCCTGGCATCCCATTAGGCAGAGTGCAGTATTGCCCTGTTCTGTGTGTGTGTGTGTGTGTGTGTGTGTGTGTGTGTGTGTGAGACTCTCACATTAAAATGAGTATTACAGACCGACTCTCGTGCCTGAGGCTCCCAGGTCCCAGGCTCAACCCTCCACACCACCATAAGCCAGGGCTGAGTAGTGCTCTGGCAAAAAAAAAAAAAAAAAAAAAGTAGGGCTGGGCGATGGTGTACCTCGTTGAGTGCACAAAGCACTATGTGCAAGGATCGGGTTCAAGCCCTTTGTCCCCACATATAGGTGGAAAATTTCATGAGGTGAAATAAAACAAAACAAGAAATAAAAAATAATTTATCAAGTATGGAGACAAGAAAATCAGGGCATCACTCTGGCGACATTTGATACTGGGGATCGAACTTGAAACCTCATGCTTGTAAGTCCAGAATAATATATTTAAAATTTCTTTATAGGGGGTTGGGCTGTAGTGCAGCGGGTTAAGCATACATGGCACAAAACTTGAGGACCGGCGTACAGATGCCAGTTTGAGCCCCCGGCTCCCCACCTGCAGGGGAGTCGCTTCCCAGGCGGTGAAGCAGGTCTGCAGGTGTCTGTCTTTCTCTCCCCCTCTCTGTCTTCCCCTCCTCTCTCCATTTCTCTCTGTCCTATCCAACAACGAGAACATCAGTCACAACAACAGTAATAACTACAACAATGCGGATTCATAGTGTTGGTACTGAGTCCCAGCGATGGCCCTGGTGGAAAAGAGAGAGGAAGGGATGGAGGGGAATGTGGAGGGAGAGAAGAAGACAGAGACACCTGAAGCCCTGCATCGCCCACTGCTAGGGAAGCTTTCCTACAGCGGATGTGCCACCTCCCAGCGGGCCCCCCCCCAGTTTTTTTCTCTCAATAATTATTTATCTTACTTTTTAAAAAATATTTATTTCCTTTGTTGCCCTTGTTGTTTTATTGTTGTAGTTGTTATTGTTGTTTTTACTTATGTCGTCGTTGTTGGATAGGACAGAGAGAAATGGAGAGAGGAGGGAAAGACAGAAGGGGGGAGAGAAAGACAGACACCCGCAGACCTGCTTCACCGCCTGGGAAGCGACTCCCCTGCAGGTGGGGAGCCGGGGGCTCAAACCGTGACCCTTAAGCCAGTCCTTGCGCTTTGCGCCACCTGCACTTAACCCGCTGCGCTACCGCCGTCTCCCTTATTTTACTGTTTTAAACAGAGAGAAATTGAGAGGGAAAGAGGAGGCAGAGAGGGAGAAAAGAATAGACCTGCAGCCCTACTTCACTGCTCAAGAGGCTACCCGCCTGCAGGTGGGGATCTCAGCCTTGAATCTGGGTCCTTGCACACTATAATGTATGTGCTTAATCAGGTGCACCAGCCTGGACTCTGTCTTCTTATTTTGTCTCTAATCACACTGTTCCTCCTATCCTCAGTTCTCAGTCTCTCTTACTGTTTCATGTCTCTCAATATTTGTCTCTATGCTTGACCTGTGTCTGATGTCTATCTCTACTCATGCCTGCGTACCTCTGACCTCTATTGGTGTCTCCGTCTCCCGTCTCTGTGTCTCTGTGTCTGTGGTTGACTCTGATCTCTATTTCTTTGCCTCATGTCCTTGTCTCTTAGGCCTATCTCTGATCTGTGTCTGTTTCTCTTATCTTTCTCTAATTTTTTAAAAATAATTTATTTATTTATTCACTAGAAAGATAGGAAGAGAGAAAGAACCAGACATGCATGCTCTGGTACATGTGCTGCCTGGGATTGAACTCAGGACCTCTTGGTTGAGAATCCAAAGCTTTATCCGCTGCGCCGCCTTCCGGACCACTATCTTTCTCTGACCTTTAATGTCCGTGTCTCCCCTGGTGTCTCTGTCTCTCCCCATCCCCACACACTCCTGCCCGCACATACCGGGTGACTCTCCAGCCCGCCCCGCCCCCGCCCCCGCCCCCGCCCCCCAGGACAAACAATCCGGCGTGTAGTCTGCAGTCAGTCTGTTTTCCTCAATGGACACGGCCCCACCCACTCCGGCTCGCCCCGCCCCCGAGGCGTCCCATTGGCCGACCCCAGCTTCTCCTCCCGACGCTCGGGGCACTTCGGCCCCGCCCAGATTACCGCGATTGGCAGCGCAGCGCCGGGCCCCGCCCCCGCAGCAGCCTGGCTGCGGAGCAGGTGCGGGGGGGCCGCAGTGGGCATGCGCGGCGTGTGGCTGGGGCTCGCCTGGCTGCTGCTGGGGCGGCCGGCCTGTGCCGGGTACCCGCACCTGGAGGGCGACGTGCGCTGGCGCCGCCTCTTCGCCGCCACCCGCTTCTTCCTGCGCGTAGACGCGGGGGGACGCGTGGCCGGCACCCGCTGGCGACACGGGCCTGACAGTGAGTGGGGATGGGGGAGGGCGGGGGGGTGGGGGGCACGGGGTGAGGGTTATGGGGTGACAACCTGAGGGACATGAGGAAACATGGAGTGAGGTGACACCTGGGCGATGGGGATGGGTTGGTTGGGGCCTGGGGTGATTTGGAATATAAGGGGACTGGGATGGGGCCCAGCAGGGGCTATAAGGGGGACTGAGCTGGGGGACACTGGATGTGAGAGGCGCGGGGGCAACATGGAGGACTAAGGTGAGAGGAGGTACACCAAGTCTGAGGGACAGAGGCCCGAGCAGGGGGGAGCCCTAACAGTGAACCCACTGTCACCTGGCCCTGACTTTGTCCCACCCTGGACAGCTGGCTGCGGGCCCGAGCAGTGGGGTGGCAGGGAGGGGCAGGAGGCGGCATTCTGATCCAGGGGGTCCTACAGCTGCTGGAGGAGGTCCCTGCGCTGCATAGGGGAGGACCCCTCAGGCCAGTGGCCATAGAGCCAAGACGGGGAGGTGGGCCAGGGCCAGCATCTGTCCCCCAGCTCCGAGGTCCAGGCAGGGGGGCTGGGCTCCAGCTGGTCACTGCCTGAATCAGCCCCATTAGGGTGGGGAGTGGCCCTGCCGCCCCGGGGCCTTTCATCTGGGCTGCCAAAGCCCTCATTAGACTTGCTGCCCCACCGAGGACAATGACAGGACTGGCCTGGCCAGCTGGGTGGCCTTGGGCTGGGGGGGAGGCCAGGAGCATGTCTCTCTCGGTTAATACGGGGGTGGGGGGGGGCACAGGGTGGTCCCACTCTGCCATCCTGTACGTGCTGCCCAGGTGAGCTCTCTTCTAGACTCTGGCATTGGGGACACAGCAGTCCCGCCTAGGACGCTCCCGGGTTGCAGAGAACAGCGCAAACAAGGGAGCAAACAGTGGGGGGAGAGGCAGCATGGGATGGATCCTGGCTGACTATCTGGAGGCTGGGAGTGGAGGCTAGTGTCCAGCCGAGGATTCAGCAGGTGCAGAAGCCCAGGGGCAGGGTTGAATGTCCAGACTCAGCCCAGGTACCTGCCTGGGGTTGGGTGGGAGGGGTCTTGAGGTTGTGGGTGGAGGTTGGCCTTGCTTCCCTCTGACTCGGAGAGGTGGGGCGCATCCAAGGTCACCCTGGAAGGATGGGCCCAAAGCTGGCTCTGCCAGTTCCCAGGCCTCAGTTTCCCCCCTCTGGGCAGTGGGTACAGTCAAATCTCCCATCTGTGGCGGTTGTGTGGGCTGGGGGGGGGGGGTGGGTACAGGGCTGGGCATAGCTCAGGCAGGCTGAGCATCCCCCCGCCCACCAAGCACCAGCCTCCTGAGTGGGGCTTTCTAGGCCTGCCCACCTCTGCTCCAGTTTGCTGTGGCTCCCCAGCGCCCTCTGGGGAAAGGCTGAGCCCCACCACCTCCCTCCCTCCCTCTTGGTCCAGAGTAGCTTGGGGCAGGGGTGGGGGCTGTCTGTGGGGTTTCCAGAGTCCCCACCTTATATGCAGGGTGGGTGCACAGTCGGGAGGAAGGATGGAGATGACAGAGAGGGGAGTCAGGCGCAGCGGGTTAAGCGCACGTGGCGCCAAGTGGAAGGGCCGGCGTAAGGATCCCGGTTCGAGTCCCCGGCTCCCCACCTGCAGGGGAGTCGCTTCACAGGCGGTGAAGCAGGTCTTTCTCTCCAACAACGGCATCAACAACAACAACAACAATAAAGCAACAAGGGCAACAAAATGAAATAAATAAATATTTTAAAAAGAGAGGAGGGGCCATTGGATCAGAGAAGCCCAGCTTGACCGCCCCTGCCCCGCTCTTCCCCCCCAGGCATCATTGAGATCCGCTCCATCCAAGTGGGCGTCGTGGTCCTCAAGGCGGTGCACAGCGGCTTCTACTTGGCCATGAACCGCAGGGGCCGCCTCTTCGGGTCGGTGAGTGCGCAGGTGCACCGGGTGGGCGTGTCCACGGCGCTGTGGGCGGGCCCTGGCAGCTGGCTGGGCGGGCAGGTCCCTGACACCACCGCCTGGTGTCCTGCCTGTGCCCCCGCAGCCTGTCTACACCGCACACTGCGAGTTCCGCGAGCGCATCGAGGAGAATGGCTTCAACACCTACGCATCCCTGCTCTGGCGCCACCAAGGCAGGCCCATGTTCCTCGCACTGGACGGCCGGGGGGCTCCAAGGCGCGGGGGCCGGACCCGCCGCCACCACCTGTCCACCCACTTCCTGCCGGTCCTGGTATCCTGAGCCGGCTTCCCGGAAGTGTCGCATAGAGCTTCTGTCCTCTCCAGGCCGGCCAGAGGCGTGGGCTCAGGTCCGCTCACAAGCCAGGGCTGTGTGTGGGCTGGGGACTGTGCAGAACCCCAGGGCAGCCTGACCTCAGAGACCTGAGAAGGCCTGCAGGGCAGCTGCGGAGCTGGGGACTTCAGGGCCGCAGGGCCAGAGCTGAGCAACACAGGATCGCACCGGAGGGGGGCGTGCAGGAGGGTCTAGGCGTCAGGGTGGGCAGCCTGGAGTCTGGAGGCAGAGGGAAACTGCCTGTCCTCTGCAGGCTGCTGACCAGAGAGGAAAGTCTGGGATCAAGAGACGTGGGTGTGCTGGGAGGGAGCCCTGGCCCTGAGCTAGAGCTGGGTCCCCCCAGAGACAGCCCCAGGACAGATCACTGGTGAAGCCTCGAGGCAGCCTGGGGGAGGAGGCCTCCAGCACCTGACTCCGGGTGGCGTGGCCCTACCTGCGGGCCACATCCTCCCCCGCGGTGACAGAGGCTGGCGGGACCACCACGCGCTGCCACGCCAGGCGCGGGTGTACAAGAAGACATGACCAGAATCGAGTTCTCAGTAGCTGTATTTTAAATAGCTTTCAGATACACACATTTCTTCCTTTAAAAAAGTCTGTGGCGCAGTTTTGTTCCTGGTGGGCTGGTGGCTCCCCGGTGCCGGCCCTCAGGGGCTGTCCAGGCTGAGGGGTGGGGGGCGACCCCGGCCCCGCACCCACAGATCACGCGTGGCAGCGTGTGAGCTCAACGTCCCTTTATTTCAAAGCGGGAATAATTTAAAATTATAAAAACCTTTCCGCCGCTGAACGTGGAGGGAGAGGTTAGGCAGCGGGCCTCGGTGCCCCATTGAGGCGAGGGCCTGCCCGCACCCCTGTGTGGGGGGGGGCGGCCGCTCGGCTCTGCCTGGGAGCCCGGGTGCGGGGCACAGCTGGCTGTGGCGGCCGGCGCTGGCAGGCGGCAGGGCGGCCTCTGCGGCCGCGAGGGCGCGGGGCTCAGGAGCTGCCGGAGGGGTTTTCGTTGCCGGGAGAGGAGGACGAGGACGAGGACGAGGACGAGGGGAAGCTGGTCAGGCCCGGGGGGTTGGTGGCCGTGTTCTGGCCAGTGAGGCTCTTCCGACAGACGGGGCAGCTGTCATGCTTGGAGGGGAGAGGGGGGAAGTTGAGGGGCCGGCGGGGCCAGGGGACACCCCAGCCCGCCGCTGCTCACCTGCTCCAGCCAGGGCACGATGCAGCCCGCGTGGAAGAGGTGGTTGCAGGGCAGCTGCCGGACCTGCTCGCCCAGCCCATAGTCGTCCTTGCACACGGGACACTCGAGCCCGGAGCCTGGGGGAGCGCGTGGGCGTCAGGCCGCTGCCCCCAGGACGACCCACCCCCAGCGCAGACTGCCCGGAGCCTGTTCGGAGACTAAGGACTTGCCCTGCCCCCAGCCCCAGCCCGTCCCCGGGCAGAAGGGTGACCAGAGACACACCCACGTGCTCCTCCGTGACGGGGACGGTGGGGAGGGCCTGGATCCGGTCCTTGTCTGCAGGCGGGGGCCCCGTGTTCTCAAACTGGTTGAGGAGCTGAAAGACAGGAGGCAGTGCCGGAGCCGGGTCACCCGCAAAAGCCGGGTCACCGCAAAAGTCGCTGCGGGACCGACTGGGCAAGGCCGGCACAGGCGGCCAGCGGGTCCACGTACCTGCGTGATGATGGCATCCAAGCCGTTGGCCCCCCAGGCATAGTCCATCGGGTTCGAGTGCAGGACCCCCCTGGGCAGAGAGACTGAGGTCAAGGGGCGCAGGGACGGGGGGGGGGGAAGGGGGGGGGGGGCCGCGGTCACGCCCGGCCCAGCTACTCACCAGGGGCCCAGGCCCAGGTTGGGGATGGTGGCCGGGGTGATGATGCCATTCACCAGCTGCTGGATGATCCTGTGGGGGGGGGGGGGAGGAGGGGTCACGGTGGGCTGGAGGGGCCGAGACAGCAGCAGGGGGCCAGGACTGGATGGCGGACGTGCAGGCGGGAGGGAGGCGCGGAGGGCTGCGGAGGGGTGCGGTGTGCAGGGCCGGCCGAGGCGAACGAGCGGCCGCCAGGTGCTGACCGCCCTCAGGGAAGGCCCCGGGGGGAAGCACTGAGGGTGCCCCGCTCGGTGGCCGCCCGGTCCCTCCCTCCCGGGGCCTCACCCCTCCAGCGTGGGCACGCCCTCGTGCCGGCCGGCCCTCCTGGCGGTGAGGCGAGCGCGGGGCTGCCGGGCCCCGTAGCGCTGCCGGGAGTGCGGGTCGCGCTCGCGGCGGGTCTCGGGGTCGCGGCCGTCCTCGGCCTGGGGGGCCCCGGGTGGGAAGGCGGGGAGCTCGAAGCTGTCGTCAAAGATGCCGAAAGCAAACTGGCCGTAGCCCTGCGGCAGCGCAAACAGGTGCTGGTCCGCGTTCTGCAGAGACGCGGGGGTGAGAGGCGGGCGGCCACGGGGCAGGTGGGAGACGGACGCCGGGCCGGGCCGCCCCCACTCACCTCCACGGGCGGCCGGCCGAGCTGCTCTGCGGGGGCACCGGACGGGGCGGCGCTGCCGTCGGAGCTCCTGGGGGACACGAGCCTGTCAGCCTCCCCGACTCCCCCCCCGTCAGTCAGCGGGCAGCCCGGGAGCCCGCGCCCCGGCCGTCACCTGGTCTCTTCCGGAAGCTCCTCGATGAACCCCGACTCGCATCTGGGGCAGATGTAGTCCTGGGAGGGAGGCAGAGGTCGTGAGGGCCCCCGCCCGCCCTCCTGGGGGCCGCAGGTGGAGGCCTCGACTGGGGCACCCGGCCAGGGACCAGGGCAGCCGCGAGCCCTGAGCCGCACGGGGTCCCCGAGACGGGGGTGGGGGGACACACCTGCACCCCGCCCTGGAAGGCAGCAGGGCTGCAGCAGGCAGGCGGAGAGCAGGAGCAGGAGCAGGAGCAGGAGCAGAGGGGTGCGGGCCCTTTGCGGCCGGAGGCGGGCGCTGGGGAGACCCCTCCCAGCAGGGACCCGCTGTCCCCAGACTGCGGCCAGGAGGAGCGGCTGGCGGGCGCGGCGGGCAGGGGCCGCAGGGGCAAAGGCCACGGCCGCCCCCCCCCCCCAGGCAGATGAGGGTGGCCAGGGCCCTCGGGACCCCAGCTCACCGGCCCGGGCAGGGGTGTGGGCTGCAGCGCGGACCCGGCGCCCCGCACCCCGCTCCCACCCGGGGACCCCCGGGAACCGCGCGGCCAAACCCGCCCCCTCCCCCCCCCCCGGTGTTACCACAAGCGGGCGGCGCAGGGAGTGGGGGCCCCCGGCAGGGCGGGGGGACCAGGGGCACCCCCACCGCTCGCCCGCCCCCGCGGTCGCCCAGGCGGCAGCAGGCCGGCGTCGGGGACCCGGGCGCTCAATGGGGGCCCGGAAGCGGGGGCCCCGGCGGTAGAGGGGTGACACGGAGCCACAGAGACGCGGCGGGAGGAAGCTGGGGTGCGGGCCTGCCGCGGAGCGCACGTGGGGACCCCGGGGGAGCGGGGCCCGGCGTCACCGGCCCGCCCCGACCCGAGGCGGCGCCACGCGGCCTCAGTTTCCCCGCGCCCGCCCTGGCCCCGGTCGCTCACCGGCAGGCGCGGCTGGATCTCGGCCGAGCAGCAGTGGCAGAAGAAGCGCCCGGGCTGCGGCGCCGCCTCGGCCATGGCCCCACTCCCGCCGCCCGGGCGCCGCCGCGGCCGTTTCTGCCCCTCGCCGCCGCCGCGCCCGCGCACGGCACGCACGCACGACGCACGCACGCACGCACGCACGACGCGCCGGCCGCGCGACGGGGGCCGCCGAGGGGCAAACTAGGGCAGGACGGACGGAGGGCGCAGGCGCAGAACCCTCGGGAGGCGGAGCCACGGGTGGGGCAAACCGGGATCAGCGAGCGGAGGCGGGACGGTCCGCCTGTTAGATGGGAACGAGGAGAGAAGGGGAGCCGAGTATCCCCCGCAGCCGGGATCGGGGGCGTGGCGGAGGGCGAGGCCTCAGAGGAGGGACGCTTTGAAGGAACAGGGCGCGGACTGCGAGAAGCGCGGCCTCGAAGGAGCGCGACCTGCTGTGGGCGGAGCCTCTCTGAGCACCGCTCCTGGGCGGGGCCTGCTGTGGGCGGGGCCACGCGGAGGGCCGGCCCTGAGGGGCGGGGCCAGCTCAGAGAGGAACCCGTGGAGGGGGCCGCTTCGGGGAGGGCGGAGGGGTGTGTGGCGGGTGATAGGCGGAGCCACAGCGGGGGCGGGGGCTGTTCTGCTGTGGGGGTAGGATTCTGGGCTGGGGGCGCGCGGCAGTGGGTGGGCACACACCCGGGAGCCATCGACGCGGGGGCGTGTCCTAAGGGGCGTGGCTAGCGGTGGGCGGGAGCCGTTTGACACAGGTTTCTGCGGGGCGCGGACCTCGGGGCGTGGCCTGTGATTGGCAGAGCCACGCCGCTGTTCCGGTGAGGGTGGGCGGGGCCTGCGGTTGTGCGGGACTCTGCTAGGGCCTCCTGCAGCGGGCTCTTAAGCTCTTCCTGGCCTGGGCTGTAAACTCGCCTCAAGTTCTAAGTAGAGAAAGAAAAAAGATAAAAGATGGGGGGAGTCGGGCGGTGGCGCAGCGGGTTAAGCGCACGTGGCGCCAAGCACAAGAACCCGCGTGAGGATCCCGGTTCGAGCCCCCGGCTCCCCACCTGCAGGGGAGTCGCTTCCCAGGCTCAGGTGAAGCAGGTCTGCGGGTGTCTGTCTGTCTCTCCCCCTCTCTGTCTTCCCCTCCTCTCTCCATTTCTCTCTGTCCTATCCAACAACGACGACACCTAACTACAACGATCAAAGAACAAGGACAAAAAAAAAATGGGGGGGGGGAATAAATAAATATTAAAAGAAAAAAAAAAACAGACTTTGCACTGGGAGCGGGTGCAGCGCGTTGGACTCTCAGGCTTGAGTTCCCGAGTTCCAACACAGCATCACATCTGCCACAGTGGTGCTCTACTTCTCTCTCCCTCTCTCCTTAGTTAATAAATAAATATTTTCAAAAATAAGGAAAAAAGAGGACCACGATGGGGCATGAGATTCTGAATTGAATCCCCAGCATCATACGTACCAAAGTGATGCTTCAGTCCCATCTCCCTCACAAATAAATGTTCAAAAACTTGAAGGGGAAGGGAGGGGCAGGTCTGTGGTGCACCTGATAGAGGGTACACACTGCCATATTCAAGGGCCCGGGCTCAAGTTCCTGGTCCCCACCTACAGGAGGGAAGCTTCATGGGCAGTGGGTCCGTGCTGCATGTCTCCCTCCTCTCCCTCTCGTTCCTCTCTCTCTCTCTGTGTCTATCTGAAAGCGAGGAAGGGGACAAAAAGGCCGAAGGGACCAATGGAATCGCCATGTAGGCACTGAGACCCAGTGACACGCGAGCGCTGATACTGCGGGAGATGCCGCGCCCTGGGAGAAGTTCCGGGGTGCGGGGCCCTCCGTCTCTCCATCTGAGTAAAAATGCTCCTGGAGTCTGGAATCATGAGACTGTCCCTGATCAAGATCCCAGCTCCGGAAAAGAAATCAAAGTCACCTGTGGGGTTAAGCGCACGCGGCGCAAAGATCCCGGTTCAACCCCCCGGCTCCCCACCTGCAGGGGGTCACTTCCCAGGCGGTGTCTGTCTGTCTCTCCCCCTCTCTGTCTTCCCCTCCTCTCTTTATTTCTCTGTCCTATCCAACAACAGCGGCATCAATTACAACAACAATAATAAGTACAACAATGAAAAAAACAAGGGTAACAAAAAGAGAAAATAAGTAAATATATTTTTTAAAGTCACCTGTGTTTGTGCAGGTGTTTGTTCTTCAGAGGCAGCACAGAGGGTTTTAAGGCCCAGACTGGGGGACAGTTTCCCCATGCTCATCGGCTATCAGAGGCAGCTTCTGTTCTGACCAGCAGAGGGCGCGAGAAGCGCGCCGAGCTGCAGCGCAGGGAGCCCTGTGCCAGGACACAGATGGAAACCAGACCTGCGGAGCGGCCACCAGCTCAGGGCGTGCAACACCCACTCCTGGCTGAGGGTCTGACGCCTGGCCCCAAGGGACTTCTGTCCAGGCACGGCTCAGCTCCCGCCCAACTGGGCTGGCTCTGTGACGAGGCAGGCTGCCGCTGTTCATTTCTCCTCTCTTTTTGATCGAAGGTGAGAGACAGAGAGGAGAGGCACGCAGGATCCCAGGGATTGAAGTCAGGACCTCATGTCTGAGAGTCCAGTACTTTGCCCACTGTGCCATCTCCTGGGTTGCTGTTGCCACCTTTGCTTCTTCCTCCCATTCTGAGAGAGACAAACCACGGCACCAAAGCTTCCTCCGTGCGGTGAAGGCTGGGCTCAAACCCAGTTCTCACACACTGCAAAGCAGTGCACTGTCCAGGGATTTGTTTTCCTGGCATGAGCCTGGACGGTCAGGTGGACAAGTCCTGCGCTTCCACACTGAGCCAGCGGAGCCCCCCACTCCCAGCCCTGTTTTCTTTGTCATTGTAACTCTGCCAGTGCCCTTCCCCCAGGTGGATACCCCCCTCGCAGGGTGACAGCTCTTCCTTCACCTGTGAGGTCTGGGGAGACATGCTGGGGGCCCTGAGACCACGGGCACCAGGGCAGGAAGTAGGGGTTTTGGTACAGAGAGAGGGGCAGAGGGTCCCACCCAGGGGTAGTCCTGTGAGAGCAGGAGGTTGCTGGCAGCCGGCCCAGGCCTCGAACCCATGCCAACCTGACAATGACTCTTTGATTGTGCCCACAGCCTCCGCAGGGTCAGGTCTTGGCCATAGCTGTCCAGCCCCCGCATGTCTCCATTGGACACCCGGCCCTTCCGTCCCTAGGCCCTGGAGTGTCCCCTCACACGCTGGAGGCCAAGGCCAGGGCAACGCCCGGGAGTGGCAGGGGTGACCCCTGGTCATCGGCTAGGCTGGCGGGACAGGGATGGGGGCTCCTCTGTGCCCCAGATGCCACTCTGCTCCCAGCCCCTGCCTTCCAGTCAGACATTCAGCTCTTTGTACATCTCTGTGTCTGTCCCAGCAAGGCCAGGATTGCCTGGGTCACTGTGGCTGATGCCACGGGTGGCACCATGACCCCCCCCAGGGAGGGGCGGGCTCCCACAGGAAGGGCAAGAGGCCACTCCTGTCCCCCACAATGTCCTGGATTGTGGGAACCGGGGGTCAGGGCTGAGACCCACGTCCCCAAATAAGGAGCCTGGGGGGATGGGTGAAGAGGGTAACAGTCAGTTGGGGGGGGGGCTGAGTTCTCATCTGAGGTTCTGAGACCCCCACAGTAGACCCACTGGCTCCCCACAGCAGCGCCCAGTTGAGGGGTGACCTCTTTGCCTTGCAGCCTGGTGTGGGGGGTCCCGGGTGGGTCAAGGGAGTCTGGGGTGCATGCGGGAGGCCCAGGCCCCCCTGGGCCCTGCAGGTGACCCTCCAGAGTGGACGCAAGCCCAAGGCGTGGGGATGGGGACCCCGCCCAAACCCCTCCCGCCCCGCCGGCAGCACCGCCCCGCCTGCCCGCCCCGCCCCGAGGCCAGCGGGACCTTAAAGGGCGCGCCGCTCGGGCCCTGCAACCCGGCCACCGCCTCCCGCCGCCATGCGACCCCGGGGGCCCGCGCCGCAGTGGCCGCTGCCCTGGGGAGCCCTGGCCTGGGCCTTGGGCTTTGTGGGCAGCGTGGGGGGCGCGGGGGACCCTCCGCCCGGTGAGTGGGGCGCAGGGAGGGGCGGGCCACCCACATGGGGCGATTGGAATGCGGCGGGGGCGAAAGCGGGCGCCTCTGCAGGTTGAGCCCCTGCGGGCTGGAGCCGTCTGACCCGAGCCCCGGGGCCTAGAGGGGTCCCCCGTCTGACAGAGCGCCTGGAGCCTCGCTCCTTCCCTGGCCCGACAGCCGGCTTCCATGTGGGGAAACTGAGGCAGGGGTGTGGCCCAGCGCAGAGTGGGCGGGAAGGGGCCAGAGCCTGGATCTGGGGTCCCCGCCGCCACCGCCACCGCCACCGCCACCTGCCGCATCCCTGCCCCGGCCTCAGTTTCCCCTCTGGGAAGACAGGGCGAGGGCGGCAGGCTCCAGGGAGGGGGCTGTGTCCTGCCGCCCTGCCGCCCCTGCCGCCCGGCGCCCCCTTCCCGAGGCCCGTCCCTGGGGAGATGGTGAGCTCACCCCAAGGGAATGTTCCCAAGACGGCTGAGTAAGCGCGGGGGGGGGGGGGGGGGCGGGGGGGCGAGGGGTTGTCTAGACGGGCAGAGGCGACCCGGGGCTGGCCCTGGGTCTGGGCCCTGACCCCTGGCCCTGCCGGCAGCCCGGGGCCCACTCAGCTTTGACTCCCGGCCCCAGTCCCCCAGCCAAGTCTCCAAGCCCTGACCCACCAGTCCAGATTTCAGTCCTGACTCCAAGCCCTGACCCACCAGTCCTGACCCTGACCTCAGGATCCAACTCCGACCCCCAGCCATCCGGCCCTCGCAGCCCAACCCAACCAGCCATGCCCTTTCTCAGCTATGACCCCCAGCCTAGACTCCAAGCATGGCCCAGCACTGACTTCAAGCTTTGACCCCCCATGCCTGACTTTAAGCTCAGATCCCCAGCCCTAGCCCCCCAGCCCAACCCTCCTAGCCTGGCCCTCCTCAGTGACCTCCTCAGCTGTAACTCCCACCACCAATGCCCCCCGCTCCCAGCTGCTAGTCCTGACTTCAAGCCCTGATCCCTAGCCATGGCCCCTAGCCTTATCCCCCTCCCCCTTGGCCATGACCCCCCATCCCAGACTCCAAGCCTAGTCCTCAGCCCTGACCTTCAGCCCTGGCCCCCCCCATGCCCCAACCCTGCCAACTCTGACCCCCAGCCTCCACCCCCAGCCCCCAAACCTGGCCCTGGCCCCCAACCTTGGGTCTCTTGCCTAATGCCCCACTCCTGACATTCATGGGAGCAGATGAGGGAGGACAGAGACATGGAGAGGACAGAAGGGGCTGGGAGAGGACAGCACAGTGGCTGGTGATGCAGGAAGGAGAGGCTTGGGGCTCAGACAGGGGCAGACATGGCCCCCGGGAGCACCCTGCCAGGCCCCTAGGATCCCATGCTCCTGCAGGTGGGGTGTGCTGGCTGCAACAGGGCCTGGAGGCCACATGCACTCTGGTGCTGAGGACGGACGTGAGCCAGGCCGACTGCTGTGCCTCCGGCCGCCTGGACACCGCCTGGTCCAACCTGTCGCACCCCGGGGACAAGCTCAGCCTGTTGGGCTTCCTGGGCCTGGTCCGCTGCCTGCCCTGCCGAGGTAAGGGACACCCCCAGCTCACCCTGGTCCAGGGGACGCTCTGAACCACAGGCACCTTTCCTGACCCCTCTCCTTCCAAGGCCCCAGCTGCCTGCTCACCCAGGCCTGCCCTGGGATGGGACTGCAGAAACGCTACTCCCAACTCTTAAGTGTCCAGACTGACCCCTTCCTGGGGGGGGGGGGGGGGCTAGGGACCTGGGCGGAAGGTGGTGGGTGCTGGATCCAGGGTGTTGTAGTCCTCCAGCTGGAGCAGGGTGGGGAGGGGGAGGGTGTGAGGATGGACAGGAAGGAGGTTCTGGGACATGTCAGGCCCAGGAGGCACCAGGGAGGTGCTGGCAGGGACGGCGTGGGTCCAGATGGGCACTGGGTGGTCTTATGCGGGCTCCCAGCGGCCGGGCCTGAGGGGTGCACCCCCTCGTTCTGGGGAGGGAGCTGTCCTATCTGCCCCGGCAAGCGGTTCCATATGTGACATGGAGCGTGGGTGGCAGTGGGGAAGAGGCACTCTCCTTATGTTCAGGGTCCCACATCTGCACCGTCCGCACCAGGACAAAAAGCTGGGCTAGCTCAAGAGGGGGTCCGCCCGCAAGCAGCAGAACTGGGGGCAGCCCTGGCTCACCCCAGGGGAGGGGCCTGTGGGCATTTGTGTGTGATGGGGGTGGCCAGGGGGTACAATGGGCCTGCGTGGGACGGGGGACCCCAAGACAGACGTCCCCAGCCAGACCTGCTATCCTAGCAGAGAAATGGGGTTGGGAACCTCAGAGGGTGTGAGATGCAGGAGACCCCTCTCCAGAAAACAAGTTTCAAGAGTCTCTGTCTGGGGCACTGCCTCCATGCCTCCTCCTCGGGGGTCCTCCGAGGGGTGAACAGAAGCCCCTGCCCGCCCCCAGGCCCCACCTGCCCCCAGACCCCAGACCCCTTCCAGGTCAGCACCAAGTCAGCACCCCGGGGGTAGGTCAGTCGGGCAGGACCCCCGATCACAGAAGCAGAGACCCACCCTCCCTGAGCTTACAAACTTGGTGAAGCCCTGGAACCCCAGAACCTGGATGCAGACAACCCCTACACTGAGCCCTGCCCTCCCAAGCCCAGCGGAGACCCCAGGACCCCAGAGCCTGCCGGGTAGAGCCCTCCTACCACCCAGGGGCCCTGACACTCCACCCCCCATCTGCGACCCTCCACACCTCCAGGGAGCCCCATCTCTGGGTCCCCTGTGTCCTCCCCCCTCCTGCTCTCTTGGCAGTCCCATCTCTGCCCCCCACCTGGACAACCCCACATCCAGCCTTCCTGGGTGTACCGTCTCTGTCCCTCTCTCCTCTCCCCTGCTGCCCCTGGGGACCCCAATCTCTGCCCCCATCTTGAGAGCCCCATAACAGCCCCCTTCAGCCCCCTTCTAACCCTAATGAGAACCCTATTTGTTCCCCCATCTACGCTCACCCTGCCCTCCAGGGAGCCTCACCTCTGCCCCCTCCAGGGAGCCCCATCTCTGTCCCCTCCAGGAAGCCCCATCTCTGCCCCCTCCAGGGAGCCCCAGCTCTGCCCCCTCCAGGGAGCCCCATCTCTGTCCCCTCCAGGGAGCCCCAGCTCTGCCCCCTCCAGGGAGCCTCACCTCTGTCCCCTCCAGGGAGCCCCAGCTCTGCCCCCTCCAGGGAGCCTCACCTCTGCCCCCTCCAGGGAGCCCCATCTCTGTCCACTCCAGGAAGCCCCATCTCTGTCCCCTCCAGGAAGCCCCATCTCTGTCCCCTCCAGGGAGCCCCAGCTCTGCCCCCTCCAGGGAGCCTCACCTCTGCCCCCTCCAGGGAGCCTCACCTCTGCCCCCTCCAGGGAGCCCCATCTCTGTCCCCTCCAGGAAGCCCCATCTCTGTCCCCTCCAGGGAGCCCCAGCTCTGCCCCCTCCAGGGAGCCTCACCTCTGTCCCCTCCAGGGAGCCCCAGCTCTGTCCCCTCCAGGGAGCCCCAGCTCTGCCCCCTCCAGGGAGCCCCATCTCTGTCCCCTCCAGGGAGCCCCAGCTCTGCCCCCTCCAGGGAGCCCCAGCTCTGCCCCCTCCAGGGAGCCCCATCTCTGTCCCCTCCAGGGAGCCCCATCTCTGTCCCCTCCAGGAAGCCCCATCTCTGTCCCCTCCAGGAAGCCCCATCTCTGCCCCCTCCAGGGAGCCCCAGCTCTGCCCCCTCCAGGGAGCCCCAGCTCTGCCCACTCCAGGGAGCCCCATCTCTGTCCCCTCCAGGGAGCCCCAGCTCTGCCCCCTCCAGGGAGCCTCATCTCTGCCCCTCCAGGGAGCCCCAGCTCTGTCCCCTCCAGGGAGCCCCAGCTCTGTCCCCTCCAGGGAGCCCCATCTCTGTCCCCTCCAGGGAGCCCCATCTCTGGGTCCCCTGTGTCCTCCCCCCTCCTGCTCTCTTGGCAGTCCCATCTCTGCCCCCCACCTGGACAACCCCACATCCAGCCTTCCTGGGTGTACCGTCTCTGTCCCTCTCTCCTCTCCCCTGCTGCCCCTGGGGACCCCAATCTCTGCCCCCATCTTGAGAGCCCCATAACAGCCCCCTTCAGCCCCCTTCTAACCCTAATGAGAACCCTATTTGTTCCCCCATCTACGCTCACCCTGCCCTCCAGGGAGCCTCACCTCTGCCCCCTCCAGGGAGCCCCATCTCTGTCCCCTCCAGGAAGCCCCATCTCTGCCCCCTCCAGGGAGCCCCAGCTCTGCCCCCTCCAGGGAGCCTCACCTCTGCCCCCTCCAGGGAGCCCCATCTCTGCCCCCTCCAGGGAGCCCCAGCTCTGTCCCCTCCAGGGAGCCCCAGCTCTGCCCCCTCCAGGGAGCCTCACCTCTGCCCCCTCCAGGGAGCCCCATCTCTGCCCCCTCCAGGGAGCCCCAGCTCTGTCCCCTCCAGGGAGCCTCATCTCTGTCCCCTCCAGGGAGCCCCAGCTCTGCCCCCTCCAGGGAGCCCCATCTCTGTCCCCTCCAGGGAGCCCCAGCTCTGCCCCCTCCAGGGAGCCTCACCTCTGTCCCCTCCAGGGAGCCCCAGCTCTGTCCCCTCCAGGGAGCCCCAGCTCTGCCCCCTCCAGGGAGCCCCATCTCTGTCCCCTCCAGGGAGCCCCAGCTCTGCCCCCTCCAGGGAGCCTCACCTCTGTCCCCTCCAGGGAGCCCCAGCTCTGCCCCCTCCAGGGAGCCTCACCTCTGCCCCCCTCCAGGGAGGCCCATCTCTGTCCCCTCCAGGAAGCCCCATCTCTGTCCCCTCCAGGAAGCCCCATCTCTGTCCCCTCCAGGGAGCCCCAGCTCTGCCCCCTCCAGGGAGCCTCACCTCTGTCCCCTCCAGGGAGCCCCAGCTCTGTCCCCTCCAGGGAGCCCCAGCTCTGCCCCCTCCAGGGAGCCTCACCTCTGCCCCCTCCAGGGAGCCCCAGCTCTGTCCCCTCCAGGGAGCCCCAGCTCTGTCCCCTCCAGGGAGCCCCAGCTCTGCCCCCTCCAGGGAGCCTCACCTCTGTCCCCTCCAGGGAGCCCCAGCTCTGCCCCCTCCAGGGAGCCTCACCTCTGCCCCCTCCAGGGAGGCCCATCTCTGTCCCCTCCAGGAAGCCCCATCTCTGTCCCCTCCAGGAAGCCCCATCTCTGTCCCCTCCAGGGAGCCCCAGCTCTGTCCCCTCCAGGGAGCCTCATCTCTGTCCCCTCCAGGAAGCCCCAGCTCTGCCCCCTCCAGGGAGCCCATCTCTGTCCCCACCAGGGAGCCTCATCTCTGTCCCCTCCAGGGAGCCCCATATCTGCCCCCTCCAGGGAGCCCCAGCTCTGTCCCCTCCAGGGAGCCCCAGCTCTGTCCCCTCCATTGAGCCTCATCTCTGTCCCCTCCAGGGAGCCCCAGCTCTGCCCCCTCCAGGGAGCCTCACCTCTGCCCCCTCCAGGGAGCCCCATCTCTGTCCCCTCCAGGAAGCCCCATCTCTGCCCCTTCCAGGGAGCCCCAGCTCTGTCCCCTCCAGGGAGCCCCAGCTCTGCCCCCTCCAGGGAGCCTCACCTCTGCCCCCTCCAGGGAGCCCCAGCTCTGTCCCCTCCAGGGAGCCCCAGCTCTGTCCCCTCCAGGGAGCCCCAGCTCTGCCCCCTCCAGGGAGCCTCACCTCTGCCCCCTCCAGGGAGCCCCATCTCTGCCCCCTCCAGGGAGCCCATCTCTGTCCCCTCCAGGGAGCCCCAGCTCTGTCCCCTCCAGGGAGCCCCATATCTGCCCCCCTCCAGGGAGCCCCAGCTCTGTCCCCTCCAGGGAGCCCCAGCTCTGTCCCCTCCATTGAGCCTCATCTCTGTCCCCTCCAGGGAGCCCCATCTCTGCCCCCTCCAGGGAGCCCCATCTCTGTCCCCTCCAGGGAGCCCCAGCTCTGTCCCATCCAGGGAGCCCCATCTCTGTCCCCTCCAGGGAGCCCCATCTCTGCCCCCTCCAGGGAGCCCCATCTCTGTCCCCTCCAGGGAGCCCCATCTCTGCCCCCTCCAGGGAGCCCCAGCTCTGTCCCCTCCAGGGAGCCCCATCTCTGCCCCCTCCAGGGAGCCCCAGCTCTGCCCCCTCCAGGGAGCCCCATCTCTGTCCCCTCCAGGGAGCCCCAGCTCTGCCCCCTCCAGGGAGCCCCATCTCTGTCCCCTCCAGGGAGCCCCAGCTCTGCCCCCTCCAGGGAGCCCCAGCTCTGCCCCCTCCAGGGAGCCCCATCTCTGTCCCCCTCCAGGGAGCCCCAGCTCTGCCCCCTCCAGGGAGCCCCAGCTCTGCCCCCTCCAGGGAGCCCCAGCTCTGCCCCCTCCAGGGAGCCTCACCTCTGTCCCCTCCAGGGAGCCCCAGCTCTGTCCCCTCCAGGGAGCCCCATCTCTGTCCCCTCCAGGGAGCCCCAGCTCTGCCCCCTCCAGGGAGCCCCATCTCTGTCCCCTCCAGGGAGCCCCAGCTCTGCCCCCTCCAGGGAGCCCCAGCTCTGCCCCCTCCAGGGAGCCCCAGCTCTGCCCCCTCCAGGGAGCCCCAGCTCTGTCCCCTCCAGGGAGCCCCAGCTCTGCCCCCTCCAGGGAGCCTCACCTCTGTCCCCTCCAGGGAGCCCCAGCTCTGTCCCCTCCAGGGAGCCCCATCTCTGCCCCCTCCAGGGAGCCCCAGCTCTGCCCCCTCCAGGGAGCCCCAGCTCTGCCCCCTCCAGGGAGCCCCAGCTCTGCCCCCTCCAGGGAGCCCCAGCTCTGCCCCCTCCAGGGAGCCCCAGCTCTGTCCCCTCCAGGGAGCCCCAGCTCTGCCCCCTCCAGGGAGCCTCACCTCTGTCCCCTCCAGGGAGCCCCAGCTCTGTCCCCTCCAGGGAGCCCCAGCTCTGCTCCCTCCAGGGAGCCTCACCTCTGCCCCCTCCAGGGAGCCCCATCTCTGCCCCCTCCAGGGAGCCCCAGCTCTGTCCCCTCCAGGGAGCCTCATCTCTGTCCCCTCCAGGGAGCCCCAGCTCTGCCCCCTCCAGGGAGCCTCACCTCTGTCCCCTCCAGGGAGCCCCAGCTCTGTCCCCTCCAGGGAGCCCCAGCTCTGTCCCCTCCAGGGAGCCCCAGCTCTGCCCCCTCCAGGGAGCCTCACCTCTGCCCCCTCCAGGGAGCCCCAGCTCTGCCCCCTCCAGGGAGCCCCAGCTCTGTCCCCTCCAGGGAGCCCCAGCTCTGCCCCCTCCAGGGAGCCCCATCTCTGTCCCCTCCAGGGAGCCCCAGCTCTGCCCCCTCCAGGGAGCCTCACCTCTGTCCCCTCCAGGGAGCCCCATCTCTGTCCCCTCCAGGAAGCCCCATCTCTGCCCCCTCCAGGGAGCCCCAGCTCTGCCCCCTCCAGGGAGCCCCATCTCTGTCCCCTCCAGGGAGCCCCAGCTCTGCCCCCTCCAGGGAGCCTCACCTCTGTCCCCTCCAGGGAGCCCCAGCTCTGTCCCCTCCAGGGAGCCCCAGCTCTGCCCCCTCCAGGGAGCCCCAGCTCTGCCCCCTCCAGGGAGCCCCAGCTCTGCCCCCTCCAGGGAGCCCCAGCTCTGTCCCCTCCAGGGAGCCCCAGCTCTGCCCCCTCCAGGGAGCCTCACCTCTGTCCCCTCCAGGGAGCCCCATCTCTGCGCCCCCCGCCCACGTTATCTCTGTCCGCAGACTCCTGCGACGGCGTGACGTGCGGGCCCGGCAAGGCCTGCCACATGCGGGGAGGCCGCCCGCACTGTGAGTGCGCCCCCGACTGCGCTGGGCTGTCCGCACGCCTGCAGGTCTGCGGCTCGGACGGCGCCACCTACCGGGACGAGTGCGAACTGCGCGCCGCGCGCTGCCGGGGCCAGCCGGACCTGCGCGTCATGTACCCGGGCCGCTGCCGCAGTACGTGGGGGCGGGGCCTGAAGGGGCGGGGCCAACCGAAGCTGCCGTAGCACGTGGGGGCGGGGCCCTGTCGGCAGTGGGCGTGGCTTGTCGGGGCGGGGTCAGGGTGCCTGGGGGCGCGGTTTGCACCAAGAAGGGAACTTGATGAAGGCAGGGCGAGGGTGGCTGGGGCCCGAGGTGGTGTTTGAGGGAACATGAGGCGGACAGATGTGCGCTAGTGCGCCTAGAGCGGCGGGGCTTGTAGATGATGCGTTGATGGAGAAGTGGAGTTTTAGGTGGGCGGGCGGGGCTTTGGGAGTGGGCGGGGCTTGGGCGGTGGGGCGGGGTTTGGCGGGATGGGCGGGGCCTGAGGGGTGGGGCGAGCTGAAGATGGAGAGGGATAAAGTAGGCTGATGGGGGGCAGACTTGAGGGTGTCCTGGGTTGGTGGGCTAGGGCGGGGCCTGCAGGTGCCCTGGCCTGACCCCGCACCCCCCCCCCAGAGTCCTGTGCGCAGGTGCAGTGCCCGCGGCCGCAGTCGTGCGTGGTGGACCAGACGGGCAGCGCGCACTGCGTGTTGTGCCGGGCGGCGCCCTGCCCAGAGCCCCCAGGGCCTGGCCAGGAGCTCTGCGGCAACAACAACGTCACCTACCTGTCGTCCTGCCACCTGCGCCAGGCCACCTGCTTCCTGGGCCGCTCCATCGGCGTGCGCCATCCCGGCAGCTGCGCAGGTGCTGGGTCCGGGGGGTCGTGAGCCCCCTCCCTCCGCCCCTCCCTGCACCCACACCCGCCCGTTTCTATCCCTCCGCTCTCGCAGGCACCCCGGAACCCACGGAAGCCGAGTCAGAGGAGGAGAACTTCGTGTGAGCCGGCCACAGACCCACATCCTATTTATTGCCACCGTAGTGTCCAGTGTCGCGGACTCTGGGAGTCAACCTTGGCCACGTGGGCGGGCACTCTCGGAGGGAAGGACTCGGGCCTCGCCTGGTGGGTGGGGGCTTTCCTGGGAGGAGCTGGCCGTGGAGGCCCAGGTATTCATGAAGAGGCCTCTTGGGCCTGCGGCTGAGGAGGGGTCCCCACCCTGCTGTGTGCGCCCACTGCCATCTCCTGGCCCGACACCCAGAGGACTGTCCCTTCTGCTTTCAGGTCCCCAGGTTCTGGAGGGGAGGGGCTGTTCTGTACTGCTGACCAGGTGCCCAGGCCACTTGGAGTCCCCCCTGCTTCTGGACCCCGTGTCTGGTGTCACCTCCAAGCTGACTGCCACACCCATGGGTGACACATCCAGGACCCTTGTCCCACAAAGCACTTCCTGGCTGGGTGTCCATCCCCAGTTTCCAACAGACTCTCTGGACTAGAGGGGCCCCCAGCTCAGGCTCTGTTTCATTGCCTGTGTCCGAGACAGACCAGCACCCCAAGTTTTTGTAAGGGAGTGCTGGAGCAGTTTTGCTCACCCTCTGCCAACCCCAACCCCCAAAATGTGCCTTATCTGTCAGTGCCTGAGTGGGGGTGCCTCTGAGAGCCCCACCCCTAAGGCAGCCTTACCTTGGGGCCCTGAGTTGCCAAAGAAATAAAAAATATAAAGAAAGGGCTCTGTGGAGGGGTCCACAACTGTCTGCCCCTCTTTGTCAGGGGAGGGCCACTAGTCTGGGTTCTGACTGGCTCAGGGTCTCTGAGAGGGAGAAATGTGTTTATGGAATTCAGGTGGTTAGAGAAGGGCCAGAGAGGCAGCCCATGGGGCAGCCCATGCTTGAGGCCCCAGGCTGAGCCCCAGTACCACTTGGCAGGTGCCACAGCACTGGGGGAAGGTCCCTGGGCGATGGAGTGGCATCTCTCGCCTCAATCTCTCTGTTTCTTTCTACGGGAAGTTAAAATGAACAGAAACGGAGTCAGGCGGTGGCGCAGTGGGTTAAGCGCACGTGGTGCAAAGCGCAAGGACCGTGGTAAGGATCCCGGTTCGAGCCCCCGGCTCCCCACCTGCAGGGGAGTCGCTTCGCAAGTCTGCAGGTGTCTGTCTTTCTCTCCCCTCTGTCTTCCCCTCCTCTCTCCATTTCTCTCTGTCCTATCCAACAACGAACATCAATGATGGTAATAATAATAACCATAACGAGGCTACAACAACAAGGGCAACAAAAAGGGGGGAAAATGGCCGCCAGGAGCGGTGGATTCATGGTGCAGGCACCGAGCCCAGCAATAACCCTGGAGGAAAAAAAAAAAAAAAAGAACAGAAACACCTGCAAGGTGCTGTGCCGGCAAAGACAAAGCGAAGGCGATTTATTCCGGTGACCTGGGGCCGGCTGGTTTGGAACAGATGCCCCCAGCCTTAGAGCCCGAGGGCGGCGACTCCTCAGCCCCGGGCTCCCTCCGGCCGGCCGTGAGTCCCGGGCGGGGGCCCTCGGCGCAGCACACCCCGAATCCACGAGGAGAAGGCCGAGAGCCGTGTGTACACGTCGGGCGTCTTGGGGTCCCCGCACCAGATGCCCGAGAAGGAGACGACGCCCTGGGCGCGGTTCTGGCACACCAGGGGCCCCCCGGAGTCCGCCTGCAGGAGGCAAGGGCGGCTCAGGGCGCGGGGCCCCGCTGCCCCGCCGCTGCCCCGCCGCGGCCCCCGCCCTGGGACCCCAAGCGCCGCCTGCTCTGGCTCCACCCCATCCCGGCTGCACCGGCCGCTGCTGCCCCCGCGTGGACACTGCCGGGACAGACCAGCGATGCGGGACCGCCTCATTGTCTTCGGAGCTAGACCATGTTTTCTTTTTTATATAACTATTTTTTCCCTTTCTCTTTTATTGGACGGACAGAGAAAAATGGAGAGGGAAGGGGAAGATAGGGAGAGAGAAAGAGACACCTGCATCCCTGCTTCACCACCTGTAAAGCTTCCCCCCATGCATGTGGGGAGCTGAGTTTGAAGTGGAAAGTCTGTTAGTGAGGCTCCCTCTGATGCAGGGGCTCGAACCTGGGTACTCGTGGGAACTCAGTGTGTACTCACCCTCCCCCGCTCCTGGCCTGGAGCCAAAAATCCAACCAGCCCCCACCACCACCCAAGGGCCACCGCCCACCCGGAGGCTCAGGGTCTCCCAGCCCCCACCACCCCCCAGGGCTGGCCTCCGTTGGGGTAGAGGGCCTCCCGCCGAGGCCTGGCCCCCCCCCCCCGGGTTACAGGGTTTCCCAGACTCCCCCCACCCAGGACCACCCCCACCCATGAGAGTTCACTGTCTCCCAGTCCCCTCCACCACCCAGGGTTGGCCGTTACGGGGGTACAGAGCTTCCCAGTCCCCCACCCAAGGCTGGTCCCACAGAGTACAGGGTCTTCCCTCCAGGGCTACCCCCCACGGGAGTGCCGGGTCTCAGGCCCGCATTAGCCCTGTGCGGGGTGTGTGTCGGGGGAGGCGTCTGCCGCACCACTGTCCTGGGCAGCGGGTCTCACCGAGCAGAAGCCTCGCCGCCTCCGGTCCCCGCTGCGGGTGCACAGCATGGCGGCACGCAGCCGGCCCCCCCAGGAGCTGTTGCAGGCGTCCGGACGCAGCACCTGCACGTTGGCCTCCATCAGTCCCGGAGGCGGTTCCTCGAAGTCAGAGACCGAGCCCCAGCCGGCCACGCGGCACTGGGTGCCGGGGGGAGGCCCGCCGCCCCTCCGCGGCAGCCCCAGCAGTCCCACCGCCGGGCCCAGCGCAGCAGAGCCATTCAGCTGCGAGGAGAAGGGTCCAAGGGCTGGAACCCGGAGCCCACAGCCCTGCTCTGCAGCCCCCACTCCCTGCACCCCAGCCATGCACCCCCAGTCTCGCTCCCTGCACCCCAACCGCGAACCTCCGCCCCAACGCCCCTGCACTCGCACCTCCAGTCTCCCTCCCTGCACCCCAACCGCGCACCCCAGCCCCAGGCCCTCAACACCAGTCTAGCGCCCTGCACCTGCACACGGGTCTCCGTACCCTGCACACCAGCCCCGAAACCCTGCCCAACACCCCAGCCCTGCACCCTGCACCCCCAGCTCTGCACCCCAAGTCTCGCATCCAACTCCCTCACTCTAGCCCCACACCCCGCGCCCAGCACGCCCACCCCAGCCCGGACCTGCAGCAGACACAGGTCCCCCGCGTGGGACACGGGCTCGTAGTCAGGATGCCTGACCAGCGCACGGATGGCAAACACCTGCTGTGTGGGCTCTGGGGTGCGCAGGGAGTGAGCCCCCAGCACCACCAGGCCGGCCCGAAGGTCTCTGTGGAGGGGGTGCGGAGTCCTAGATGAGCTTCCAGGGTCACAGGACACAGCCAGGATGGGGTGAGCCCCCCCAGGTGCCCCTCCTGCATCCTCTCCGTGTGACCTAGCTTCCGCAGTACCCCTTCCCCCCTTTCCAGCCTACCTAGAAACCAGACCAGCACAGTGTCCCCCCTTCTGCAGGCAAGGAGGGGGGCTCTGAGAATCAGCCTCCCCCCATGACTGTGGGGAGTGTGGGGCGCCCTCAGTGGGATGAGGGTGTTGAGGGTGGACCAGCCCCTGGAGGGGTTGGGGGTGGAAATAAGGGGGTGCGGGCCCTATGGGGCCCCCCAGGCAGGGTGTGGGAATATGGGAATGCAGGCCCTGTGGATCCCCTATGCAGGTGCGGGAACAGAGGTGCTGGCCCTAGGCCGCCTGTGGGGCCCCCAGACTCACCTGTCCACAAAGCAGTGGGCGGCAGAGACCACCCAGCCGGGGCGCAGCAGGAAACCCCCACAGTGGTGCTCACCCTGGAAGCGCACAGATGCCATGTAGGGGCGTGAGTGAGGGTTCACCTCACGGCCCCCCACGATCCGGGCCCCCCAGCAGCCTGTGGGAGAAGGGATGAAGAGTGAGGGGTATGCAGGGTGGAGGGAGACAGACCAGAAGAGAGAAGGGAGGAGGACTTGGAGAAGCCCAGAGGCGACCACCCAGGAGAGGCACCACATGGCCGTGCCCAGGGCACCTGGGGGTCCCCACGGAGTGCGAACTGGGGTCCCGGCGGGGGGCACTGAGGTAGCAGGTGGGGTTCCTGCCCCTTACCTGGGGGTCCCAGGGCCAGCAGCACGGCAGCAGCGCCGCTCAGCAGTAGATGAGCACGGCCCCCCACTCTGGGCCCCATAGCTGTGACCCCAGTCTTCCCGAGCTCTGCCCCCACCGCCGGCCGGAAGTGGGGGGCGGGCGGGGCTGCGGTCGGATGCAGGATGCCGGTCAGCCAGGGTAACGGAAAGTCACAGCGGCTGCTGCAGCCTAGCCTAAGGCCCTGCCTCAGTTTACCTGGCAGGTCCTTGCAGATCCCCCATCGCCCAGGCCCCGTCATGGCCAGGGGCACTCCGGCCTGACCCTGTGGTCTCCCAGACACAGCCCCACACCTGCCATGGCCACTAGCCAGGAGCGGGCTTTGAGGGGGCTGTGGCAGGCCCACTGGGTAATCCGGCTATAAAAAGGGGATCCCCAAACACTGGGCTGAGGGCTTCAGCACCTGCCTACAAGTGGGGGGCCCCACAGACTCGGGTGAGGGTCCCAGAGACTGCTGGAGGCCCCAGCACCCAGATACACAGTGTGTGTGTGGGAGGCACCAGACACTGGGCTGGGAGGCTCCCGCACGCGGGGTCCCCAGAGACTGGCCTTGGGGGGGGGGCAGCACCCGGCTATAAGTGGGGAGGGTCCCAGGAGACAGGCCTGGGTTTCCCCAGCACCTTGCTACAAGTGAGGGGTCTCCACAGACTGACCTGGGAGCTTAGCACCAGGCTACCGGTGGAGAGGATCCCTTTAGTCTGGCCTGGGGGGGGTCCGCCCCCCTGACTCTAAGTGGGGTCTGTTGGGAGTCCCCCCTCCCTAGCCTTGGACCATGTGGGGGATCCTCCTGGAAACTGGAGATGGGGTCCCAGCACTGGGCCACAAGAGGGGGCTCCCCCGGAGGCTGGCCTCACATGCCGCCACCCACAGTGGCTCGGACCCGGGCGGGGCTGAAGCAGCGGGGACCGCGGGGCGCGGGGCGGGCGGCCGGCAGGAGGCGCAGCGCGCGGGGAGGGGCGGCGGGGACGCGGTGGCGGCGGCGGGGACGCGCGCGCCCAGCCCACCCCCCGCGCCGCGCGGACAATAAACAGCGCGGGGCGATGCCGGAGCCGCTGCCGCCGCCCCCGCCGCCCCCGCCCGTCGCCAGCCCCTAGCCCGCAGCGCCCGCGCCCGCGCCCGCGCCCGCGCCCGACCGGGACCCGGAGCCGGGACCTCGGACCCAGGACCTCGGATCCGGATCCGCACGCCCGGGCATGGAGTGAGTAGGCGGCCCCGCGCGCCTCCCGGCCTCTCTGGCCTGGCGGACTCGGGGACGTGCGGGCGGGACCGGGGGCTACGAGGGGCCACTGGGGGGTCGGGGGGACCGGGACTTCGAGGTGGGGCATCGGGGTATGGCGGGGTACCGGGAGCGCGAGGGGCAACCAGGGACCATGAGGGGGACCGGGGACCGCGGGGGACCAGAGACCCTGGAGGAAAACCGAGGGGCGCGGGGGGGTGGCGCCTCCGCCTTTGCACCCCCCGCCCGCCGGGACCGAACCCCACCCCCCCCCGTGCTGGGCGGCCAGAGCTCCGCCCGCCGCAGCCCTTCCGCCGCTCCGCGCAGGGAGGGGGACTCCGAGCGGGGACCCCAGGCCCGGGCGCGCTACCTCCGGGGGCGGGGGGTGGCGGGCTGAGGTCCGACCTCCCGGAAAGCTGCTCCTGCGGAGGGGTGGGAAGGCCCATGGCGGATTCTGGCTTGTTGCTGTCCGGGGTTGGGGGGTGGCCGGTTTGTGGATGGGGGACAAGGCTCGTGCGCACGCCGCAGGTGCTCAGTGCTTGATCCGCGGGTTCCGGGGTGGGGGGCCCGAGCCCCACTCCCACAGGTGGGCGCTGCGGGCTGCGCGACAGGCACGGACGGGGCTGGGGCGGGGGGCGCCCGGAGTTGCGGGAGGGGCCCCCGCCTGGCTCCGCCGGCCTTTCCTGTTTTCCCGGCTGCAACTTTTCTCCGGGGACGGGATTCACACCCGTGACCCGCCCCACCCGCCACCCGCCACCCGCCACCCGCCGCGGAAGGTGACACCCGCTTCTCCTCGCTCTCACCCCCAGACAAAGGCCGCCGGCTGCCGCCCGGGGGTGCGGGGGCTGCCCTGAGCGCCTCTCCGCCTTGGTGGGCTGCTCCCCAGGGATCCTGGTGGGTGCGCCGGGCCTGCCACACAGGGCGCAGGGGACATCCGCACCCCCTTTCCCCCGGCTGGGACACGGGGCGCTCAGCCAGGGCCCCACCCAGCGCGCTCGCCAGGCGGCGGGGTCCCCCACCCGCCTCCACGGGCAGCGCTGCCCCGCCCGGGCCTGGAAAGTTTCTCTGGAAAATAGGTCTCAGCCCCTCCCCCCTCCCCCGAGGGGGCTCCTCTGGGTAGGGGGGACGCGGGGACAGGAAGGGGACCCGCGGAGGTTGGGCCAGGACCGCACCACAGCACCTGGCTAGTAAAATGATATGCTATAACATTTCATTTATATATATATATATATATATATATATATATATATTTTAAAGTCATTTATTTTTATGAGAGGAGAGAGATACAGAACAGCAGAGACAGAGACAGAGCCCTGCTCAGCTCTGGACGTTGGTGGTGCTGGGGATTGAACCCCAGACTTCAGAGCCTCAGCAGAACCCCAGTGTTGTCTCCCCTACTTTGTTTGTTATTATTGTCACTTTTTATCAGTTTTCTAAGCGTTAAGGGTTAGGCCCACCAGAGCTCAGGATGTGCAGGTCTGAGTGAGGCCCTGGGTTCAGTCCCAGCACTACCATCAGCCAAGACCAAGCAGGGCCCTCATCTCTTTCAAAGACAGTTTTTTGTGGTTTTTTGTGAGGGGATTTTTAAAAAGTTATGTTTTTTGTTTTGTTTTGTTTTAACGGAAGAGAAACCAGAGCTCTGCTCAGCTCTGGCTGATGGTGGTGCTGGGGATTGAACCTGGGACCTTGGAGCCTCTGGCATGATTCATAGCCATCATCTGTCTCCCCAGCCTGAAGGTCTCTGTATAGAAACTGCAGAAAGAACTCACTAGGTAACAACAACAATAAACAAGGGTAACAAAAGGGAAAAATAAATAAATAAGTAAATTAAATGAAAAAAAAAAAAAAAAGAATTCACTGGGTAGGGCTTGTGGGCCAGGTCTGAGCCTGGGCACCACAGAGGCTCCACAGTACCAGGGAAAGCTCCAGTGTTTTCTGTCTCTGAATAAAAGCAGCGGCCCTGTGGCAACAACTGACCCTGACCGTGTGATCCTTCCAGAGAAGGAAAATTGACTTGTTTACTGAGAAGCAGGCAGGCCACAGCGCCCCCCCCCCCAGCCTGTGTGGCCCCTCCCCCGACCTCTCTCCCCATCCCTGTCCAGCCCCCCGCTGGCAGGGGAGCAGGTAGAGGGGACAGAGCCTGGCAGTGGTGGTTGGCGTCACAGCTGACTCCACTCAGCGATTCTGCCTTTCCAGCTCTTTCCAGAGCCCATGCCGCTTCAATGCCCTGGGCTGACAGCTTTGCTCTGTTTTGACTCAGGGAGAGAAGGAAAGACACCACAGAACCCCCACCCCCACCCCCCAGCTTCCTCTGGTGCTCTGACACTGCCAGGTGGTGCTAGGGCTGGAACCCAGCGCAGGCGATCCACCCTGGGTGGCGGCTCCCTTCATATCTGACCTGGGACAGGCGATGGCACGGTGGGCAAAAAGCACTGTGCCTGAGGCCCGGGTTCAAGCCCTAGCGCCTTGTGGGAGGAGGAAGCTGTGTGGGCTGGCTCTGAGCACAGGGCTGTGCAGGCTCTCGGGTGTCCTGCTGGGCCCAGGAGACTCTTGGGAGGGGGCCTGTCTGGTTTGGGCCCCAGGGGCCCCTCCACCCGACCCTTGGCTCGGCCCTTGGCTCTTCTCGGGAAGGGGCCGTGCCTGGTGGTCACACCCAGGACAATGGGAGTGTCTGTTAAGGCTCCTGGGACTCTGGGTGCTGGGAAGTGGGTCCACGCTCTCCAACTTTTCATCCGTGTAGACACACACACACACACACAACACACACACACACACAACACACACGGGGTGGGGGCACTGCTCCTGAGCTTCCTATAGTGCTCTGGCACATCCCAGGTGGAGTCTGGCTGAGACCTGAACTGTGTACACTGCAAGGCGGGAGCCTTCCCCAGTGGACTACCTCTGGCCATGGTGGTACGCCCTTTTCTGGGGGGCCAGGCTCCCCTCCCTCCAGGTAGGCTGTAGTCTCTGAGTTGAGGGTTGCACACAAGGGGATGGCCTGGAGCTGGGGTCCAGTCCATCAGGGGAGGGGCTGTGCAGAGGTCCAAAGTGGTGAGTCCTGGGGACCCACAGGGTGGCCTAAGCCCCAGAAAAAGACATGCTGTGTGTGTGTTTGGGGGGGGGGGTCTTGACCTGGGTCTTGCCTGAGGGCTTAGGGCAGAAACAGGGAAGGCCTGGGCATACACTCCCTGAGGACAAGAGGCCAGTTGGAGGTGGTGTGGGGGCCCAGGGATGGGGGCAGAGCCTGGGGGGGGGGGAGGTTCCAGAGCTGGAGAGAGGACTGGAGAAAAAAAACTCAGGAGTTGGAGGCCTCCTCACTGCACCTGCCAGCAGTTGGGGACCCCCTGGAGTATGCCCAAGGCCTTCTGACTAGCAGTCTCTGCCTGGGAGTGGCAGCCCATACCCTGGGGACTCCACATGTCCAGAGGCCCTCTCTGTGCGGTCTCCCTGGCCTCCAGGAGACATGACCCCAGCTGTGCCTGCAACCCTGAATGTGGATGGGTCAGTGGGTGCCAGGCTGCGGGGCTGGACCGGCCTTCCCTGGTTCCAGAACGTTCTGTCCCCCCCCCCCCCCGCCCCCGCCAGGCAGCTCCTCAGCCCCTCTGTGGCTCCACTCGCATCTGGGGGGGGGGGCAGTTCTGGTTGTTTCCCACCAGGGATGCCCACCCTGAGGGGAGGGTCTCTCCCCATATGGAGTGTTTGGGGGGGGGGGGCCCAGGGGCAGGGTCAATTTCCCGGCATCCCCTTGTGCACAGAGGTTTTCTTTGTAAGAGAGAGAGAAAACGCACAACCCATGTCACTCGGGCACAGGCAGCGCTGAGAATCGGACCCGGGGCCTCATGCCCCCATGACCTGGACTCACCCTGCTGAACCCCTATGTCTTGTCACACCAAAGGGGGGGGGGTCAGGAGGCCCTGAGGGGCAGACTGGGGGGGTCCTGCAGCCTCCCTCCCCTAGGGTCCAGCACCTCCCCCCAGGTTAATGGCCAACAGGCCTGCTGGCTGCAGGTGCCCTGCTCTGACCTCTAGTCCCGGAGAGGGGCGGGGGTTCACGCCTGTCTGCCTCGAACCTTCCAGAAAGCCTTCTGGGGGCCGGGCTGGGCGCGCGGGACGAGCCCCGTCGGGAGGCTGGCCGGCTGGGGGGCGAGCAGGAGGGGACAGGGAGGGGGCGCCCCGTGGGGGTGCAGGGGGCCTGTGCTGCGGGCTGGGGGCCGGGAGCCCCGCCCCAGGTCGTGGTCAGCTGTCTGGGCAGCGCTGGAATGTTCCGGGCGGCCGGGCGCCCGCGGGATGACCTTGGGCCCGCGGCCGAACCTCTCTGAACCTCTCTGAACCCAGTCCCCGCCGTGAGCTCATCCCGGCCGCCGCCCTCCCCGCCGCGCCCGCCGACTTGGCTCTGAGCACCGCGAGCGGCCGGCCGCCTGGACGGGGGCGGGAGAGGGGGGGCCCTGGGGGGGACTGGGGGTGTCCAGGGGTCGGTATGCCCCCCCCGCCCCGCTCCCCTCCACCCGGCCGGCGCCTGCGCGCCCAGTTCAGCTTCTCAGCCTCGCTAGTTAGACCTTTCATGATCTGTCCAGGGGTCCACCTGCGCCTCCTGCCCCAGCCTTGGGGACCCCCCCGCTCCGTGGTCCCCTCCGCCCGGGCCTGGGACACCTGCTGTTGGGGTCCCGTCAGTAAGGGGGTTCGCCCCCTCTTGCGCCTGGGGGTTTGTTTTTCGGGGATTCACGGAGCTGCGCATTCTCCCGGAGTGACCTCAGCTGCCTCGCGCTAGGGCGGGTTCTGAGGTGCCCCTCCCTGCAGCCCCTGAGGCCCGGGCCGGGAAGCCCCTGTCTCCAGGAGCGGGGATGGGGGCGGGAGATGCTCGGCGCCAGCCCCGCCCCCGCGTGCCGGGCTCCGCGTTGCTATGGTGACGGCGCGGTTGCCAGGACGACCGCCTCCCGCGGGCCCCGCCATCCATCACCCGGGCGCCTGAGTGGGGAGGGGTGGGGAGGGAGACGCCCCCGCGGGGGCCCTGGGCCCCTGCACCCCGCGGCTCTGCACCCTGCACCCTGGCCCCGGCCCCTGACCTTGCCTGCCTCTCGCCAGCCCGGGCCCGGGGTGAGGGGTGACCCCAGCCTGCAGCCCTCTCTGCAACCCCTGTGGCTCTGCACCCACCCGGCTGCCCGCCTCTTGGGATGGCAGATGCACAAGCCCCAGGAGGGCAGGGCTGGGGCGCTGAGGCCGAGGGCCAGCTGGTGGGTCCTCAGTGAGGGCCCTAGACCCTGGAGTCCACTTCAGCGACAGGCCCTAGGGGTCCCCAATCATTAGACTTATTTATGAGAGAGAAGCAGAACATCCCTCCCGCACATGGATGCCTGGGCTGCAACTTGGGGCCTAGTTACTGGGAGTCCGGCGCTCCGTCCCCGGCCTTCTTCCCGGTTGCAGCCCGGCGAGGAGATGACCTGAGAGTCCCAGGTTCAGTCACCAGAGATGAGCAGGGTTGGAGGAAAATAAGTCAAGAAATAAAATAATAAATAATAAAGGGCAGTTAGTGGCTCCACCTGGCTGAGTGCTCATGTTACAATGCTCAAGGGCCCACCTTACAATGCTCTGGCTCCCACCTTCAAGGGGGAAACTTTGCAAGCCGTGAGCAGGGTTTCTGGAGTCTCTCTTACTCTTTCCCTCTCTCTCTATTTGGTATTGTCTTTATTTATTGGATAGAGATAGAAATCGAGAGAGGAGGGGGAGGGAAGGAGGGAGAGAGACAGAAAGACGACTGCAGCTCTGCTTCAATACTTGCAAAGCTTTAAAGCTTTGCCTCTGAAGGTAGATACCTAGGGCTCAAACCTGGGTCCTTGTGCCTTGTAATGTGCGCTGGCCATCCGGGAGGTGGTACAGTGGATAAAGCTCTGGACTCTCAAGCATGAGGTTCTGAGTTCTATCCCCGGCAGTGCATGTACCAGAGTGTCGTCTGTTTTTCTTTCTCCTCTTATCTTTCTCATTAATTAATAAATAAAATCTTTTTAAAAAATGTGTGCTCAACCAGGTACACCACCATTCACCCCCATCTTTCCTTCTCTATCTCCCCTCTTCTCTCAATTTCTCTCTGTCTTGTCCAATAAAATTAAAAAAAAAAAAAAAAGGCCACCAGGAACAGTGGATTCATAGAGCCAGCTCTAAGCCCCAGCAATAACCCTGGTGGGAAAAAAGTAGAGAGGAGAGAGAGATGAGAGACAGGAGGGAGAAAGGGAAGAGAGAAAAGTGGGAGAGAACGGATGGGGGAATAGGAGATTCAAAGAGAGGAGAGACAGCAAAGGGGGCCGGGTGGTGGTGCACCTGGTTGAGTGCACCTGTTCCCAGGCACAAGGACCTGGGTTCAAGCCCTCAGTCCCTACATGCTGGGGGAAACTTCATGAGTGGTGGAACAAGGCTGCAGGGGTCTCTCTGTCTTTCTGTCCCGTTCTCTCCCACTCCCCTCTCAATTTCTGGCTGTCGCCATCCAATAAATAAAGAATTTTTTTTAAATATTAAAAAAAAAAGTGAAGGGCTAGCCCTGTGCGGCAGTTGGAGAGCAAGGAGTGGGAGGCAGTGAGACACCCTATGTGTCCGTCCCAATGGTCCTTCTAGAAGGGTCTCCACAACCTAGTCCTGGGTCAAGCCTTTCCTGAACTCCACCAGTAGAACCCAGCCTCTGGGGGTGGGGCTGGTGATGCCGGGAAGCTCAGGAAGGACAGCAGTGGCGGGGTGGGGTGTGGTGGGGTCATCCAGCAGGGCTTGGGGGCTGGTTGCCAGCCCGACCTTCAGAGAGGCCAGGAAACCGGGCCTGAGAAGAGAGTGTGGGGATGGGCCCAGCCCAGCCTGAGGACAGATCTGGGCCAGAGCCAGGGGTGTGACTTGGGGTGTAGCCAGCACCCCCTGACCTGGGGCCTCTGTTCCCTGCAGAACCACAGGGCTGGGGGATGCACGCCAGTGGTTGTTCAGAGGGGAAAACTGAGGCAGGAGGGGTGGCGAAATGTTTTGGAGACCCCACCCTGAGGGTTCTGGGTGCTGACACTGGAGGGGGCCAGGAATGGGGACAGGGGCAGTAGGACCAAAGGCTCAGCTATAATTTCAGTCCCTGAGAGATAAGGGCTCCCTGGCTCAGGACACCTCCCTCCAGCAGGAATTCAGGGTGGAGAATCTGCCCCCCCCACCTCAACCCCGGGAAAGCCTGAATCTTGGGGAGGTGGGCAGGGGGCAGCTGCCTGGGTCCCAGTGTTAACTGAGCATCTGCGGCCAGCAGCTTCTGGGGGTGAGAAGGAAGCTGCTCTCTCTGTCTTGGAGTGGGTCTGGGGCCCTGGCTGGCGGTGGGGGCAGCAGAGTAGGGAAGCAGGACCAGCCCGGTGGCAGTTAGGGAAGGGGTCTCTGCTGGGGCTGGGGTCAGGGATGGCTGCCCCCACCCATTCCTCCACATCCAAACCCTGTCACTCTGGAGGCCTCTGGCACTGAGCAGCCCTCTATGGGCTGCACCCCCAGACGTGGGCCAGTGAGCAGGGGCTTTGGGCCTCTTTGCTGTGTGTTCTTGGGCAGCCGGTAGCCTCTCGGCCTCCAGACGCCCAGAAGTGTCCAGTGCAGGCCAGAGGGAGGAGGCCCCCAGGCAGGGCTGAGGAAGGAGCTGGCCTGGGCCCCTGTGGGGTGAAGAGCCCCTCCTTCCTGAGCCCCTCTTCTGCCCACTCTGCTCGTTGGCCCAGCCTCCATGGCTCCTGCCGGCCTCAGCCTCCCTGGGTGTCAGGACAGAGCCCGGCCCGGTGCCCCCAACCCCCCCCCCCCACCAGCGGCAGCAGGGCCAATCCTGGTGGAGCCCTGTTATGGCTGAGGTTGGGGAACATGCACCCCAGGCTGACACCCCACCCCGTACTGCAGGGTCCTGGCAGCAGAAACCTCGGCCCAGCAGGAGCGGCTACAGGCCATCTCGGTGAGTACCCTCGCCCCCCACACCCCTGCAGACGGGAGAGACGGGAGAGACACGGCACCCAGACCCTCACGCTCCTCCCTCCTGCGGTCTACAGACCACCACAGCTTTGTGCCTGGTGTGGGCAGGTGGGGGGGCTTATCCTTGGCGCTTGGTCTGGGGTGAGGCTGACGTCCCTGCATCCCAGGAGAAGAGGAGGCGGCAGGAGGAGATTGAGGGCAAGAGGCGGCAGCTGGAAGAGGACCGGAGGCAGTTGCAGCACCTGAAGGTGGTGACAGGGTGGGGCACAGGGACAGGGGACAGGGACAGGGGACAGGGCTGGGGACAGGGACAGGGACAGGGGACAGGGACAGGGCTGGGGACAGGGACGGGGACAGGGACAGGGATGGGGACAGGGATAGGAGACAGGGACAGGGCTGGGGACAGGGACAGGGGACAGGGACGGGGCTGGGGACAGGGTGGGGGATGGGGAGCGGGGCTTGGGGGATAGGGGGCAGGGACAAGGCTGGGGACAGGGTGGGGAATGGGAAACAGGTGGGGCAGGGGACAGGGACAGGGTAGGGAATGTGGGACGGGGCGGGGGGGACAGGGCAAGGGACAGGGGAGAGGGACAGGGTAGGGGATGGGGGGCAGGGGAGAGGGACAGGGCAGGGGATGGGGGGACAGGGGAGAGGGACAGGGTGGAGGATGGGGGACAGGGTCGGGATGCGGACAGGGCTGGGGAACAGGGCCGGGGTGGGGGGATAGGGACAGGAACAGGGCAGGGGATGGGACAGGGAAAGGGACAGGCCGGGGCACGGGGGACAGGGTGGGGGATAGGATGGGGGATAAGCGGGGGGTCTGTGTCCCCAGCTGTGGGATGGGACATGTTGGGCACAGCGGGGACAGAGCAGGGACAGGGGGACACGAGGTGTCCAGGGCGGGAGCAGGTGTGCTGACCCTTCCCTGTCCAGTCCAAGGCGCTCAGGGAGCGCTGGCTGCTAGAGGGGACTCCACCGGCCACCGAGGGGGATGAGGCCCTGCAGCAGCAGATGCAGGAGGACAAGCAGAGGGCGCGGCTGCTGGAGGCCTCCATCGCCAGGTGGGTGGCCGCTCTGTCTCTCCGGGCTCTGGGGGGCCTGCCTGCCTGGGACGTGACCCCACGGGACAAAAGGCTGGCACAGGGGAAAGTGACCCCAGGAAGTAGGACTGGTCCCTCAGTGGGGAGCAGGGGTGTCCCCGGGCCGGCCCCCCTCGGAGAGGCAGGAGTCTGCTCCCCGCTCCCCGGGCCCTGTGCTGCTCTCACTGGGAGGGCTTCAGGGCTGGTGTGTCTCTCCCTATCTGCCTCTGTCTGTCTCTGACCGGAAAAGACAGCCCAGAGTGGTGAATCCCCAGCAACAACACCGACAGCACCAACAGCAAAAGCAGGTCCGGGTGCTGTCGTACCTGGCTGAACACACATTAAAATGCACAAGGACTTGGGTTCAAACACCCAGGCCCACCTGCAGGGGAAAAGCTTTGCAGGGGTGGAGCAGGGCTGCAGGTGTCTGTCTCTCTCCCTTTCTCTCTCCCTCTTCCCCCTCAACTTCAGTCTCTATCCAGTTAGTAAAAATAATAAAACAGGGTGGTCTGGGAGGTGGTGCAGTGGTAAAGCTTTGGACTCACAAGCATGAGGTCCCGAGTTCGATCCCTGGCAGCACATGTGCCAGAGTGATGTCCGGTTCTTTCTCTCTCCTCCTATCTTTCTCATAAATAAAGTCTTAAATAATAATAATAATAATAATAATAAAAAAAAACAATTTTAATCTAAAGAAAGTATGGGGAAGGTGCAGGTCCCTCAGAGGCTGAGCCCCCACCTGCTGGGTGCAGTGACCACTGGGGCCGCACCAGCAGGGGACCCACCTCTGCACCCCCCACCCTGTGTGTCTGGCACCTGTGGGTGCTTTGGGGGCTTGTGCTTCCCCCAGCACACCTCCTCCAGGAAGCCCTGTAGGGAGTGTTTTAGTTGCCTGCAGCTTGCCATCCTGGCCCCTCAGTGAGGGGCCTCAGTATCCCTAGGGCCGTCTCCCACAGGGCTGAACACCCCCCACCCTGCCGCCTCACCCACACCCAGCTGAGCGGTGGCTCTGGGACACTGTCAGCTTTTCCCCCAGAGCCCTGCTGAGCTCCGGCTGATGGTGGTGCTGGGAACTGGACCTGGGCCCTCAGAGCCTCAGGAAGGAGAGTCTTTGTATCACCATTATGCTTTTTCCATTACCCCACCCACCCCTGACTGTGGATTTAATTATGTTTTCCCATCTAGGGACAGTGTCCTAGCCTCTCCTGCCACCCCACCCCCACCCCTGGAAAACAAACTCTTGTAGCCAAAGGGGTTAGGGCAGTGGTTAGAGCACTGGGTACTAAGGCGTGAGGCCCTGAGTTACATCCCTGGCGTATGTACCAGAGAGAGGCACTGCTTCTCTCTTCTTTTTTTCCTTTTTGTTTTTAAATGCACATATATTTTTTAATATTTTATTTACTTATGAGAAATACAGGAGGACAGAGAAAGAATCAGACATCACTCCAGCACCTGTGCTGCCGGGGATCAAACTCGGGACCTCATGCTTGAGAGTCCAAAGCTTTACCACTGCGCCACTTCCCAGACCACCCATTTTTTTTTTTCTTTTTACTCTTTGATTTATTGGAAGGAAAGAGCTAGAAATTGCGAGCAAGGGGGAGATAGAGATGGAGAGAGACAGACACCTGAAGCCCTTCTTCACCAATCACAAAGCTTTTCCCCTGCAGGTAGGGAGGGGGGCCTTGAACCCGGGTCCTTGCACACTGTAAGATGTGCGCTCAACTGGGTGCACCACCACGCAGTCCCTCTCTCTTTCCGTAATAAATCTTTTTTTTTTTTTTTTTTTTTTTTTTTTTACCAGAGCACCACCATAAGCTCTGGCTTATGGTGGTACGGGGGATTGAACCTGGGACTTTGGAGCCTCAGGCATGAGAGTCTGTTTGCATAACCATGATGCTGTCTGCCCTCCGCCTTTAATAAATCTTTTAAGGGCTGGGGAGATAGGCATGGTGATGTGAAAAGGCTTTTGTGCCAAAGGCTCTGAGACCCCCCAGGTTCAGGGCCCAGCAAAACTATCAGCCAGAGCAAAGCAGGGCTCTGGAGGAAATAAGAAATCAATAGTGATAATAATAGTAATACTGGGGTGATAGCATAACAGGTCTGCAAAAGATTCTCCGGCTTGAGGCTCCGAGTCCCCAGGTTCAACCCCCAGCACCACCATCAAGCCAGGGCTCAGCAGTGCTGTGAGAAAGAAAACAAAACAAAATAAATTCAACATTTTTTCTAAAAAAAAAAAAAAAAAAAAAGACATTTTTTAAAAGCAAGAAAAAGAAACCAGAGGGCATGGCAGGCAGGTGCTGGGAAGCTGTCCGGCGCCTGAGTCCCCCCACTCCCGACCGCAATAAAGCCAGCCTGCCCCCTGCCCAGGCTGGAGACGGAGATTGAAGCCCTGGAGAATGGAGATGTGTCTCTGGCCCCCGCAGCTGTCCCCAGCCCAACCCCGGAGGGCTCCAAGGCAGAGGTGATGGTCAACTCCCAGCAGGTGAGTCCCCATCGCCCAGCCCCTGGGGCGGGGCCTACCTGGAGTCCTCTGGGCCCCCCATGGGCAGCCTGGAGGAGGTGGCTTTACAGGTTGAAGAAGAGTTCTACTCAGACCAGAGGCCCAGACTAGAGGCTTTTGGGGGGGGGGGGGCAGTGGAGCAGGGATGTCGGCCCGGGGGTGTGGGGGTAGGTGGGTTAGCCAAGGAGAAACCCTGGGTGCCTTCCAGGCAGAGGGCTCCTCCAGAGATGGTGTGGGAGGGGGAAGGGGGGCCAGGGTTCACTGACCTGGGGTCCCCTGGGAGGGTTTGGGGCTGCCTGGGTGGACCCAGGAGGCACCTGAGCCTGGCAAGGTGGGGGCTCCCTGCTGTTGCCTCCTGGGCAGTGGGCTGGTCAGGAGGGCCCCCCCCCTGATTCTCTCCTGCTTCCTTGCAGACGCCAGTGGGCACCCCCAAAGGTAAGGCTTCCGGAGGGAACACGTGGCCAGGGCGCCCCCTGGTGGCCACAGGGGGAGCGGCGGGCAGGAGCTGTGAGGGGTTCTGGCAACCCAGTAAGGTTTTAATTAATTAGACAAGGGGAGTCGGGCGGTAGCGCAGCAGGTTAAACTTGGCGCAAAGCACAAGGACCGGCACAAGGATCCCGGTTCGAGCCCCCGGCTCCCCACCTGCAGGGGAGTCGCTTCCCAGGCGGTGAAGCAGGTCTGCAGGTGTCTGTCTTTCTCTCCCCCTCTCTGTCTTCCCCTCCTCTCTCCATTTCCATTTCTCTCTGTCCTATCCAATAATATCTACAACAATAAAACAACTAGGGCAACAAAAGAGAGTAAATACATATAAAAAATTAAAAAATTAATTAGACAGAGACAGAGAGGAAATTGAGAAAGGAGGGTGAGGAAGAGGGAGACAGACAACTGCAGCCCTGCTTCACAACTCATGAGCCCCCCTTGAACAGCCCCCCTTGACAGGGCCTTGAACCCCGGACCTTGAACACTGTAGTGTCTGTGAGCACCACCTGGCCGCAGGACCAGGAAGTTATCACCCCACCCCACCCCACCCTGTACAGACGAGGACATTGAGGCTCTGCTGGGGGGATGGCATGTCTGTGCAGGGTCCCTCCCTGCTCCACGCAGGGCGCCCAGGACACCCCACCCCATCCTGTCAGCTGAGCTTAGCATTCATGTCTGCAAAATGGGGTAGGGGCGTGCAAGTCCCAGCAACTTGGGCACCAGGCATGCCCCCCTTTATATCTGTGTATGTCTCTTCCTCTCGTCCTTCCTCCTTCCTTCCTTTGCCTGGACTGCATGGAAGCTGAACCCTGCAGGATTCTCAGGTCCCCGTCTCAGGTCCCAGTAGATCTCTCTCTCTCTGTGTGTTTATTATTTATTTAAAAAATATTTATTTATTCCATTTTGTTGCCCTTGTTTTTTATTGTAGTTATTATTTTTATTGATGTCATCGTTGTTGGGTAGGACAGAGAAATGGAGAGAGGAGGGGAAGACAGGGGGAGAGAAAGACAGACACCTGCAGAACTGCTTCACCACTGGTGAAGCGACTCCCCTGCAGTTGGGGAGCCTGGAGCTCAAACCGGGAACCTTAACGCTGGTCCTTGTGCTTTGCGGCACATGCTCTTAACCCGCTGTGCTACCGCCCGACTGCCTGTTATTTTTTATTTTAAAGATGTGTTTATTGGGCAGGGCTAGATAGCATAATGGTTATGCAAAGAGACTCTCATGCCTGAGGTTCCAAAGTCCCAGGTTCAATCCCCTACACCACCATAAGCCAGAGCTGAGCAGTGCTCTGGTGTTTCTCTGTCTCTTCCTCTCTGCATCTCTCTTAAAAGTAAAATGAAATATATTTTTTAAAAAGATGTATTTACTTTATTAATGAGAGAGAAGTAGAGCATCCCTCTGGCATATGTGGTACCTGTGATAGAACTCGGGACCTCACACCTGGGAGTCCAGCCTTCCTGCCACTGTGCCCCTTTCTGGGCTGCTCTCATCATCATTTTAAATTTTTCCCCATGGGGTTAATGGGTGGGACTCAGTGCCTGTACTTGGCTTCATCACTTCTGGTGTTTTGATTTTGTTTTGTCGTACTAGAGACATGGAGGAAAAGGGGGGGGGAAGAGACTGCTCAGAGTGTGGGCCAGGTGTGTCTGTGGGGGTCTGTGTGTCCAGGCCCACATGCCTTGACCCCTCTCTCTGTCTGTGTCCCCTCCCCAGCAGAGACACGTGTGTCCAACACGCCGGTGAGGATGACAGACGGGGCTACCCGGATGAAAGCAGGTGGGTGGTTGGGGCCTAGGCAGCAGGGGTGTGTGGAGAGGGGGCCGGGCACCCTCTGCTTGGCACCCCGGCGTAGGCTGGCCTCCCGGAAGTCGGGGCGGGTGTGTGTGTGTGTGTGTGTGTGTGTGTGTGTGTGTGCGCGGCTCCCCGCACAGCACAGCCTCCGCTCGCCTCACTGCCACCCTGCCCATCCTCTGTTGCCCCCCAGGGTGACCACACTGGCCCTCGAGTCCCTGAGCTTCAGAAAGGGCCGTCGGGGTCAGCGCTCGCCCCAGCCGTCGTCAGCAGCGCCCCAGCTGGTCACCCGGGTGGAAGGAGGGGGAGTCTCACTGAAGTGGGAAGCAGAAACCTAGACAGCCAGGTGGGGGCTGTGCCCCATCCCCACAGGAAGGAGGGGCTCCCAGGTGGGCTGCACGCCAGGAAACAAGGGGCACATTTTGGGGGAGAGGAGAGCTGTGAAGCCTGTAGCTTGGGGGACCACAGGGGACAGCTTGGCCAAGAGGTGACACTTTAGCAAGACTCACAGGAAGTGATGACAGGGTGGTGGGCAGCTGGGGAGGGGCTGTCGGGCAGAGGGCATGGCCCGTGCAAAGGCCCTGGGGTCAGGTCTTCCACCTGGGCAGGAGAGACAGCAGAGGACCTTGGGACTGGAACCAAGGGAGCCAAGGGGAGAGAGGACTGACGAACAGGACCTGGGGGGGAGCCCTGGAGGGGTCACAGCGCGGGGGAGGATCTAGTACTATAGTAAAGAGGGGCGAGTCAGGGGTCGGGCGGTAGCGCAGCGGGTTAAGCGCACATGGCACAAAGCGCCAGGACCGGCGTGAGGGTCCCGGTTCGAGCCCCCGGCTCCCCACCTGCAGGGGGTCGCTTCCCAGGCGGTGAAGCAGGTCTGCAGGTGTCTGTCTTTCTCTCCCCCTCTCTGTCTTCCCCTCCTCTCTCCACTTCTCTCTGTCCTGTCCAACAACGACGACAGCAATAATAACCACAACAATAATAATTACAGCAATAAAACAACAACGGAAACAAGAGGGGGGAAAAAAGCTCCAAAAAAAAAAAAAAGAGGGGTGAGTCACCCCGTCCTGACGGCGAGACCAGACCGGGGGTGGGTAGGGGGCAGGCAGGGAGGTAGAGTCTGGAGAGCAGGCAGGCTCCGGGGGTGCAGGGGGTTGGTGGTCGAGTTCTGGAGAATGATGTCGCCTCGTGCCGAGGAACGGGGGCCAGGAGTGTTCCGGGGTGCACACAGAGAGGACTGCGGCTTCTCTGCTTGGTCCCACCGTCCACCCCGCGGGACACAGAGGCTGCGGGTGGGGCTGCGGGTGGGGCTGCGGGTGGGGTGCCGGGGAGCACCGGGGAGCTACAGAGGCTGTGGAGCAGGGAAGGGCTGCCAGGCGCCTGCCACCTCCTCCCGCTTGGCTCTGCTTGGCTGCAGCCCTGGGGGCTGGGGCGGGCAGGGACCCCGGTAACCGGTGCCTGTCGTGGCAGCCATGTACTCGGTGGAAATCACCGTGGAGAAGGACAAGGTCACGGGGGAGACGCGGGTGCTGTCCAGCTCCACGCGGAGCCCCCAGCAGCCGCTCCCCCAGGGCGTGAAGGTCTACGAGGACGAGACCAAAGGTAGGCGCCAGTGCCCTGCAGTCCCGTCCAGGGAAACACCGAACCCCGCCCAGGGCTGGTCTCCGCGGTTCTGGCTCTGTCCCCACCCAGCGCAGCCGCGCCCACACAAAGACAGGGACGCCCTCGACGAGGCCACGCCCACACAGAGGCACCTCCTGTGAGAGCCCCGCCCATTGGGTGAAGTCTTGTCCATCACAATGAAGTACAGATGTGAAGCCACGCCCACCCAGACCCACGGAGAGCCCCGCCCTCTGAAAGCTCCTCCCATAAAGCCACGCCCACCGCCAGCTCCCCACCCAAACCCAGCCCAATTGGAAGTCCCGCGTCGGTCAAGCCACACCCACAACTAGCCCCGCCCTCTAAGAAGCCCCGCCCCTGCACCTGCAGGTGAGCGCCCAGGCTTGGCTCAGCTGACTCCTGGCCACTCACTGCGTTCTGTTCTGTTCTGACAAAGTTGGTGCCCAGAGACAGGAGGGGGTGGTGTCCTGGGGAAGGCTGAGGCCCCAGCTGGCAGCCCCCTGGATGCAGGTGGCAGGGGACAGTGCAGCCATGCAAAGGACTCAGTGGCGGGCAAGAGTTGGTGGGAACATTTTGGGGAGGAGTGGAGCTGTGGCTTGGTATTGGGGGTCCCCTTTGGCCACAAGGAGAGGAATGGACTAGCCTGTGCCCCAAAGTGGGGAGGGGACCCCGGGACTCACAGGTGACTTAAGGGTAGAAACCCCCAAGGTCTCTGCTGTTACTGGAGTGTCCTAAAGTCCACTCTCAAAACCAGAGTCGGTGGTGCTCACCACTTGCTGGGCCTGAGGCCCTGTGTTCTAGCCCTGATGCCACAGGGGAGCACCGTAGCCAGCACCGAGGGAAGCTCCCTGGATGGTGGGGTGGTGCTGTGCTGTCTTTCTCTCTCTAAAAACAAGGGTGAAATCATTGGGGCGGGATGGCCACTCGGGCTCCAAGTGGAAGGGTTCCCGTCTCTGTCCTTGGCGGGGTGTCCGGCGGTGCCCACAGGGTCTTCTGTGACATGTCACCACTGGGCAGCCTCCGTGGCCTACGGGGTCCCTTTAGGTCTTGAGAGACAGAGAGGCAGAGACACCCCGACCCCACTTCACCATCCATAAAGCTCTCGTGTGGTGTCGGGGCTCAAACCCAAGGCTTTACACACAGCAAGATGTGTGCCCTGCCTGCTGAATCTTGCGCTCTGTGTATCAAATGGACAGCACAGAAGAGAGAGAGAGACAAGAGTGTGTGTGTGCATGTGACATCACCCCTTTTGCACAAACACCCAGGAGGGAGTTTTGGGACTTGTGGAGGTCCCATGTTTAGCCTTTGGGATGCAGTGGCCATGCCTACCAGGGATTCCTCCCATGTGAAGCCAGGCCCAGCTGCCCAGCCTAGGACAGGCCCTCCAGGTGGGGGACCCTCCCCCAACGCCCCTGGGACCCAGGACCTGTCAGACCGGACCTGGGCCACTTGCATGGGAAGGCAGTGTTTCCGTGGTAACAGGGAGACTCAGGTTCCCTGCCCCCCAGTCATCCCACCTTGAAACCCATCCGCCCTGTCCCCTGGGCTTATGGAAACAGAATGAAAGAGATTGCTTTCTCCAGCGGGTGCTGCCCAGGAGCCCAACCTTCAGCCTGGGGAGGCAGGGCCACCATCCCCTCCCCACTCCCAGCTGCAGGGCTGGGTCTGCTGACCTGTCCCCAGAGGCCTGCCGGTGACAGACCGGGAAGGGAAGTCCCTGCAGCAAAATCAGGGGCGATCACCTGCCCTACTCAAAAACTGGAGCCCTGCTCAGCTCAGCATAAGGTGGTGCCCAGGCTTGAACCCAGGACCTATGGGGCTTCAGGTATTTAAGACTCCTGCCCTGACAGGCAGACAGGAGAGACACCACAGCCTGCAGATAGTGCTCATAAGGTGGCTGGAGGCTCGAACCCAGGGTCTTGTGCACTTTCCCAGGTGAGCCACCTCCTAGCCCCTGGCAAAATAAATAAGCAAGTAAGCAGAAAGATCTGTGGGCTGAGGAGACAACACAGTGGTTCTGCAAAGGATTCCTCTGCCTGAGGCCCTGAGATGCCAGGTTCAATCCCCAGCAGGGCTCTGGGGAAATTATATATATATGTATATATATAATATAAATTATATATATATGTATATATAATATAAATATAATATATATTATATATATTATATATATATTATATTATATATATAATATATATATAATATATATATTATATATATATTATATATAATATATATATATATATATATATATATATATATATATATAATTTACTCATCAGAAAGAAGCAGAGAGACAGTCTGTCACTTGCAATGCAGGATCTGGAATTCAGCCTAACGCTGTAGAGCCTGGCACTGTGCCCCTCCTTGGCCACTGGATATTAAGACTTTAAAAAAAATTTTTTTGTCCATTTCTTCAAAGGTCCTGACTTCACTTCCTTTCTTCTTCTTCCTTTTTTAGGGTATTTTATTTATTTTATTTTTGAAAGAGATGCAGAGAGAAAAAGAGAGAAACACCAGAGCACTGCTCAGCTTTGGCTTATGGTGGTGCAGGGGATTGAACCTGGGACTTTGGAGCCTCGGGCATGGCAGTCTCTTTGCATAACCACTATACTATATACCCCCATCCTCTTCTTTTTAAAAAAATTTACTTATCCTATACTGGATAGAGAGGAAGGGGAGAAACCTGCAGCCCTGCTTCTCTGCTGGTGAAGCTTCAGTCCTCAGGTGGGGACCAGGGGGCTTGAACCCGGGTCCATGTGCACTGTGATGTGAGCACTCAATCAGGTGTGCTACCGCCTGGCCCCAAGACTTTTAACTTTAAAATAAGCCATTTTTGGCTTTGTTTTATTATAGAGACAAGGTAAGAGAGCAAAGGGAGGTAGACAGGGACCCCTGCAGCCCTGCCCCACCAGTGCTCCTGAGGATTCTTCCCTGCAGATGGAGACCGGGGCCTTGAACCCCGGGGCCTTGTGCATATTTCAAAGCTCCCCTTTATTCATACCTATGAGCGCTCACCCCCAGCAGGGAGACCCAGCTCTCTGCCCACCTCCAGCTGTCCCCCAGCTCTGGCCCAGACCTCTGGGGGGCGCAGGTCTGTCCCCCTCTTAAGGCCCCTCTGTCTCCGCAGTGGTTCACGCAGTGGATGGTGCGGCCGAGAACGGCGTCCAGCCGCTCAGCTCCTCCGAGGTGGCCGAGCTCATCCACAAGGCGGAGGAGGCAGCGGCCAGGCCCGCGGAGGAGACGGCACCCACGGCGAGGACCCCACCGGCCCGGAGGGAGATCACCGGGCTGTGCGCAGAGCCAGACCAGGCGCCCCCAGACGCCCACGCCGGCCAGGAGCCCCCAGTCACCATGATCTTCATGGGCTACCAGAGCGTGGAGGACGAGGCCGAGACCAAGAAGGTGCTGGGGCTGCAAGACACGGTGACCGCCGAGCTCGTGGTCATTGGGGATGCGCCCAAGTCGCCCGCGCCCCCCAACGGCAGCGCGGCCGAGCCCCCCGCCGCTGCGCCCCCCGACGAGCAGCCCCCCGCGCCCACCGAGGCCCCGGACAGCGACCCCAAGAAGCAGCCGTGCAAGTGCTGCTCCGTCATGTGACCCCCGCCACTGACTGCGGGGGGGGGGGGGGGGGGAGACGCAGGGCCCGGGCACCCCAGGGGTCTGCTCTGCGCGCCCCCACCTCGCCCGCTGCGGGGCCCCTCTGACCCTCGGCTGAGCCTGGGAGGGGCCGCCCTGAGTTCTGGCTTCTGGCGGGGGCCGTAGTGGGGTCTTCTGAGCTCAGACCCCCCCCCACCCCTGGGGCTGGACTTCCTCCTGGTGCTAATTCGGAGACCCTGAGGGGGCTGCGTGGACCCCCCATTTTGCTCGGACCAGGGCCCGGCCCCCACACCCACAGACAGCCACCCCCCCCCCCCGGGTTCAAGGCGGGTAGTGTGGGCCCAGGGTTGGAGCCCCCCCAGGAAAGATGGCCTACCACCGTCTGGGGGGGGGGCGAGGGTCCCTCGGGCTATACCCTCCAGGCGCCCACTTCTTTGGCCGCCCCTCCCCACCACCTGGCCGGCCAGCCGCAAAGGTGCCCCTGCCCTGTGTGGGCGGCGGCCCCATGTACCCCGGTCCCCACGGGAGGCCCCGCTTGCAGTGTGACCAAGGCCCTGTCCTCCGTGTCCTCAGAGGAGCAAATAAACGTGTGAACCGCACCTTCTGTTGTTGAGAAGCTGAATGAATGGGGAGTCAGCAGGGGCCCGCTGCCCTCACACACCTAGGCAGGGAGGGTGCGGTGAGGGGCTGCTCACAGCCCCGGGCTGGGGGGCGGAGACGCCCCAGACTCTGCTGGCTAACGTGGGCGGCGAGCAGCCAGGGACGGAGCTAGGCCAGGGGTTGCTGGGTGGGCACTCTGGGAGAAACCTCCGTCCTGACCCAGTTTCTCCTTCTGTTCCTGGCTCCAGCATCCCCAAGCCCCCAGCCTGGCAGCAGACCCCCACCTCTGCCTCAGTTTCCCCATCTGACCCCCTCCACTTTCCAATCTGGGGGGCAGACCCCCACTTCTGCCTCAGTTTCCACACATAATCCTGATTCCAGGGCCCCCGAGCCTGGGAGCAGAGCTGCTGCCCCACCCACCCCCTTGCATATTTCAAAGCTCCCCTTTATTCATACCTATGAGCGCTCACCCCAAGCACGGAGACCCAGCTCCCTGCCCACCTCCAGCTGCCCCCCAGCTCGAGCCCAGACCTCTGGGGGGCGCAGGCCTGACCCCACTGTCTCCACAGTGGCTCACGCAGTGGACGGCATCCAGCCGCTCAGCTCCTCGAGCTCACCTGTTCCCCATGTGCTTCCTGGCTGCAGGGCGCCCTCACCCAGCCTGGGGGCAGACCCCCACCCCATGGGCTGACTCAGTCTTTGATCCCTGGGCCTCAGTTTCCACTCCTGGGTTGGGGGAGGGGTCAAACTGTGGCTAGTCCCCCAACTTGCCCTGCCTCAGTCTCCCCATCTCAGGAGCAGAGGGCGGGGAGGCCCCTGCATTCAGAGGAGGCTGAGATTCTGAGTGGCCCCGTGCACCTGGGCCCCGCGTCCCCAAGGTGGGCCCATTCTCCTGGGTGCTGGGCATCGGAGGAGCCTGATTCCTCCAGGGGAGGGCACACGGGAGGCTCATACCCAGGGCCAGCTGGTCCCAGATAGGGGGCTCCGGGGAGTGGTTGTCAGGCCTGCCCTGCGGGAGGTTTGGAGGCGACCCCCAGTGGGCGGGCCAAGTTCCCAGGAGGCCGCGCCCTGCAGCTCCAGGTGTCCCGTTTCCACGCCTCCTGGACTTTGTTGCCCATGCCCAGGTGGGGCCCAGCACCTGCGGGGGGGGGGTCCCCCTGGCAACTAGCAGGCAGGGCGGTGCCAGAGCCTCAGCCTTGGCCCAGGGCCACAGCTCAGAGAGGACGGAGCCACAGGTGAGGCCGGGCGAGGGGCGGGCTGGGCTGAGGGGGCTCGTGCCAGGGGTCTGCTCTGGGAGGCGGCAGCCGGTCCTTCTCCACTGTGAGGGGACTCAGCCCCATCTCCACACCCCCAGGCTGGCTGTGAGGCTTAGGGTGTCCCCCAACTAGGGGAGCAGAGCCTCCTTTCCGCTGGGATGTGGGGAGCCCAGCCTTCCCTGAGAGGGGCCTGATTTTAACCCCGAGGCAGAGGACCTAGGATCTGAGGACCCTGCTGGGGAGCTACGAATCAGTGGGGGTAGGCAGAACTGGGAGGGGGTAGAGCTGTGCTGGAGGGCCCGTGCTGGGGCGGGCAAAGCAGGTGGCACCCCAGGGCCCAGGGCCGCACGCAGGATGCCATGGGTGCTCTGTGAGTGTGTATAGTGCAGGTCGCTTCTCAAAGGGGTTCACTTTGCTGGCCCCCCCACAGGGCCTTTGCCCCAATGGTTGGGGGGGTGTCTGGAGAGGTGACAAGGAAATAGGTGTGTGGCCCCAGGGGCTATAAACCAAGTTTCACTGTGATATAAGGACATGGGGTGGGGCTGGGGAGCCACCCAGGGCGGCTTCCTGGAGGAGGTGGCCTCAGCCAGGGTTGCAGCTTCCGGGGCTCAGTCCAGGTGAGTGCCCTCCTTAGCTCTCTGGGTCTGCTTCTCCCTGTGAGCCCCCCAGGCTTTGGGACTGTCACTGCAGACCTTCAGGGCCCCCCCCCCTGCCCTGCGGGTGGCACCAGCATGACAGTTGCGGGCATCCCCAGGTGGGTCTGCAACCCTGAGCGGAGAGCTGGCCCTGCAGTCACTCTGCAGGGACCCCACCCTGCCGGCCTCTGAGTCACCCTGTAGGCAGCCAGCAGGTCCTCACCCTTGTCTGAGGCTCAGGTGACAAATACACCTGCGCACAGCCGCACCTGCTCCCAGGTATGAGGGTGAGTGCGGGTGGAAAGGGCGGCTCTGAGTGGACACCCAGACTCCAGGGAGCTGGGCCCACCAGGTGGGAGCAGAGTGGGTGCTGGGGAGGTCACCCCCAGAAGGTGACCTTGGGGCTGGCTCCCTGGAGGAGGGGCCCTGGGGGCTGCAGAGGCAGAAATGATTGTCCTGGAAGCACAGAGGGCTGGGCAGCAGGAGGAGCATGTGTGGTGTGAGGCACCTGCGGAGCTCAGGGGCGCAGAGGCCACAGAGCCTGGGTCTTGGAGAGACTTGTGGCAGGGGCCTTGGTGCCAGCGTTACAGGAACGGACGCTTGGGATGGGCCGGGACGCCGGGAGCAGTGGGTCAGGGTGTCACCGGGCAGGTGCAGTGGGACACGGTCCAGGTGGGCTGGGCTCGTGTGGGATAGGGCGATGGGTGCAGAGGAGAGGTCAGAGAGAGCACAGGGGCCGCACAGTGTCCGGGATGAAGCGAGCAGGTCCTGCAGGGGTCAGGCGCACCAGGGGCGAGCTATCCACTAGGTCTTGGGAGGCGTGGAGCTCAGGAAGGGCTCGATCCAGGAACTCAATGTGAAGGCACTGTGCTGGGGTGGTGGTGACCTGTTGCATGAGGGGGCACAGAGATGTTGGGCGGGGGCAGCTAGAGGGAACAGGGCAAAGGTTACGAAGTGCTCTTCTAAGTTCCACCAGTCGGGTTCTAGACTGACATCTACATGGGGGAGATAGCATAATGGTTATGCAGAGAGACTTTTATGCTTGAGGCTCCAAAGTCCCAGGTTCAATCCCCCAGACTACCATAAAGCCAGAGCTGAGCAGTGCCCTGGTAAATTAAAAAATATATATATTTTTAAATTGAAAGAAGGGGAGTCGGGCGGTAGCGCAGCGGGTTAAGCACACGTGGTGCGAAGCCCAAGGACCGGCGTGAGGATCCCGGTTCGAGCCCCCGGCTCCCCGCCTGCAGGGACGTCGCTTCCCAGGCGGTGAAGCAGGTCTGCAGGTGTCTGTCTTTCTCTCCCCCTGTCTGTCTTCCCCTCCTCTCTCCATTTCTCTCTGTCCTATCCAACAACGACGACATCAATAACTACAACAATAAAACAAGGGCAACGAAAGGGAAAATAAAAAAAATAAATAAAAGAAGAATCACACGGGAGATAGACATGTTTCAGGGAGACGAGCAGGGATAGAGAAGAGAGGAAAATGCACGTTTTAGGGGAGAGAGAGAGAGATGGGTGCTGCTAAAGTGGGACCCTGAGGAGACTGAGTCCAGCCACCGTCCCCAGGTGCGCACATCTGCATTCCTGGGCATGTGATGGTCTCAGCAGTCAGGTGGTCCTGGCCCCTCTTGCAGGCTCGGTGCAGGGAGCAGCGTGCAGGGCGCAGGGGGAAGCGCTGTCAGTGTCCGCCCTGCAGGGGAGCCTGTCCCTCAGCAGCTCCCTAGAAGAAGGTCCCAGCTGCTCCTGCCGCCTCCTCCCCAGCCCGACAAGCCCAGGAAAAAGGGTCCAGATTTGCAGGAATTGTAAAATCTGAGGATTTCATCTCATTGGCCGAGCTGAGTCACAAGCTCATCCCTGAGCCAATCACCGCAAGAGATGGAGTGCTCTGATTGGAGAGGCTGGACTCTTTTTCCCAGTCCGGAGCCAATCAGCAAGACTAGTTATGAAACGCTCTGATTGGGGGCACTGGGCGCCTTTCCCAGAGCCGAACCAATCACAGCAGTCAGGGGATGGAGTGTTCTGATTGGAGAAACTGGGCTCCTTTCCCAGTCAAGAGGGAGGAATGTTCTGATTGGAGAGACCGGGCACCTTGCCCAGAGCAGAGCCAATGGCAGAGGCCAGGAGATGGAGCGCCGGCGAGCAGTAGAGCACAGGCCCTGCAGCCGGGAGGTCCTGGGTTCGATCCCGAGATGTGGTCAAAAGTTAAAAAGAAAACAAAAAAATCAAACAAGGCAGCCGGTGACAGGAGGGTAGCGGGGCCCCTGTCCCAGGCCTGGGCGAGACAGGTGGGGCCTACCCCAGCGCTCTGACGGGGTTGTCTGTGTTCTCCTCCCAGCCGGCCCAGACCTTCTGCACCCCGGAACCTGCAGCGTGCAGACACCCCCGAACATGGACCGGGTGACGCGCTACCCCATCCTCAGCCTGTCCTACCCGCCCCGGCTCAGCGGGTTGGCCCTGGCGGGGGATGCCTCCTACAGATTCGAGCTGGTGGGCGTGGGGCCCGAGGCCGACGCTTGGAGCGGGGCGGCGGCCCCTGAGGCAGGGCAGCAGGGGGCGGCCCTGTGGGCCCTCCGCGGGGCCCCGGGCCTGGAGCAGGAGCGCCGGGCGCTCATCCAGGGCCAGGCGGTGAGAAGGAGCGACACGGTGGCCGCAGACCCCGGCGCCCCCAGCCGGCCGCTGCCCGCCGCCGCGCCCGCGGACCAGGCGGTGGACACGGAGCAGATCGACTTCCTGGCGGCCCGGCGGCAATTCCTCAGCCTGGAGCAGGCGAGCCCGCGATTTCCGCGGAGCCCCCCGGCCAGGGTGGCGCCTGCCCCGGCCCGCGGGCCCTCCGAGACCCCCGAGACGGAGGGCGACCCGAGCCCGGCCGGCGAGCGGGAGGCGGCGGAGCCGGCGTGGGGGCCAGAGCCCGAGCGCCCCGGGGAGACGCCCATCGAGCGCGAGATCCGCCGGGCGCAGGAGCGGGAGGCGGCGCTGCGGGCCCAGCGGGGTTTGGCGCGGGCGGCGCGCGGGCAGGAGCTGGTGCGCATCCCCGCTAGGCCGCTGCTGGCCGGGCCCGGGCTGCCCGCACCCCCGCGCCGCGCCCGCCCGTCGCTGTGCGTGCAGCGGGACCTGGCGCGGGGGCGGCGGCGCGGGGCCGGGGCCGCCTCCCCCGACGGGCCGCGCGGGAATGGGCTGCGCCGGGCGCTCAGCTCCGACGCCCTCCTGGGGCCCGAGCCCCGCACCCCGCCCCGGCCGGCCGCCCCTGGGCCCGCGGAGGCCCCCGAGCCGCGCTCGGAGCCACCCGCCAAGCCCCCCCGGCCTCGCTCGGAGCCCGCCGCCTCCGCCAAGTCCCCCGGACTGCGCTGGGAGCCCCCGGGACCCGCGCCCGCCAAGCCCCCCCGGCCTCGCTCGGAGCCCGCCGCCTCCGCCAAGCCCCCCGGACTGCGCTGGGAGCCCCCGGGACCCGCGCCCGCCAAGCCCCCCCGGCCTCGCTCGGAGCCCGCCGCCTCCGCCAAGCCCCCCGGACTGCGCTGGGAGCCCCCGCGGGACAGCCCACCGGGCGGCCTGCTGCGCCGCGCGCTCTTCCTGCTGCGGCCCCTGCGCTTCGGGGTGCGGGAGGGCGCCGCCCAGCCCCCCGAGCCCCCCGAGCCCGCCGAGCCCGCCGAGCCCCCGGCCTGGCGGCTGCCGCGCACACGCTCCTCCGACCTGCTGCAGCGCGAGGTCGAGCAGGTGCTGCGCCGGGAGCGCCAGGTGGCGGCCGAGAGGCGCAGCGCGCTCTTCCCCGAGCTCTTCCCCGACGACGACGGCGACGGCGACGGCGGCGACGACGGCGACTCCTCCCGCTGCTCCTCCCGCGCCTCCGGTGAGCGGGCGGCCCGTCCTCCCTGCACACTCGCCCGAGCCCCTGGGCGGGCTTGTCTGCTTTACAGAGAGAGAATGGAGGGAGGAGAGGAGGGGAGGGAGGAGGGGAGGGGAGGTCTGCTTTACAGAGAGAGAATGGAGGGAGGAGAGGAGGGGAGGGGAGGGGAGGGGAGGTCTGCTTTACAGAGAGAGAATGGAGGGAGGAGAGGAGGGGAGGGGAGGGGAGGGGAGGGGAGGGGAGGGGAGGTCTGCTTTACAGAGAGAGAATGGAGGGGGGAGAGGAGGGGAGGGGAGGGGAGGGGAGGTCTGCTTTACAGAGAGAGAATGGAGGGAGGAGAGGAGGGGAGGGGAGGGGAGGGGAGGGGAGGGGAGGTCTGCTTTACAGAGAGAGAATGGAGGGGGGAGGGGAGGGGAGGTCTGCTTTACAGAGAGAGAATGGAGGGGAGGGAGGAGGGGAGGGGAGGGGAGGTCTGCTTTACAGAGAGAGAATGGAGGGAGGAGAGGAGGGGAGGGAGGAGGGGAGGGGAGGGGAGGTCTGCTTTACAGAGAGAGAATGGAGGGGGGAGGGGAGGGAGGAGGGGAGGGGAGGGGAGGGGGAGGTCTGCTTTACAGAGAGAATGGAGGGAGGAGGGGAGGTGAGGGGAGGGAGGAGAGGAGGGGAGGGGAGGGGAGGGGAGGGGGAGTCAGGAGACCCGGGAGAGAGATGGGAGAGAGGGAAGGCAAGAGAAAGATGAGAGAGAGAGAGAGAGAGAGAGAGAGAGAGGGGCCGGACGGACGGCGATGCACCTGGCTGAGTGAATATGTTCCAGTGCACAAGGTCCTGGGTTCAAGCCCCTGGCCCCCCTCCTGCAGGGGGGACGTTTCACGACTGGTGAAGGAGGGCGGCAGGTGTCTCTCTGTCTCTCTTCCTTCCTCTCTACCCACACCCTCTTTCCATTCATGGCTGTCTCTGTCCTCCAGATAGAGTGGTCTGGGAGGTTGCACAGTGGCTAGCGCACTGGACTCTCGATCTCAAGCATGAGGTCCTGAGATCAGTCCCTGGCAGCACATGTCTGGTTCTTTCTCTCTCCCTCTCCTCCTATCTTCCTAATAAAAAAAATAATAATCTAATAAATAAATAAATAAAGACAATAAAAAGTTTTAAAAGGGAGCTAGGTGGTAGCGCAGTGGGTTAACCCATGACCATCGTTCAGGCCCCTGGCTCCCCACCTGCAGGGGTCGAGGTCTGTAGGTGTCTATCTTTCTCTCCCCCTCTCTGCACTTGTCTCTGTCCTATCCAACAACAACGATAAAAACAAGGGTAACAAAAGGGAGAAAACAGCCTCCAGGAGCAGTGCATTCATAATACATGCACTGAGTCCCCACAATAACTCCGCAAGTAAAAAAAAAAGATAAGGAGAGGTGAGGTGAGGCAGGGACAGGGAGAAAGAAAGAGGAAAAACAGGAGACTGGGATGAGAGAGACAAGAGAGAGATGGAGAGGGAGTCGGGTTAAGCGCAGGTGGCGCAGAGCGCAGGGACCCGGCTGGAACCCCGGCTCCCCACCTGCAGGGGAGTCGCTTCCCAGGCGGTGAAGCAGGTCTGCAGGTGTCTGTCTTTCTCTCCCCCCTCTCTGTCTTCCCCTCCTCTCTCCATTTCTCTCTGTCCCATCCAACAACGACAACAATAATAACTACAACAATAAAACAACAAGGGCAACAAAAGGGAATAAATAAATAAAATAAATATTTTTTAAAAAAAGAGAGAGATGGAGAAGGAGACAAGAGTGGGAGCAGAGAAATGAGAGAGGAGAGAGAGGGAGAGATAGAGATAGATAGAGAGAGAGAGACCAGAATCCTGCTGAGCTCTGCCTGATGGTAGTGCTAGGGATTGAACCTGGGACCTCAGAGCCTCAGGCAGGAGAGTCTCTTTCTTAGTAATGTACTATTTACTTAATGAGAGAGATAGATGCTGGATGGATGGATGGATGGATGGATAGATATATAGGAAAGAGAGAGAGCCAGCCCAGAGCCCTGCTCAGCACTGTCTTATAAAGGTGCTGGGGATTGAACCCAGGGCCTCAGAGCCTCACACATGATAGTCTTTTGCAGAACTGCCCTGCTGCCTCTCCAGCCTACAGCCCCTAAAGTTCTTTCTTCCCTCCCCTCCCCCCCCCCCCCCCCCCCCGCCTCTCTTCTCTCCTCTCTTTGCCTCTTTCTTTCTGTTTGTCATGCTTGGCTCTGGCCAGCTGTGGTGCCAGGGACTGAAGCTGGGGCCTCGGGGCTCAGACAGCCTCTTTGATGTTGCTCTCGGCCCTGCCCTACCTGTGTGCTTTTGCTCTGTTCTTGCTCCGAGGCTCAGCTGTGCATGAAGTGTATGGCCCTACACCCTTCTATCTCCGTGCCCCCTTTTCCATTCTTCCTTTCTCGTTTACATTTATTCATATTGACAGAGACAGAGGGAGAGGAGAACACATTCCTATAGCACAGTGGGTGCTGGAGACTGAACTTGGGAAGGGCTGCGGGCTTCAGTCACCACTTGATCCATTGTACCACCTCCCAGGCTCCCTCCCTTCCTTCCTTCCTTCCTAAGACTGTATTGATTCAAGGCTAGGGCTACAGCACAGGGTTCTGCAAATGAGGCTCTGGGGTCCTGGGATCAGCCCCTAGCACTACCATCAGCCAGAGCTCAGAGGGCTCTGGGGAAAAAAATAAATGACGATAATAATAATGGGGCTAGGGAGACAGCACAAGGGTTTTATAAAAAGACTCTCCTGCCTGAGGCTCTGGGGTCCCGGGTTCAGGCCCCAGAACCACCATCAGCCAGAGCTCAGCAGGGCTCTGGAAGGAGAAAGTGTGTCTTTATTTTTATTTATTTATTTTGCCTCCAGGGTCTCTGCTGGGGCTCAGCGCCTACACTATGAATCCACTGCTCCTGGAGGCCATTTTTTTCCCTTTTTGTTGCCCTTGTTCTTATTACTGTCATTGTTGGATGGGACAGAGAGAAGTCAAGAGAGGAGGAGAGAAAGACAGACAGACAGACACCTGCAACTTGCTTCACCGCTTGTGAAGTGACTCCCCTGTAGATGGGGAACCGGGGGCTCGAACCAGGATCCTTACGCCAGTCCTTGCGCTTTGCGCCACGTGCGCTTAACCCGCTGTGCTACCGCCCGGCTCCCAGTATTTCTTAATTAACAAGAAGGGGAGGGAGAGAGACTGCTGAGCACAGGTTACCAGATTTCTGGGTGAGCCCAGGTTCAAGGCCACAGCCATCCCTTGGGAGCACTGCCCCGGGAGGCCTCACAAGAGGGGCCATGCTGCCTCTCCTTGTCTGTCCCTCACCCTTCTCACAGGCATAGACTGCTGGGAGTAGTGGAGGCCCTGGTGACTGAGTGAGTGAGTGAGTGCAATGAGAGGCCGGTGCCTCGTGCCTCCGTTCTGGTTCCCCTTCCACCCCCATCTGTCTGTCCCATCCCTTCCCAGCTGACTGTCTGTCCTGTGTCCCTGGCCGGGTGTGATGGGCTCCTACCTCCTCTGCAGGCACATTGGGCAGCTACTGGGTGACGGAGTCTCCCGCCTGCAGCCCCACCCGGCAGCTCTCGGCCCTGGCGTGGAGAGAGGATGCCCCAGATGGAGCTGCCCCTGTGCAGAGGAGGAAGGAGCAGGGGGTGAGCAGGCTGGGCCTGGGCAGTCCGGGGGCAGGGGGTGGCTGAGGGAAGGAGCAGGGGGCAAGCTGGGCCTGGCCCAGTCCAGGGGCAGGGGGTGGCTGATGGGGGGAAGGCCCTCTACCCCACCCGCCTCAGTGTCCCCAGGACACAGAACAGCTCAGCAGCAGACTGTGCCCAGAGCCAAGCCCAGAGTTCTGCCTGGAAGAGGTGGTGGGGGTTTGGGGTCACTGACAGCTATGTTCCCCCCACCCAGTATGCCGGCATCAGCCCCTCGGACCACGTCAACTCTCAGGTGAGAGCCTCCGTCTGTGTGTGTTGTGGGGAGTCCTGTGCGCACACCGACCCACGAGTTCTTTTCTTGTTTAATATTTATTTTATTTATTTATTCCCTTTTGTTGCCCTTGTTGTTTTATTGTTGTAGTTATTATTCTTGTTGTTATTGATGTCGTTGTGGTTGGATAGGACAGAGAGAAATGGAGAGAGGAGGGGAACACAGAGAGGGGGAGAGAAAGACAGACACCTGCAGACCTGCTTCACCGCCTGTGAAGCGACTCCCCTGCAGGTGGGGAGCCGGGGACTCAGAACCGGGATCCTCACACCGGATGCTACGCTTTGCGCCACGTGCGCTTAGCCCGCTTCACTACCTACCGCCCGACTCCCCGCCAACCCACTAGTTCTGTCACAAGGAGCACAGCGTCAGGAGAGGAGGGGGTCAGCTGGCAGTGGACACAGACGTCAGGGGCTCTGGCTGCCTCCACCCCCACCCTCAGGTCCTGGAGGCCACCCGGGTGACCCGCCACAAGAATGCCCTGGCCCAGCGCTGGGAGGCCCGGCTCTACGCCAGCGAGGATGAGGACTGAGCTGAGACGGGACAGGACAGGGTGCCCCCCACCCCACAGGACCAGGACGCAGGCCCCGGACTGCCCCCTGCGGGCAGAGCGGCTCCCCTGTGTTCATGGCCAAGAGATTCCTCCCCCCCAGAACCTGGCTGCTGGGGCCTGGGGGGTGCTCGCCCCCTAGTCCTGCTTCCTCCTGCCCCCCAGTCACCACTCTGGGCCCTGGCTTCTGTCCTCTTGACTCTGGAAGATTCTCTATATCCGCTTACTTCTCAAACATTTATTTGGGGGACCCGGCTGAGCACGCACATGTCACGATGCAGGAGGACCCAGGCTGAAGCCCCCGGTTCCTTCTGCAGGGTGGGAAGCTTCAAGAGCAGTGGAACAGGGCTGCAGGAGTCTGTCTGTCTTTCCTCTCTCTGTCCTGTCAAGATAAAATTGATAAATAAAATTGAGAATATCATGTTCACAGAGGATAAAAAAAATACTTTGCATGTGTTTGCTAGAGAGAGAAGCAGAATACATGGGGTGGAACATGGGACCTCACAGCTGAGAGGCCATTTCATCCACATTAAATAAAGCTTTCTTAAAAGGAATTGAGGGAGGGGCTGGGAGACAGCATAATGGTTATGCAAAAAGACTTTCATGCCTGAGGCTCCAAGGCCCCAGGTTTAATCCCCAGCCCCACCGTAAACCAGAGCTGAGCAGGTCTCTCTTTCCTCTCTCTGCATCTTTCATTAAAATAAATTAAATGTTTGTTAAAAAAAAAAAAAAAGAATTGAGGGGCCAGGGGTAAATAGCATAGTGTTTATGCAAACAGACTCTCATGCTTGAGGGTCCACAGTCCCAGGTTCAACCTCCCACACCACCAGAAGCCAGAGCTGAGCAGTGAGAAAAAATGAGGGCTGGGGAGACAGCACGAGTTCTGCAAAAGACTCTTCTGCCTGAGGCTCTGAGGCTCTGGGTTCAATCCCCAGCACCATCAGCCAGGGCTGAGCAGGAATATTTTTAAAAATATTATTTATAGTGGTCCGGGAGGTGGTGCAGTGGTAAAGCTTTGGACTCTCAAGCTTGAGGTCCTGAGTTTGCTCCCCGGCAGCACATGTGCCAGAGTGATGTCTGGTTCTTTCTCTCTCCTCCTGTATTTCTCATAAGTAAATAAAATCTTTAAAAAATCACACACACACACACACACACACATATATAATTTATAGGGAGTCGGGTTAAGCGCACATAGCACGAAGCACAAGGACTGGTGGAAGGATCCTGGTTTGAGCCCCCGGCTTCCCACCTGCAACAGAGTCGCTTCACAGGTGGTAAAGCAGGTCTGCAGATGTCTCTTTCTCTCCCCCTCTGTCTTCCCCTCCTCTCTCCATTTTTCTCTGTCCTATCCAGCAACAATGACAGAAATAACAACAATAATTATACTAAAACAACAAGGGCAACAAAAGGGGATAAATAGATAAATATTGAAAAAATATTGGGCGGAGGGTAGATAGCACAATGGTTATGCAAACAGACTCTCGTGCCTCAGGCCCCAAAGTCCCAGGTTCAGGCACCCACACCATCATAAGCCAGGGCTAAGCAGTGCTCTGGTAAAAAAAGAAAAAAAATATATATATATAATTTATAGAGGGCCAGGTGGTAGTGCAGTGGATTAAGCACACATGGCACAAAGCACAAGGACCGGCGCAAGGACCCCGGTTCGAGCCCCCAGCTCCACACCTGCAGGGGAGTCGCTTCACAAGAGGTGAAGCAGGTCTGCAGGTGTCTGTCTCTCTCTCCCCCTCTCTGTCTTCCCTCCTCTCTCCATTTCTCTCTATCCTATCCAATAACAACAATAATAACAATGATAAACAACAAGGGCAAGAAAGGGGAAAAATAGCCTTTAGGAGCAGTGCTGGCACCCTGGAGGCAAAATATAAATTTTATTTATATATTTGTTGTCCCCAAGGTTATCTCTGGGGCTTGTGACGGCACCATGAACCCACTGCTCCTGGCGGCCATTTTTCCCGTTTTAGTGTATAGGACAGAGAAGGAGAGAGACAGACACCTGCAGACCTGCCTCACTGCTTGTGAAGCTTCCCCCTGCAGGTGGGAGTGGAGACTTGAACCCAGATACTTGAGCAGGTCCTTGCACCACCGTCCGGCCCCTAATTTTTTTTCCTTAAGATTTAATCTGGGGGTCAGGCGGTGGCACACCTGGTTAAGCGCACACTACAATGTGCAAGGACCTGGGTTCAAGCTTCACGAGTGGTGGAACAGGGCTGCAGGTGCGTCTCTCTCTCAACTTCTGTCTTCTAGCCAATATTAAATATATTTAAAAAATAATTAGCCTGTCTTTAAAAATATATTTGACTTTATTTATTTTATGTGAAACTTTGACATGCAAGAAAGGGAGGGAGCCAAAGGAGCCCGGAGCTGAGCCGCGTGGCCACCTGCGGCGGTGTCCCCACGGACACCGCACCCTGGGAGGGCACCGCTGCCGTCCACTCCCTCCGACACCAGCAGAGGGCGCGCTGAGCACGGCTCGCACACAGCAGGGCCCCATGCAGGGCCCAGGGCCTCACACCCGCGCGGGGTCGTGCCCAGCACAGCACCTTTGCACAGGCGGATGAGAGGTGCTTGGGGGTCCTGCTGACAGCTGCTGGGGCACACCTGGTGGGCGCTTTTCAATGCCTGGGTGCACCAAACATGGGGGGTGGGGGCTTTGCAAGGTGCCCCATGTGGTGGTGGGAGGGCTCGAACCCAGGTCCCCGTTGTTCACTCTGGTACATCAGTCCCTTCCTGCCCGGGGGGAAAAAGAAATCTCTTTGGGGAGTCGGGCGGTGGCACAGCGGGTTAAGCGCATGTGGTGCAGAGCGCAGGGACCGGCGTAAGGATCCCAGTTCGAGCCCCCGGCTCCCCACCTGCAGGGGAGTCCCTTCACAGGCGGTGAAGCAGGTCTGCAGGTGTCTTTCTCTCCCCCTCTCTCTGTCTTCCCCTCCTCTCTCCATTTCTCTCCGTCCTATCCAACAATGATAACAAATAACATCAGTAATAACTACAACAATAAAACAACCAGGGCAACAAAAGGGAATAGATATTTTTAAAAATTAAATAATTTTTTTTTTTAATTCTAAAAAAAAAATTTCTTTGTGAAGTGATAGTCAAGAGGGTTGGTGAGATAGGTCCGCTGGGTGGGCAGCTGCCTGGCCACGGTCAGCCCCCAGCCTCGAGCCCTGGCACCTCATGGGCGGCTCTCTGACACTAAGGGAAACTCCACACCCTGGGGGTCTCTGTGTTTGGATCAACAGGTGCCCACAGTGGTGGAGTACAGGACCAAGGCTGCACAAAAGAGAAAGTTCTGCAAAGAGGCGGGGGGGGGGGGGGCGGCTCAGTGTGTACACCCAGGGTGGGCACTCCGGCCAGAAGCGGGGCTCCAAGCAGCACTGGCGGGTTTTTCAAGCCTGAGTTCCACCGCCCACTGGAGTTGCCCCGACTTGTCTGCTTCCCCAGGTCCCTGCCAAATGAGAGGAGTCTAGGCCGCCTGGAGGAAGCCCTGCATGACTTGGCCTGCTTGACTCGACACTGTCTGGGTTCGAGCCCCAGCACCACATGGGAACTGGGCGGCACCAGGGGAAGCTCTAGCATTCTGACCTCTCCTCCTCCTCCTCTCGCTGCTCAAAATGCGGCCATAGTGGTGAGGACCCACAGACATGAGGCCCCAGAACCAAAAGCCTCCAAGAAAACAGAGCCCTGCAGCCTAGGAGGCTGGAAAGGGGAGAGCGCTGGGCTCCAGCCTTGTCCCTGATCCACTGCTTCTCTCTCCTTCAGCCCCGAGCGTCAATAATCAGATCTTGAAAAGAAGATAGCTTAGTAGTTATGCAAAGAGACTCTCCTACCTGAGCCCGAGGTCCCTGTTTCAATCCCCAGCACCATTGTCAACCAGAGCTGAGCACGGTTGCTCGCTCGCTCGCTCTGTATCTCATCAAAACAAATGTAACACTTAAAAAAAAAAAAGGCTGGGGAAATAGCACAGTGGTTCTGCAAAAGGTGATCCTGCCTGAGGCTCAGGTCCCAGGTTCCATCCCCAGCACTACCATCAGTCAGAGCTAAGTAGGGCTCTGGAGGAAAAAATAAGTAAATAAATATTAAAGAGAAATAGGCAGGGGGTAGATAGCATAATGGTTATGCAAAGAGATTCTCCTGCCTGAGGCTCTTAAGTCCCAGGTTCAATCTCCTGCACCACCATAAGCCAGAGCTGAAAAGTGCTCTGGCAAAAAAAAAAAAAAGAGAGAGAGAGAAAATATGGTCTGGCAAGTGCACTGCTTTGCCCTGTGCATGGACCCAGGTTCGAGCCCGGCTCCTGTCATATTGGAATAAGGAGGTTTGGGGGCTGTGGCACATTATCTGTTTATCTCTACCTGAAAAATCGCTCCCAAGCTGGGAAGCCCTGGTGATGTGGGGGCTGAGAGGAGCCTGGGAAGGACGGGTTTCAGGGTTCGAGCCTCGGGACCATGTGGGAGCAGCAGACCAGGCAGGCACTTTGTGATCACGAGACCACAGAGTGCAGAGCCCTGCAGGAAGTGACCGGGAGGTTCCAGGGAGCGGAGCGCAGCCCAGTGCAGGGCCCTGCAGGAACTGACCAGGAGGTTCCAGGGAGCGGAGCACAGCCCAGTGCAGGGCCCTGCAGGAAGTGACCGGGAGGTTCCAGGGAGCGGAGCACACTGCAGGGCCCTGCAGGAAGTGACCGGGAGGTTCCAGGGAGCGGAGCACAGCCCAGTGCAGGGCCCTGCAGGAAGTGACCAGGAGGTTCCAGGGAGCGGAGCACAGCCCAGTGCAGGGCCCTGCAGGAAGTGACCGGGAGGTTCCAGGGAGCGGAGCACAGCCCAGTGCAGGGCCCTGCAGGAAGTGACCGGGAGGTTCCAGGGAGCGGAGCACAGCCCAGTGCAGGGCCCTGCAGGAAGTGACCGGGAGGTTCCAGGGAGCGGAGCACAGCCCAGTGCAGGGCCCTGCAGGAAGTGACCGGGAGGTTCCAGGGAGCGGAGCACAGCCCAGTGCAGGGCCCTGCAGGAAGTGACCGGGAGGTTCCAGGGAGCGGAGCACAGCCCAGTGCAGGGCCCTGCAGGAAGTGACCGGGAGGTTCCAGGGAGCAGAGCGCAGCCCAGTGCAGGGCCCTGCAGGAAGTGACCGGGAGGTTCCAGGGAGCGGAGCACAGCCCAGTGCAGGGCCCTGCAGGAAGTGACCGGGAGGTTCCAGGGAGCAGAGCGCAGCCCAGTGCCCCGGCGGCCTGTCTGTCTGGTGGGGCCCGCTGCTCTGTTTCCTCTTTCTCTTTCTTTTCTGCTTATGTTTGTTTGGGGCGTTTGTTGTTTTCTTTTTGCTGCCAGAACTTGACCGTAATGCTCCCCCTGGACATGTGGCAGTTGAGGCCTTGAACTAGGATCCTCGAGCATGGTGACATGTGCGCTTTGCCAGGTGGGCCATTTCCTGGCCCCCTTTTAGTTTTCTGGGAAAGAGAGGGAGAGGCACTGCAGCCCGGAGTTCCCCCAGTCACCGCAACACATCCTCAGACCCGGCAAGGCAGGGTGAGCGGGTGTCCTGGGCGGGCTGTCTGCAGGGCTGCTGGAATCACACGTGTGCCAGCTGGGAGGCTTCCTGGATGGGGAAGGGGGGGTCTTCCCGGGAGTGTGAGCCTGTGGCCAGAGGACACAGCTGCAAAGGCACCGTGGGGCCCAAGCTCACTCCCCGGCTGGCGACCGGGATCCCAGCCTGAGCACCACCTGGGACACCCACGGCACTGGGGGAAGCTCCGTGCTGTGGTGTCTCTGTCTCTGAGAGCAAAAGCAGCCTGACTGGGTGCAGAGAAGCGGGACATGCTTGAGGCCCTGGCAGCACCCAAAGGAGAAAAATGAAATAAAGGGCAGACAGACCGGGAAGGAGGAGGCTCGGAGAGGGGCGAGGCCCCCCCCCCCCCCCCCCCCCCCGCTGGCAGGACAAGGTCCTCAGAGACAACGGCCCCATTCGATTCCCAGCACTGCGCACCGGGTCACACTCGGGTCTCTACCTGTGTCTCTGTGGGAAAAGAAGAAAGAAATAGAGAGAAAGAGGACTGGCAGACAGAACAAGAAACCATGTTTGAGGCAGGGCTCAAGTCCCCCAGTCCCTAAGCTACAGGTCTGTCCTCTCTCCCTCCATCAAGAAAGAAAGGAGAAAAGAAAAGGGCTGAGAGCACACGCTACAGGGCGCAAGGACCCGGGTTCAAGCCCCTGGTCCCCACCTGCAGGGGGAAAGCTTTCCAAGTGGTGAAGCAGGGCTGCAGGGGTCTCTGTCTCTCTCCCTCTCTATCTCCCCCTTCCCTCTCAATTTCTGGCTGTCTCTATCCAATAAATCAATATAAAGAAATAAAAAAAGTGAGGGAGAAAAGGAGGGAGGCAGGCAGGGAGGGAGGCAGGCAGGCAGGGAGGGAGGCAGGCAGGGAGGCAGGCAGGCAGGCAGGGAGGCAGGCAGGGAGGCAGGCAGGGAGGGAGGCAGGCAGGGAGGGAGGCAGGCAGGCAGGGAGGGAGGCAGGGAGGGAGGCAGGCAGGGAGAGAGGCAGGCAGGCAGGGAGGGAGGCAGGGAGGGAGGCAGGGAGGCAGGCAGGGAGGGAGGGAGGCAGGCAGGGAGGCAGGCAGGCAGGCAGGGAGGCAGGCAGGGAGGGAGGCAGGCAGGGAGGGAGGCAGGCAGGCAGGGAGGGAGGCAGGGAGGGAGGGAGGCAGGGAGAGAGGCAGGCAGGCAGGGAGGGAGGCAGGGAGGCAGGCAGGGAGGGAGGCAGGCAGGCAGGGAGGCAGGCAGGGAGGGAGGGAGGCAGGCAGGGAGGGAGGGAGGCAGGGAGGCAGGCAGGGAGGGAGGCAGGCAGGCAGGGAGGGAGGCAGGGAGGGAGGGAGGCAGGCAGGCAGGGAGGGAGGCAGGGAGGGAGGGAGGCAGGCAGGCAGGGAGGGAGGCAGGCAGGGAGGGAGGCAGGCAGGGAGGGAGGCAGGGAGGCAGGCAGGGAGGGAGGCAGGCAGGCAGGGAGGGAGGCAGGCAGGGAGGGAGGCAGGCAGGCAGGCAGGCAGGGAGGGAGGGAGGCAGGGAGGGAAGCAGGCAGGGAGGGAGGCAGGCAGGCAGGGAGGGAGGCAGGGAGGGAGGCAGGCAGGGAGGCAGGGAGGGAGGGAGGCAGGGAGGGAGGCAGGCAGGCAGGGAGGCAGGCAGGGAGGCAGGCAGGGAGGCAGGCAGGGAGGGAGGCAGGCAGGGAGGGAGGCAGGCAGGGAGGGAGGCAGGCAGGCAGGGAGGGAGGCAGGCAGGCAGGGAGGGAGGGACGCAGGCAGGCAGGGCGGCAGGCAGGCAGAGCGGCAGGCAGGCAGGGAGGGAGGCAGGCAGGCAGGCAGGCAGGGACGCAGGCAGGCAGGCAGGGAGGGAGGCAGGCAGGGAGGGAGGCAGGCAGGCAGGGACGCAGGCAGGCAGGCAGGGAGGGAGGCAGGCAGGCAGGCAGGCAGGGACGCAGGCAGGCAGGCAGGCAGGGACGCAGGCAGGCAGGCAGGCAGGCAGGGACGCAGGCAGGCAGGCAGGCAGGGACGCAGGCAGGCAGGCAGGCAGGCAGGCAGGGACGCAGGCAGGCAGGCAGGCACGCAGGCAGGCAGGCAGGCAGGGACGCAGGCAGGCAGGATGAAAGGCTGGAGCATTAAGCTCACCTGGACGTTGTCTGGCTTTGGCTTTGTTGTGTGATGACCCAGGTTTAAGCCCAGCCCTCACTGCACTGAAGGCTCCGAGCTGACACCCCTTTCTTCTGTTCTGTCTCTATCCAAAGAGGAAAAGGAGAAGGACGAGGAGGGAGAAAGAAAGAGAGAAAAGAAAAGGGGGACAATGTCTCCTGGGAGCCGGGAGCCACAGCCTCAGACCGAGAGAGAACCTGGTGGGGTAGCAGAGGCCGCTGGAGGGAAGACGGCAGCGCCACTACACAAAGAGCTGGCCTGCCAGAAGCCCCGAGGGCCGGGTTCAAGCCCCAGCACCACCAGAAGGAAGGAAGGAAGGGATCTTTGAGGAACAAAGACCTGAGGACTGGGTGATGACGCACCTGGTTGAGCGCACACATCACAGTGCACAAGGACCGGGTTCGAGCCCCTGGTCCCCACCTGCAGGGAGAAAGCTTCAGGAGTGGTGAGGCAGGGCTGCAGGCGTCTCTCTCCTTCTCTCTCTCTCAATTTCTCTGTCTCTATTCAATAAATAAAATTTAAAAAAATTTAAAAAAAGAACAAAGGAGGAGGACTGTAAAGAGAAAGGAGAAGGCAAGATGGGGGGAAGACATGGAGAGAGAGAGAGAGAGAGAGAGAAGCAAGGAAGGAAAGAACAAGAGGGAGAAGTACGGCCAGCTCCCAGGGCTCCATCTGTCTGTCTGTCTGTCTGTCCCCCCCAGCTCAGCAGCACCTCAGGCAGGCGGGCGTGGCAGCCCGGCTGGCAGCCTGGGAGCGGCTCTGGGAGGGCGGGAGGGGCACTTCCCACGTTTTATTTTTGTTCTTCCGGGGTTGAGCCAGTTTGCTCCAAGGACAACCTTTTTTTTTTTTTTTTTTTGGCTGAGTTGAGGAACTGTGAGCTCACTGGGGGACAAGGCTGCCCCTCAGAGCCAGAGCCCCGGGTACGAGCCCAAGCACCACATGGGAGTGCTGTGGCTGCCACCCAGGGAGCTCCATGGCTGGTGGATCCGGCTGGGGCATCTCTCCCTTTCCAGAAATAAAACACGAGGGCTGGGGAGATGGCACAGTGGTTCTGCGGAAGACTCTCTGCCTGAGGCTCTGAGGTCCAGGGTTCCATCCCCAGCACCACCATCAGCCAGAGCTCAGCAGGGCTCTGGGCTCTCTGACTCTTTCATTTAAGCACATAAGCTATTTCAAAAAGAAAGAACTAGGGCAGGCCAAACAGCTCCTTAGGATGGTGTGTGGCCTCGCCGTGTCTTTAGCCTGGGTCCAAGTCTGGCCCTCACTGCACTGGAGAGTTCGAGGCTGGGGTCTCTTTCACGTGGGTTTGAAGCGGAACCTCTGTTGTCTCTGGCACTTTCTGGCCTTTCTGCAGAGCCGCTCACTACACTACACTACGTAACCAGCCTCCTCTCTCCCCTCTCCCCCCCCACAACAGCCCTGCTGAGCTTTGGCAATGGTGGAGCTGGGGACTGAACCCACAACCTCAGAGCCTCAAGTAGGAGAGTCTTTTGCAGAACCACTGTGCTATCTAAGCCCCTGCCCCACGCCCTCTATCTCTCTATCTTAAAAAAAAAAAAAAAAAAAGGTGATGGAGGGCTGCAGAGACCTCCCAGGTAGGGGATCTGCCTGTAACCCCAATACCTCCTGGGAGGCCCTGGGGAGCTGGAGGAAGCTCTGGGGGGGGATGTCCTCTCACTCTCTGTCTCTCTCAGAGTGAAAAAGCCCTGGAGTGTGGACGTAGACAGCACAGTGGTTGTGCAGAGACTTTCATGCCTGAGGCCCTAAAGTCCCGGTCACCACCATAAGCCAGAGCTGAGCAGTGTCCTCCAATAATAATAATAATAGTAATAATAATAATAATAATAACAGCAGCAGCTGCTGCCCATGAGAGGTAAAACAGGAGGTGACTGACTGTGAGAAAGGAGGGACCCCAACATAGCGGGAGGAGCCCCACTGCAGGCCTGTCCAGTCCGGGCATCCAGGGCCGGGGTAGAGGGGTGAGGGACAGGGCCTGGGGGTCTGTTGGGCCAGCCTGGCTCCAAGTTTTGCAAAATTGATGACTGACAGGAAATGTCTGCACCGAAGAAACATGAGCCCTGAAACCCATCGCCAGGGTTGGCGGGGAGGGTGCAGGCGGGGTGTCTCTGGAGGCCTCTCCCTCCCAGCCTCCGTCTTCTGGGAGAGGCTGGGGCCCGGCTGCTGGCAGAGTCAGAGCCAAACATCCCAAAGGTGCCCTGTGCACCAAAGACTCACACACACTCTGAAATGAAGGCCAGGGACCCCCCAATATCAGTTGGGGATGGGTGACAGCTCCCGGCTCCCCAGGCCACACTGGAGACCCCAGCAGGAGGCAACCCGGGGGTGGGAGAGGGCTCCCTGGCAGTGCACACACTTTTCCACACTAGGCCCCGAGTTCGAGCCTCTGGCCATAAGTTTCCGGAGTGCTGTAGCGTGCTGTGCCGTCTCTCCTGCCGCCTCCGGGCACCCTGTTGAGCTCGCTCTGTTTCTGGTTCATATTAAATACAAATAGATGCTTGTGAAGGTGCTAGTTCTCGGTAGATGTGAATTTTTTTTTCTTCTTTTTCCCAGAGTCCTGCTCAGCCCTGGTGGTGCTGGAAATTGAACCAGGGGCCTCAGAGCCTCAGCCAGGAGAGGCTTTTGCAAAATCATTATACAGTCTCCTCAGCCCTTTTTGTTTCTTTCTAAAATTTTTATTTTTATGATTTTTAATTATTTATTTCCCCTTTTGTTGCCTTTGTTTTATTGTTGTTGTTATTGATGTCATCTTCATTGGCTAGGACAGAGAGAAATGGAGAGAGGAGGGGGAGAGAAAGACAGACACCTGCAGACCTGCTTCACCGCCTGTGAAGTGACTCCCCCGCAGGTGGGAAGCTGGGGGCTCAAACCGGGATCCTTACGCCGGGTCCTTGTGCTTCACGCTATGTACGCTTAACCCACTGCACTACCATCCAATCCCCTTAAATTTTTTAATTATCTTAATGAGAGACATATAAATAGAGACCAGAGCCCTGCTCAGCTCTGGCTGCCGGTGATGCTGGGGATTAAACCTGGAGCCTCGGGCAGGACTGTTTGCATAACCACTATGCTATCTTCCCCACCCTGGAAATGTATTCTTGTGATATCAGAATGCCTGCAAGCCAGGGGCCTGGCAGTGGTGAACCCAGTAGAGTGCATGTTACATGCACAAGGATCCAGCTGCCAGTGCCAGCCCCCATGGGCAGAGGGGAAGCCACAGGAGCAGTTGTCTGTCTCCCGCACGCTTCTCAGTTTCTCTCTGTCTCTATCCAACAGGCTGTCTGCCGGGGTGATGGATTCCTAGAGTCCAGCACGGAGCCCCAGGGGTAACCCTGGTGGCAATAAAAATGAAAAAAAGTCAAGTCTGCCCGGAGTCTGGCGCTGGCGGATTCTGCACCCCCGCCCCCGCCCCCATCAGCGTCAGACAGAGGAAAGGATCCTCTGTTTCCCAGGAGAGAGCAGATGAGCCCGCTGGGGACACTGACAGTCCATCAATAGTTTATAGAGCGAGTGACACCTGAACCCCAGGCGACTCCACTCCTCAGGGCTCAGCCAGGCCTCACCCCACCCTGGGGGGCATCCTGTCTGCACCCAGTTGGGGGGCCGCTCAGAGACCCCACGGGGACCGGACCAGCCAAGGCCACTGGCATCGGGGCCCTTGATTTGATGTTTGTTTCATGACAGAGGGAGAGAGGAAGAGAGACCCTCTCTATCTCCCCCTTCCTCTCAATTTCTGGCCGTCTCTATCTAATAAATAAATAAATGAAAGATAGCAAAATTAAGAAGGAAAGCAAGAGAGACCCAGGGCCAGCTGAGCACACGGTACAATGTGCAAGGCTTTGGGTCTGAGCCCCGTCCTCACCTGCAGGGGGAAAGCTTTGCGAGTGGTGAAGCAGGACTGCGGCTGTCTGTCTCTCTGCCTCTCTATCTCCCTCTCCTCTCAATTTCTGGCCGTCTCTATCCAATAAATAAATAAAAGAGAGTACAATTAAAAAGAGAGAGATAGAGGGAGGAGAAGCAGAGGGAGAGGGAGAAAGAGAGAGGGACAGAGGGAGAGAGATGGAGGGGGTGGGTGGTGGGACACCTGGTTAAGCGCAGACATCACAGGGCACAAGGACCCAGGTTCAAGCCCCTGGTCCCCACCTGTGGGGGGAAGCTTCATGAGTGGTGACGCAGGGCTGCAGGCATCTCTCTCTCTCCCTATTTACCCTTCTCCCTCTTGATTTCTGTCCCTATTTAATAGGTAGATAAATAACGATAATAAAAATGTTTAAAAGAAGTGGTCTGGGAGGTGGCGCAGTGGCTAAGGCACTAGACTCTCAAGCATGAGGTCCTGAGTTCAGTCCCCGGCAGCACATGGACCAAAGTGACATCTGGTTCTCTCTCTCTCTCTCTCTCCTTCGATCTTTCTCGTTAATAAATAAATAAGATCTTTTAAAAAATGTTTGAAAGAGACGGGGAGAGAGAGAAGGGGAGAGAGAGAAGGATTCAGGACGTCCCACTGCTCAGGCACCTGTGATGTTGGGGCCGGAGAGCCCAGTGCTCTGACCACTTCAGAACCTGGATGCCACCTCCAAACCTCTTTAAAGACACATTTATTTAGTTAAGAGAGACAGACACAGAGACTCAGGCCCCAGAGCCCTGCACAGCTCGGGGGTACAGGGGCCCTGAGGCCTCGGCCAGGCACGTCCTGGGCGCTGACAGGCTGAGCGCTCTCCCCGGCCCCCAGCATTTACAATATTTTAGCTTTCATCTTGGAGTGGAGATGAGCACAGCCCTGGTGCAGGGTGAAGCCGGGTCCAATCCGGGGTCAATTCTGATCGGCCTGGGTGGTACCAGGTGCTGCTTGTGAAGCTACTCTGGACCCGAACTCTGGGAGCCCTTTCATCACTGAGTGGGCGGCTGCTGTGCGGCGGGCCCTTTTCACAGCTGTGTAGTATTCCAGAGCCTCCCCTCCCCCCCCCCCCCCAGGTGACTGCTCTGGGCTGCGGCCAAGCCCTGGCTTGACTCTGGCTGAAGGGCTGCCATGGAGACGCCTGCTGGCCCTGTGGATTGTTTCTGGGTAAACAGTGGCCGCCAGGGCCTGACTGAGGGGGGCTGATGTTTGCTCCCAGCCGGCAGGGCTTCCCAGTCCACAGCCGCCTCAGGGGTCCTCAGCATTCTTGCTGCATCAGAGAGAGACCGAGAGGTCCCAGGGAGCCCCTGTGGGCTGCACAGACCCCCAGCTCACCCCTGGTGGTTCCAGCCCTGGGGTCTTGACCCTCCCCGTTGGCAAGGGGCTGGGCGGTCCCTGAGTCCTTCCTCCTCTGGGGCTCCCGGGGAGGGACCCCGTGCCCCTCTCCCACTTTGAGGGGACAGGCAGGAGGAGGAAGGGGGGGTTCATCCCCCAGGAAAGGGTTAAAGCAGGAGCTTGGGGAGGCACGGTGGGGCAGGGTGGGGCAGGGTGGGGGCTGGCCCTGCGGTGGGCTGGGGAGACAGACCCAGTTCTGGGTGGGTGGAGGTCGCTTGCAGGCCTTGCCGGGGAGAGGGTGGCACCCACAGGGGCACTTCCACCCTCCTCGGCCACACAGACCCTGCGGGGCGGGTCCTGCCCCCATTTATGATCACAGCCTGAGTCAGCCAAGCCACAGACGGCACTGGAAATCCACTGTTCCCAGGGGGGCGGCCCTGCCTTTCCTGGGACGGGGCGAGAGAGGACACTGAGACAGGCCCAGCCCCCCCCCCCCAGCATCAGTTTCACCGCCAGGTGAGTCCATGTATCTTTCATGAGCGGCAGGTGGCCTCTGAGGGGACAGGCACAGAGCAGAGCAGAGCAGGTGGCTGGTGGGGCCAGAAGGCCCCCAGGAGGCGGAGAGCTGGGCCTTCTGCAGACCCACAGCTAACCACCACCCCTTCCAGAAGCTTCCCTGTAGGTCTGGGTGGACAACTGGGCTCTGGGGTGGGGGGGAGCTTGCCAAGCCCGAGCAACTCTGCTCACTCTCCTACCTCTGGGAGAAACTGAGAAGCCCGAGGAGCAGAGCCACTCGCAGGCCTGCAGCCCTAGCGGCAGCAAACAGAAAGCTCCTTATTTTTTAAATAGAGAAAGGGGGGAGTCGGGCGGCAGTGCAGCAGGTTAAGTGCACGCAAAGCGCAGAGCCCAAGGACAAGAGTAAGGATCCCGGTTCGAGCCCCTGGCTCCCCACCTGCAGGGGAGTCGCTTCACAGGCGGTGAAGCAGGTCTGCAGGTGTCTGTCTGTCTCTCCCCCACTGTCTTCCCCTCCTCTCTCTGTTTCTCTCTGTCCTATCCAGCAACGACATCAGTAACCACAACAATGTTAAACAAGGGCAACAAAAGGGAAAATAAATTAAAAAATAAATATTTTAAAAAGAGAAGGGTGGGGGTATAGTATAATGGTTCTGCAAAGAGACTCTCCTGCCTGAGGCTTCAAAGTCCCAGATTCAATCCCCTGCACCATCAGCCAGAGCTGAGCAGTGCTCTGGTGGGAAAAAAAAAAAAAAAAAGAGAGAGAGAGAGACGGGAACCAGGAGAGCCCTGCTCAGCTCTGCTGATGGTGGTGCAGGGGATTGAACCTGGGACTTTGAAGCCTCAGGCAGGAGAGTGTCTGCGTGAGCACGATGCTGTCTCCCCCGCCCGGGCCTCGGGCCTCATACACTTAATACGGATTTATCAATGCGGAGCGGGCGTAGCTGAACTCCTGTGGGGACAGCCTGGCTGACAGGGGCAGCTGTGCGGGCAGGAATCCTGGGAGCGTGCAGTGGATTTGCTAAAGCCACCGCCACATTCCCGATTAGCCTGAGCCCCCGGGCCTGGAACCGGCTTGGCAGCCTCAGCTGGGAGCGCGGCCTCCTCCCTGGTCTTCAGAAGGGAGCCAACACCCAGCCCGCTTTCACTGTCCCTCTACTGACTTGTTTTAGTTTATTATTACTTATTTTAACCAGAGGCCCGCAGGGTGCAGGGGATTGAACCCGGGACCTCAGAGCCTGGCGCAGGGCAGTCTCTGTGCAGAACCGTCCTGCTGTCTTTCCCCCTTCCATTTCAGGAGAGGGAAGCGGAGCCTCCCTCAGGCCTCACTCGCCTGGGGGATCGAACCAGGGACCACCTGGTTGCAGGCCCAGCACTCGGCGGCCTTGCCCCTCTCCCTCCAGACACTCGAAGCTCGAGAAGCTGCCCGCTCCCCGGCCTCTTCCCCCAAGGCCTCCTGTGGGACTGGACGACCTGCCCCCCCCCATTTCGAGCCCCCGGGGCCCCCAGGCTGCAAACCGGGGTCATCAGACTGCAAACCGCGGGTCCCCAGGGCTGCAAACCGGGGTCATCAGACTGCAAACCCGGGGTCCCCAGGGCTGCAAACCGGGGTCATCAGACTGCAAACCGCGGGTCCCCGGGGCTGCAAACCGGGGTCATCAGACTGCAAACCCGGGGTCCCCAGGGCTGCAAACCGGGGTCATCAGACTGCAAACCCGGGGCCCCCAGGCTGCAAACCCGGGGCCCCCAGGCTGCAAACCGGGGTCATCAGACTGCAAACCCGGGGTCCCCAGGCTGCAAACCGGGGTCATCAGACTGCAAAACGCGGGTCCCCAGGGCTGCAAACCGGGGTCATCAGACTGCAAACCCGGGGTTCCCAGGCTACAAACCGGGGTCATCAGACTGCAAACCCGGGGCCCCCAGGCTGCAAACCGGGGTCATCAGACTGCAAACCCGGGGTCCCCAGGGCTGCAAACCGGGGTCATCAGACTGCAAACCCGGGGTTCCCAGGCTGCAAACCGGGGTCATCAGACTGCAAACCCGGGGCCCCCAGGCTGCAAACCGGGGTCATCAGACTGCAAACCCGGGGCCCCCAGGCTGCAAACCGGGGTCATCAGACTGCAAACCCGGGGCCCCCAGGCTGCAAACCGGGGTCATCAGACTGCAAACCCGGGATCCCCAGGCTGCAAACCGGGGTCATCAGACTGCAAACCCGGGGTCCCCAGGGCTGCAAACCGGGGTCATCAGACTGCAAACCCGGGGCCCCCAGGCTGCAAACCGGGGTCATCAGACTGCAAACCCGGGGTCCCCAGGGCTGCAAACCGGGGTCATCAGACTGCAAACCCGGGGTCCCCAGGGCTGCAAACCGGGGTCATCAGACTGCAAACCCGGGGTCCCCAGGGCTGCAAACCGGGGTCATCAGACTGCAAACCCGGGGTCCCCAGGGCTGCAAACCGGGGTCATCAGACTGCAAACCCGGGGTCCCCAGGGCTGCAAACCGGGGTCATCAGACTGCAAACCCGGGGTCCCCAGGGCTGCAAACCGGGGTCATCAGACTGCAAACCCGGGGTCCCCAGGGCTGCAAACCCGGGGTCCCCAGGGCTGCAAACCGGGGTCATCAGACTGCAAACCCGGGGCCCCCAGGCTGCAAACCGGGGTCATCAGACTGCAAACCCGGGGTCCCCAGGGCTGCAAACCGGGGTCATCAGACTGCAAACCCGGGGTCCCCAGGGCTGCAAACCGGGGTCATCAGACTGCAAACCCGGGGCCCCCAGGCTGCAAACCGGGGTCATCAGACTGCAAACCCGGGGTCCCCAGGGCTGCAAACCGGGGTCATCAGACTGCAAACCCGGGGCCCCCAGGCTGCAAACCCGGGGCCCCCAGGCTGCAAACCGGGGTCATCAGACTGCAAACCCGGGCTCCCCAGGGCTGCAAACCGGGGTCATCAGACTGCAAACCCGGGGTCCCCAGGGCTGCAAACCGGGGTCATCAGACTGCAAACCCGGGGTCCCCAGGGCTGCAAACCCGGGGTCCCCAGGGCTGCAAACCGGGGTCATCAGACTGCAAACCCGGGGCCCCCAGGCTGCAAACCGGGGTCATCAGACTGCAAACCCGGGGTCCCCAGGGCTGCAAACCGGGGTCATCAGACTGCAAACCCGGGGTCCCCAGGGCTGCAAACCGGGGTCATCAGACTGCAAACCCGGGGTCCCCAGGGCTGCAAACCGGGGTCATCAGACTGCAAACCCGGGGCCCCCAGGCTGCAAACCGGGGTCATCAGACTGCAAACCCGGGGCCCCCAGGCTGCAAACCGGGGTCATCAGACTGCAAACCCGGGGTCCCCAGGACTGCAAACCCGGGGTCCCCAGGGCTGCAAACCGGGGTCATCAGACTGCAAACCCGGGGTCCCCAGGGCTGCAAACCGGGGTCATCAGACTGCAAACCCGAGGTCCCCAGGCTGCAGACCGCGGGTCCCCAGGGCTGCAAACCGGGGGTCCCCAGGCTGCAAACCGCGGGTCCCCAGAGGTGCAAACAGACCCTAGGCTGCAAACGGAGGGGGCGGGGAGGCTGCAAACCCAGAGGGCTCCAGGCCTCCCCCGTCACTGGAGGGAGCACTCGGGATCCCGAGAGCAAAGTTGGGGTGCACGGGCTGTAACCCCATCTCCAGGGGCTGGCGGCAGGGGCTCAGTCCCGTGCGCCCGGGTTCTGTTTCCCCAGTGCGGGCCGGACAACGCACACAGGGCACCCCGGTCCCGTAGCCGGGGCCAGGATCGCGGCCGGGCAGGGCCGCCCCGCGTCACCCATCCGTCACTACAGCGGCGGCAGCTCTCCGCCGCGTTCCAGGCCGCCTTTCGACGCAACGTTTCCACCGCGTGCCCACAAGCAACATGGCGGACCGCGACTACACCGCCCGGCTCCAAGATGGCGTCGCGCGTCCCTGGGCCTCCACGCGCGAGATGGCCGGCCCCTGCCCGATTGCAAGATGGCGGCGACAGAGGGGGAAGCGCGTTTCCCGCCGCGGGACTCGCCACGTACCCATTCTCAAAATGGCGGCTCCTGCCAGGCGGCACGCACGGGCCGGCTCGCTGATTGGCCGGCAGGCTACCACGTGGTTTCTCCTTCTCTGCCCGCCTCGGGCTGCCCGGGCTAGTTCCGCCTGGCGCTGTGAGGGGCGGCCGGCTCCCCCAATGGCGAGTCGGGCTTTCTCTGGGCCCCGCCCCCCGAGAGGCCTCCTGGCCATTGGCAGCAGCCGGCAGTGCGACCCCGCCCTCCGAGAGGCCTCCAGCCAATGGGCTGCGCGCGCGGGGGCCGTGTTCGGGCGTCTCCGCCATTTTGGGAGTCTATAACTCGGAGCCGTTGGGTCTGCTCCTGCTATTCCGGCGCCTCCACTCCTTCCCCCGCGGGTCTCCTCCGTGTGCCATGGACGGGTGAGTCTCCCCGCCCGCTGCGCGTCCCTGTGCCCTCCCACCCGGTGCGGCGGCGTGCGGGACTTCCGGGGCCCGACGTGATGGGGTCGGGGGGCGCCGCCCGGGCCCCGGCTCTCCCCGCTTCCGGCGCCCGCGCCCTCGGCCCTGCGCACGCGGCCCTTCCCGCCGCGGCCCCGCGAGGCCCTTCCGGCTGCCCGCGCGCGGGGCTGCGCCTGCGCGGCCCCGGCGCCCCCCTCGGCCCCCACGCGCCTGCGCGGCATTTCCCGCCAGCGGCTCCGAGGCCGAACCGAACCTAGTCTGGGCCCCGATGGCGGCGGCTCGGCTCGGCTCGGGGTGGGGGGTGGGGGGGGCGGCCCGCACGTGCCGGCCGTTGCAGTAGCGCGTCTGCTCTTTGCAAAATGGTGTCTTCGGCCGGGGGAGCCTCCCACCCCCCGAACGGGGGCCCCCAACTTCCTGGCGGCGGCGGCGGCGGCGGGGGCGGCGGGGGCGGCGGGCAGACCTCCGGGTCCCGCGGCCGTTGGACCCCCGCTCCCGGCACCCCGCCCCGGGGGTGTGGCCGCGCCGTCACGTGCCGCCCCGGGACTGTCCCCCTCCCCCCGTCCCCCCCGCCCCGCTCCCGGGCGCGCGGCCAAGGGCTTCCGCCGCCCCCACGCGAGGCCGGACCCCGCTGCCCGCGCCCCCCAGCAGGAAGCGGCCGCATTCCTCTCATTCCTGCCCGGCGCGGGGAGAGCCCAGCCCCGCCGCCGGCTGCATGAGGGGCCGGGCCGGGCCGGGCCGACCCCCGTGTGTCTTCTCTCCGCAGCATTGTCCCAGACATAGCAGTTGGCACCAAGGTAGGCGGCCCGCCCGCCCCGCCCCGCCCCGGCCGGCGCCCGGCTGGTTTCGGTTTTCCCCGCGATCTTCCTGCCGATAAAACCTGTTTGTTGAGTGCAGGGAGCTGCCCCCGCCCGGGGCCGGGAGCGGGAGCCGAGGGGGGGGGAGTGCACGCCGGGCGGGGCGGGGCGGCGGGGCGGCGGAGCCCCCGGTCCCCAGGGTCCCCAGGGTCGGGCGGGCGCCCAACACCGCGCTCTCCTGCAGCGGGGATCCGACGAGCTTTTCTCCTGCGTCAACAACGGGCCCTTCATCATGAGCGGGAGCTCCAACTCTGCCGGTGAGCGCCGCCGCCGCCGCCGCCGCCGCCGACCCCAGACCCACCCTCCCGCCCTGGGAGGGTCCAGCCCACCCCGCCCGGGGCTCCCGCTTACCCGTCCCACCCGACCCCCGCCCGGGGCTCCTCCCCCAGGGACGCACCAGCACTGCCCTGGGAGCACCCCACCTGTCCCCCTCCCGTGGGCGGCACCCCAGAAACTACGTGGGTGCGTCTCGCCCGCTTCCCCTGCCCGGTGGGCTCACCCGGCAGTCCGTCGCGTTCAGACCCGGCCTCTCGGGCCCTGTGGCAGGCAGTCCTCCTCCCTCTTTTCAGCCAACGGCAACGACAGCAAGAAGTTCAAGGGGGACAACAGGAGCGCCGGGGTCCCCTCCCGCGTGATCCACATCCGCAAGCTGCCCATGGACGTGACGGAGGGCGAGGTCATCTCTCTGGGCCTGCCCTTTGGGAAGGTGACCAACCTGCTGATGCTCAAGGGCAAGAACCAGGTGAGGGGGGGGTCTCCCCGGGCGGGTCGGGACGGGGCGGGGGCTGTGGCCACGCCGTGCCACTCACGGCCCCACCCCCAGGCCTTCGTGGAGATGAACACGGAGGAGGCGGCCAACACCATGGTCAACTACTACACGTCCGTGACACCCGTGTTGCGCGGCCAGCCCGTCTACATCCAGTTCTCCAACCACAAGGAGCTCAAGACAGACAGCTCGCCCAACCAGGCAGTGCGTGGGCCGGGCCAGGAGGGGTAGCCGGCGAGCTGGTGGGTGCGGGTGGGACTGGAGGGACTCACGGCTCTGCCCCTGCAGCGCGCGCAGGCAGCCCTGCAGGCCGTGAACTCGGTGCAGCCCGGCAACTTGGCGCTGGCCGCCTCTACCGCGGTGGACACCAGCATGGTGATGGCCGGGCAGAGCCCCGTGCTGCGCATCATCGTGGAGAACCTTTTCTATCCGGTGACGCTGGACGTGCTGCACCAGGTGAGGCCGGGTGACCGGGCCGGCGGGGGGGGGGGGGGGGGGGGGCCTGGGGCAGGGACGGCTCTGGACACTGCGGCCTCCACAGATCTTCTCCAAGTTCGGCACCGTCCTGAAGATCATCACCTTCACCAAGAATAACCAGTTCCAGGCGCTGCTGCAGTACGCTGACCCCGTGAGCGCCCAGCACGCCAAGCTGGTGAGAGCGGGCCCCGCCCGGAGCCGCCCCCCCCCCCCAGCCCTGACCCCTGACCCCCTGACTCCACCTGCCTGCCTGCCGCCCCGCAGACCCTGGACGGCCAGAATATCTACAACGCCTGCTGCACGCTTCGCATTGACTTCTCCAAGCTCACCAGCCTCAACGTCAAGTACAACAACGACAAGAGCCGCGACTACACGCGCCCCGACCTGCCCTCAGGCGACAGCCAGCCCTCCCTGGACCAGACCATGGCGGCCGCCTTTGGTGAGCGCAGGCCCCGGGCCAGGCCACCTGGGCACCGTGGTGAGCGCAGGCCCGGGCCTCACCCTGCTGCAGCTCCGCCCTCGTGCCAGGCCGCCCAGTGAGCGTGTGCTCTGTTTTTAGGTGCACCTGGGATCATGTCGGCCTCGCCCTACGCGGGAGCTGGCTTCCCTCCCAGCTTCGCCATCCCTCCGGCCGCAGGTACTCCCCGCCACGCTGCTGCTCGCGCCTGACCCCTCAGGCTTCCCCTTAAGCGCAGCGCAGCGCAGGACGGGCGCGGTAGCCGGCAGCCACCGTCCCTAGGCAGCCGTCCCTAGTAGCGGGGCGGTGCGGTAAGCCGGGCCGGCGCCCCTCCTGGGGCCACCGCACCGCCCCGTCCGGCGTGCCTCTGCATGGTGAGAGCACCTGCCTGCCGCGGGCCAGAGCCCGCGCCTCCGCTTCTGCTGGGCCCGGCTGAGCGTGACAGCCCTGGGCACCTGCTCACCCCCACCTCCCCCACAGGCCTCTCCGTCCCCAACGTGCACGGCGCCCTGGCGCCCCTGGCCATCCCCTCGGCGGCGGCGGCGGCGGCCGCGGCAGGCAGGATCGCGCTCCCGGGGCTGGCGGGTGCCGGCAACTCCGTCCTGCTGGTCAGCAACCTGAATCCTGAGGTACGCGCCCGCCCTCCCCCGGGCTGGGGGCGGGCAGGGGGCGGCCAGGGGCTGGCTCCTCTCTCCTGACTTAGGTCTGGACTGGACCTTCAACTTCTACGGTTTACTGACCTGTGTTTTTTGCTACTTTTCTTTCTCCCTTCCCCTCTCCCGTTTTTTTCTTGTCCTGATCCGGAATCTCTTGCCAACTGACTGCACGGTCCTTCTGCTTCCTGTTGCTTGAAACCAAACCAAACATAAATCAATAAACTCTCCCTCCACCCCGCTCTCCGGAATATTAACATCCTGAACTCGTCATCATCAACCTCTACGCCTGGGGGCTGCCTCCTCGTGGACGATGGGCACTGGCCCCCGGGCCCCTCCCTTTCCCTGTCCCTGCTGCCTTCCTCTGCTGTCCTCTAGAGAGTCACACCCCAAAGCCTCTTTATTCTCTTCGGTACGTGAGCCTCTTTTGTTCTCTTTGGCGCGTGCGCCGGCGGCATGCGAGGGGCCTGCATGTGAGCGGGGTCGGTGTGGGGGGCGGGAGGGGGGCGGCGGACGCTCGCTCAGCCCCCCCTGCGCTTTTGAAGGCGTCTATGGCGACGTGCAGCGCGTGAAGATCCTCTTCAACAAGAAGGAGAACGCGCTGGTGCAGATGGCGGACGGCAGCCAGGCACAGCTGGGTAAGCGGGGCCCCGGGGTGGGGTGGGGAGGGGAGGGGACAGGGCGCACGCGTGGCCCGACCCACTCACCTGCCGCCGCCACCGCCGCCGCCATCTCCTTCACAGCCATGAACCACCTCAACGGGCACAAGCTGCACGGCAAGCCGGTGCGCATCACGCTGTCCAAGCACCAGAACGTGCAGCTGCCCCGCGAGGGCCAGGAGGACCAGGGCCTCACCAAGGACTACAGCGCCTCCCCCCTGCACCGCTTCAAGAAGCCCGGCTCCAAGAACTTCCAGAACATCTTCCCGCCCTCCGCCACCCTGCACCTCTCCAACATCCCGTAGGCCGGGCGCCTGGGGTGGGGTGGGGACTCCCGAGTCTGTCTGCCCCCCCCCCGCAGCGCCTGACCCCTTCTCGCGGTGCCCTCCCCAGGCCCTCTGTGTCCGAGGATGAGCTCAAGATGCTCTTCTCCAGCAATGGCGGCCAGGTCAACGGCTTCAAGTTCTTCCAGTGAGTGTGCGAGTGACTCCCCCCAACCCCCCCCCAGCTCTTTGCACCCCTCACCCACCCTGCCCCCCCTCCCCCAGGAAGGACCGCAAGATGGCACTGATCCAGATGGGCTCCGTGGAGGAGGCGATCCAAGCTCTCATCGAGCTGCACAACCACGACCTGGGCGAGAGCCACCACCTGCGTGTGTCCTTCTCCAAGTCCACCATCTAGGCCCCTGCAAGTGACCTTACCACACCAGAGGTTTTATTTTTTTAAAAGAGAAATCAGTTTACCTGTTTTTAAAAAAATCAAATCTAACTCACCTCACCTGGGGAGCCAGGTCCAGCCTCCCCGGCACCACCCGCCCGCCGTGCCTTCTGGAGCCCGGGGTGGGGTCCCCGCCGCCCCCTCTATGTGCCTTAACGCCCGCCGGGGACAGGCCACGCAGCCCCCCTGCGGGGCGGGGCCGGAAGGACACCCCAATCCGTTAATCACGTGTCTGATTCTGCCCGCCCCACACCCGCTTGGAGCTTGTGTAACCCTGGCGCGAACCGCTGCAGCCCCCGGCCCCACGCAAGCCCCCGACCCGCACACTGTGCTCCCCAGGCCCCTGCTGCCTGGGACCAGCCCTGCCCAGGGCTTTTCTTCCTGCAGAATTTTTGGACCAAAGTTTCGTGTTTTCTTTTTCTGCCTCCAGTGCTGGTGGGCCGTGCGCCCGAGTCTTAATGTCCCCGTGCCCCTGGGGCCGGGACCAGTGCTGATGGGCTGCACCCCATAGCTCCACGTGGGGGTGCCATTGGTGTAAATATTTATAATTTTTTATACCTGTTGTGAGGGGCAGCAAACGTGGTTTTTTACGGTGACACAGATGTATATTTTGATACCAGCGACTCCAGCCTAGTATTGTTGAGAGCCTGCCACGCACAGGACGAATTAAAAGCGATTTTATACCAGCAGCTCTGCCTCTTGTCCGGTGTAGACGCGCCTCTGAATCCCGCGAATAAACATCTTCCTATTCGCCCCTGCCCCGGCCTCCTGTCTTCACTGCTCTGGGGGTGGGTGGGCAGCTCTGGGGAGGCCCCAGACCACAACCTTGGGGAGACGCCAGACAGGAGGCAGAGCCCAGACCCAGTTGCCCCAGCCTTTATTGGGGACCCCGGCCCCACATCCTCTTCCCTCCTCAGTCGTTGAATCTGCGCGCCTGCATCTTGCGGAAGTAAGCCTCCGCTTCCGCCTCCCCCTCGGACCCCGGCCCTCCCCCAGCTTTGCGCTCAGCCGCTCCCGGTGGTGGCAGCCCTTCACCCGTGGCCAGGTTGACAGTGGCCACGGCGCCCGGCCCGCGCAGCTCATCCTGCTCCAAGTCGCTGAGCGAGGACCCCGGGGACAGGCCCCGCGGCCTGGGGCCCCCACGGAAGGTGCGCGCAAGCTCGCCCAGCTCGAAGGCTGAGTCGGGCTCTGCTGCCCGCCACTCCCAGGGTGCACCAGCCGACAGGTGCACCACCGGGTGGTGGGGGGCGTGCGCGTCCACCGTGACGATGCTGGCGGAGTCGCGTTCCGACGGCGAGCGGTACGAGTCGGAGCTGGCGCTGGACGAGGATGCCGTGTCGCCGGGCGCCTTGGACATGGCGATGACCTGCAGCAGGCGCGGGGTGCCACCCGCTGCGCGGGCGGCTGCCGGGACAGCTGCACCCCCCTTGTCTGCCAGCAGCAGCCACTTGGCACGAACGGCCGCGCTGCTCTTGGGGGACAGACCGGCCACCTCCTCAGGGATGTGGCCCAGTGGCGGTAGCAGCACCCGGGGGCCCAGTCCTGGCCGTGCCTGCACGGTGGGGTACAGTGATGGCGGCGCAGGGCCCCCCTCAGCTTCGGCCTCCTCGGCCTCCTCATCCTCCTCGTCCTCCTCCTCATCCTCCTCAGTCATGGGCTCGGTGGGGCCTCTGCCTGGGCTGGGCTGCGGGGCGTCGGGCCGCCCGTCCAGCGCCTTCTGCTTCCACTCGCTGACCAGCTGGCGGGAGCGTGAGGCGTCCAGGGGTGCGGGCACTGTCATGTGGCGACGGGCGGGGTCGTCCAGCGAGGGTGCGCTGACGCGGGGCAGCGTGTGGCTGAAGGTCACCATGTCCTTGCCCAGCGGGCTGCGCGGGGCCAGCAGATCTGCATCCACGCTGGCACGCTTCAGACTGCCCAGGGCGCCCTTGTCGCGGGCGGTGGGCCGGGGGGCGCCCTCCAGTCGCCCTGGGGGACCCAGCTCATCTGTGCTCACCGCTTTGTGCTGCTGGTACACCGAGTCATGCCCGCGCTGGGTCAGGGCTCGCAGGGCATCGGGGGCAGGCGCAGGGGCCACGGGGCGCTCAGCGGGCGGTGCCTGGAAGTGGCCCACGGCATGGCAGGCCTGGGGCAGGGCAGCGAGTGAGGGAGGCTCCGCCCCACCCTGGGGGCAGGGGAGTTGGGGGTCACAACCCTGCCCGGGAGGGGTGGGGGGTTTGGGGGGGGGAAACATGCTGGGGCACGACCCGCCCTGGGGGCCCAGGAGGAGGGAGGCACCCCGGTGAGGCCAAGGTCACATCCTTGACTTGGGGGCATCTAGAGGGCATCTGGGAGGGAGGGCATGTGAGTGGCCGGGCCGGGCTGACGGGTGCCCAGGAGGCCTGTGTGTCTGCAGGGGTGACCGAGGGTTAGAGAGGCCGGGCCGGGCTGTGGGGTGCCCAGGAGGCCTGGGTGTCTGCAGGGGTGACCGAGGGTTAGAGAGGCCGGGCCGGGCTGAGGGGTGTCTGCAGGGGTGACCGAGGGTTAGAGAGGCCGGGCCGGGCTGAGGGGTGCCCAGGAGGCCTGGGTGTCTGCAGGGGTGACCGAGGGTTAGAGAGGCCGGGCCGGGCTGACGGGTGCCCAGGAGGTCCAGTCCCAGCCCTGGAGGTCTGGGGGTGGCCACAGCTGGCCATGGGTACCTGGGGAGGCCTGAGTAGGTACCTGCCGGCCTGGAGATCTGAGCTGTGGGGATCTGGGTCCTGGGGTTGCCAGGGTTCTGGGGGGTGGCCTGGGGGTGAAGGTGACGGGTGACTTCACCTTGGGTGGGGGGCGTGTTGGCCTGGGTGTTGCTCTCCTGGGCCCACTGGGCTGGGTCTCCTGCTGCACCCTCGTGGAGGCCCTCCTGAGGGGCCCCCTGCTGCACCCGCGGGGTGTCCCCCAGTGCCGGGCGTCTCCTCGGCTCCTGAGCCCCTCACCAGGTAGGCGGCGATGCCCGCGCCGATGAGGAAGCCCGCGTACACGTCCACCGCGTGGCTGCGGTACTGGGTGATCTGCGTGAGGCCGCACACGCCCGCCGCGATGGCGAAGGCGAACACGAGGATGGGCTTGAGCAGCTTCGTGCAATCAGAGATGATGGCGTTGAAGTACATCTGGGGGGCGGGGCGGAGCGTGAGGGGCGGGGCCGAGGGCGGGGCGTCAGAGGATTGAAGGTGGGGGCGGGGCCGAGGGCGGGGCGTGAGGGATTGAACATAAAGGACCGGAAGTGGGGGGCGGGGCTGAGGGGGCATGATGGAAGGTGCGTGGGGGCGGGGCCGAGGGCGGGGCGTGAGGGGCATGAAGGACAGGGAGTGAGGGGCGGGCTTGGAATAAGCCTCGTGTGAAACGCGGGGGCAGGGCATAGGGTCGCGGTGTGATGGGCAGACGGAGGCGTGGCACAAGGGGGTGGGGTGTGATGGACAGACATGGGTACGAGGTGACGGGCGACGGGGCGGGGCCTAAGGGGCGCGGCGTGAGGATGAGGACTGAGCTGCGTGGCGGGGACTCACCGACACGTAGACGGCGGCGAAGGCGGACAACGTGGCGTGCTGGGACGGAAAGGTCTTCCTGCAGGAGGCCCGCACTGATTCCACAAGCCCGCCCCCACGTCCCTCCCCTCTGCATCCTGGGGCCATCGCCCTGCTGCCCCCCCCCCGTACCCCTTCCGCTTCCCTTCTAGTCCCGCTTTACCCGCGGGGACCCCCAGCCCCACTGCGCCCCAGGGGACCCCCAGCCCCACTGCGCCCCCCGGGGTCCTCCCAGCCCCACTGCGCCCCCCAAGGGTCCTCCCAGCCCCACTGCGCCCCCCGGGGTCCTCCCAGCCCCACTGCGCCCCCCCCCGGGGTCCTCCCAGCCCCACTGCGCCCCCCCCCCGGGGTCCTCCCAGCCCCACTGCGCCCCCTGGGACCCCCAGCCCCACTGCGCCCCCCGGGGTCCTCCCAGCCCCACTGCGCCCCCCCAGGGTCCTCCCAGCCCCACTGCGCCCCCCAAGGGTCCTCCCAGCCCCACTGCGCCCCCCGGGGTCCTCCCAGCCCCACTGCGCCCCCCGGGGTCCTCCCAGGCCCACTGCGCCCCCCCCCGGGGTCCTCCCAGGCCCACTGCGCCCCCCCCCGGGGTCCTCCCAGGCCCACTGCGCCCCCCGGGGTCCTCCCAGCCCCACTGCGCCCCCCCCCCCGGGGTCCTCCCAGCCCCACTGCGCCCCCCCCCGGGGTCCTCCCAGCCCCACTGCGCCCCCCCCCGGGGTCCTCCCAGCCCCACTGCGCCCCCCCCCCCCCGGGGTCCTCCCAGGCCCACTGCGCCCCCCCCGGGTCCTCCCAGGCCCACTGCGCCCCCCCCCCCGGGGTCCTCCCAGGCCCACTGCGCCCCCCGGGGTCCTCCCAGCCCCACTGCGCCCCCCCCCCCCCGGGGTCCTCCCAGCCCCACTGCGCCCCCCCCGGTTCCTCCCAGCCCCACTGCGCCCCCCCCGGGGTCCTCCCAGCCCCACTGCGCCCCCCCCCGGGGTCCTCCCAGCCCCACTGCGCCCCCCCCCCCCGGGTCCTCCCAGCCCCACTGCGCCCCCCCCCGGGGTCCTCCCAGTCCCACTGCGCCCCCCCCCGGGTCCTCCCAGGCCCACTGCGCCCCCCCGGGGTCCTCCCAGCCCCACTGCGCCCCCCCCCCCCCGGGTCCTCCCAGGACCACTGCGCCCCCCGGGGTCCTCCCAGCCCCACTGCGCCCCCCGGGGTCCTCCCAGCCCCACTGCGCCCCCCCCGGGGACCCCCAGCCCCACTGCGCCCCCCCCCCCGAGGTCCTCCCAGCCCCACTGCGCCCCCCCCCGGGAACCCACAGCCCCACTGCGCCCCCCCGGGGACCCCCAGCCCCACTGTGCCCCCCCGGGGTCCTCCCAGCCCCACTGCGCCCCCCCCTGGGGTCCTCCCAGCCCCACTGCGCCCCCCCGGCGACCCCCAGCCCCACTGCGCACCCCGGGGTCCTCCCAGGCCCACTGCGCCCCCCGGGGTCCTCCCAGCCCCACTGCGACCCCCCAGGGACCCCCAGCCCCACTGCGCCCCCCCCCGGGTCCTCCCAGCCCCACTGCGCCCCCCAGGGGACCCCCAGCCCCACTGCGCCCCCGGGAACCCCCAGCCCCATTGCGCCCCTGCCCGGGGACCCCCAGCCCCACTGTGCCCCCCCCCGGGGTCCTCCCAGCCCCACCACGCCCCCCCCGGGTCCTCCCAGCCCCACTCCGCCCCCCCCGGGGTCCTCCCAGCCCCACTGCGCCCCCCCCCCCCCCCCCCGGGTCCTCCCAGCCCACTGCGCCCTCGGGATCCTCCCAGCCCTCCCACGCCCCCCCACCCCACTTCTCGAAGCCCACTGCCCCGGGCTGGATCCTTGGCAGACCGTGCAGACAGGATGGCGTGGGCATCGGGGCCTGAACAGATGTCCTGCGTGATGTAGGGGTTGGCCTCACACGAGGTGCCCAGCAGCGTGTAGTTGGGTTTGCACACGGTCAGGAAGAATGGCGCGTGGTAGCCCGTGGCCAGCTGGATGACATCGGTGACCAGCGCCGTGGCACACAGGCCAAACACGTGCACGCCTAGAGGGGCAGGGCCCAGGGGGCAGGGCTCAGGGGGCAGGTTGGGGTCAGGGGACGGGGCAAGAGAGTAGTTAGGGCCCAGGGGGTGAGGTTGGGGTCAGGTGAAGTGGTCAGGGCCGGGGGGTGGGGTTGGGGCAGTGGTCAGGGGTTGGGGTCAGGGGCAGTGTTCAGGGCCAATGGGTGGGATTAGGGCAGTGGTGAGGGGTTAGGATCGGGGCAGTGGTCAGAGCCCGGGGTGGGGTTAGGGGCAGTGGTCAGGGGTCAGGATCTGGGCAGTGGTCAGAGCCCGGGGGTGGGGTCAGGGGCTAGGGGCAGTGGTCAGGACCAGGGGGTGGGGTTAGGGGCAGTGGTCATGGGTTAGGATCGGGGCAGTGGCCAAGGCTAGGGGTAGTAGCCAGTGGCAGTGGTCAGGGGCAGTGGTCAGGGCCAGGGGGTGGGGTTAGGGGCAGTGGTCATGGGTTAGGATCGGGGCAGTGGCCAAGGCTAGGGGTAGTAGCCAGTGGCAGTGGTCAGGGCCAGGGGCAGTGGTCAGGGGCAGTGATCAGTGCCAGGGGGTGGGGTTAGGGACAGTGGTCAGGGGCAGTGGACAGGGCCAAGGCAGTGGTCAGGGGCAGTGGTCAGGGGCTGGGGTTGGGGTCCAGAGGGGGACCAGCTCAAGGCTAGGGCACTCACCCACGAAGCGCACGGTGCGCCTCAGGAAGGCGTTGAAGCTGCAGCCGCCGGCGTTGATGCTGCCCTCCGTGCCGCCCGGCCCCCCGCCTCGGCCCCACAACCGGGATTGCAGGCAGTACAGCACGCCCTCGCCCACCATGATCTGCAGGGACAGGTCAGCCAGCAGGCCACTCCCACCTCCCCCGCCCCGCCCTCCACCCTGGGTCCCCGCTGACCGAGGCGGCGGGTGCGGCAAAGGCCAGGCTGAGCAGCATGAGCAGCGGGATGAGCTCCTCGCTGGTCTCCACGTAGGGCATGGACAGCGCGCGGTCGTAGCACTGGAAGCCCACCTTGGCCGGCTTGAAGAGGTCCGTCAGCTCCAGGAAGTACAGAGACACGATGGAGGACGCCACGATGGGCAGCTGGGGCAGCGAGAGGGACACTGACCCTCGGGCCACTTGCTGACTCGCCCGCTTTACCTCCACCCATCCCCATTCCCCGTGCCCGTCAGCCATCCTCCATCCTCCACCCCATCCCCCAACTCATACTCTATCCCTCATCCCTCATTCACTTTTTCCCATCCCCCACCTCCATCCCTCCACTACCCAGCCATCCTCCATCCACCCATCATCAATCCTCCATCCATCCCTCATCCACCACCCATCATCCATCCTCCATCTACCCATCCATCCATCCATCCATCCTCCATCCATCCATCCACCCGTCCATCATCCACCACCTATCATCCAACCATCCATCCATCCATCCATCCATCAACCATCCAACCATCCATCCATCCATCCATCATCCATCCATCCATCCATCCATCAACCATCCAACCATCCATCCATCCATCAACCATCCATCCATCCATCCACCCATCCTCCATCCATCCATCCA